>NC_133666.1:407333619-407665119 GCF_037893015.1 Macrotis lagotis
GTTACCAGGTACATCAGAAACTGAGTCTAATGGATTTCTTGGTTTCCGAGTTTTAATGGATTAGGCCTTTAAGGTGTCTGAACTAAGTTTAACATTCATATAGTGATGCCTTTTGAAGACTGAGAATGTAAGAACAGAAGTAAACATAAACAGTTCCAAAGTAAGAAATGGAATAGGTCAGTTTCTGTGCTGATCGGTAGAGGGCGTAGCAAGGGAGTAGCCCTTGCACATCTATCCTGAGTAAAATAGGGATACCCAAATTTTTAAAAATAAATAAATAAGATTTTGTAGGGGGGGAAAGTGATAAGTTCCTTCACAACACAGACTTATTCTATCTAATAGAATAACTAAAATTATTTCATTTTACTCCTTATTTTACTTGAAATGTAAGTTACTGTCAATTGTTAGTACAGTAAATAAAGTAAATTTCCTTCTTAAAATTTTATTTTAAATAGCACATTTGTAGCATTTATATGTAATATAACTATACATAGCACTTTTTTGCATCATTGTTTGAAACTCAAATTTTAAAGTTTTCATTCATATTAATCATTATGTAGTTATTAATGACCTCTGTACTATGCACTATGCTGGTGCTGACAATCTAGGAAATACAAAGACTGAAAGATTCCCTGCTCACAATGAGTGTTAATTCACCATGTGTATTGTTCTCTTTCCATTTCTAAATCTACTTCTTGTTTGCTTGCCCACTTACAGTGCTGAGACAGGGCCTGGCATTCAGTCAGATCTACCGTTTTTCCTTGTCTGATGGCACTCTTGTTGCTGCCCAAACGAAGAGCAAGCTCATTCGTTCCCAGACTACTAATGAACCTCAGCTTGTAATATCTTTGCATATGCTTCACAGGTAATCTTTGTTCTAAGAATTTCCCTTCCTTCCCAAGTTAATGAGAGGTGTTGCATAGAAGAAAGCCATCTTAGTGCTTGTCTTTTTTCAATGACTTATTTGTTGATAAGCACCATAACATAACAAATTATTTAAAACTCAATTGTTAAGATATTTAATTTATATCAAGAATATCTTTCTGTGTTTGCTGAGTGTTAAGAATTTCTTTTTACCTTAAAGTTCTATTAAATTTCAAGATTTATTTTGTCTTTTTAATTTTATTGTTGACTATGATGTTACTAAGATTTTCCATCCACTTCAGCAAAGAAGTATTTATATTAATGAAAGAGGGGGACTTTTGAAATCTTAAGGTTTTTTGGTAATCCACCTAAAGGAATGTTACTCACAGAAATTGACTTTGCTCTGACATAAGTACCTGTTAAACTAGAAAAAAATTTCTCTAATTCACAGTCATTGAATTCACATTTCACAGGCATGATAGTTTATTGAAGCAGACAGTGTTGGTATTGCTTTCTTTTCTGTTTGCATCAACAAATTCCCAATTAACCTTCATAGAAAAGTCCTTCCAAAGGAATTTCATGGCATAGCCCAAGGAATTACAGCTTCATTGTCTAAAGTGAATGTCAAAAGACTAGCCCTTAATTTATAGCTTTTAAAAGCAAAAACATTATTCAAATTTCATATTATTTCTATTTGTGTATGTTGGAAAGCCTTTTGGGAAGCTATGGGAAGATATATAATATAGCTGTAATTAAATTAAATTAAATTCTAACACTTTTTCTCAATTATTTGTTTTTTATTTAGGAAAAACTAGTATCAGGAAATCTTCTTTTGCCAGCCAACAATAAATCCAATGTAAAACTGAAAATGATGGGGTGGCTAGGTGGCGTAGTGGATAAAGCACCGGCCCTGGAGTCAGGAGTACCTGGGTTCAAATCCGGTCTCAGACACTTAATAATTATCTAGCTGTGTGGCCTTGGGCAAGCCACTTTAACCCTGTTTGCCTTGCAAAAAACCTAAAAACAACAACAACAACAAAAACTGAAAATGTTTAAAAGTGATTATAGATGTGCCAAGTTGTACCCACCTAAATGAAAGCTACTGTTTGATAATTTGAGAGTTGAATTTTATTTGGATTGGTGAACACATTTGGTAATTCAATAGACTGCCAGATCTTTGGAGCTTGAGAAACCGTCCAGCTTAGAAAACTTGCCTGTGAGGCAAGTGGGGGAGGACTGAAGACAGTCTAAGGGAAAACTTGCAATATGAGCTGTTCTTTGTGAAGTGCACTTTGCATGTTGTCTGTCTGTTGCACTCAAGCTCTGACTTGTACAGAAGGAAAAAAATGTTCAGAATTAGGTTATTGACTAGATAGTTTGATTCTGGACATGTTTTCAGTAGCTTTCTTGGCTCTAGCACTTGGAAGGATTTGGTTTTCTACCAGCTCGGGGCTCAGGTTTTTTTTTTTTTTATATTTGTTTTTGAAATTTGCTTTTCATCATGTGCCTTATGGTCAAACATCAGAGAAATCACTAAGCTAATGGATCTCTTCTAGGAATTGAAATTTCTGACAAATGTACTGTAAAATGTTTGATAATTCAGGTCATTTTTAAATTATTGATAGCTTCCTGTTTAATGGGAGAAATGTAAAATGTAACTGTATAAATTTTTGACTAATTTATATAATGTCTGCAATTTAAAACCAGATGGTTCTTTCATTCCTTCCCTATTCTCTTCATGGTCTTAAATTGCAGACATATTAATTAGTTCTACTGAAAAATATAACTATTGGTCCCAAATTCTACATGTTCACTCATGTTGATAATTGTAGGTAGCTTTGATCGAAAACACTATCTTGTCTTTTAAGTGTTAACCTGTTCTTTTAAAGGAAAAAGACATCATTTAAAAATACTATTTTTAATAATTTGCTGATTTTTTTTTCCTTTTAACTAATATATTGTATCTTTGCTCATTATACAGAGAACAGAACGTGTGTGTAATGAATCAGGATCTGACTGGACAAGCTATGGGGAAGCCATTGAACCCAATTAACTCTAGTAGTCCTGCCCATCAGGCCATGTGCAGTGGGAACCCAGGTCAGGACATGACCATCAGTAGCAATATAAATTTTGCCATGAATGGCCCAAAGGAACAAATGGGCATGCCGGTGGGCAGGTTTAGTGGTTCAGGGGGAATGAACCATGTGTCAAGCATGCAGACATCGACTCCTCAGGGTAGTAACTATGCACTCAAAATGAATAGTCCCTCACAAAGCAGCCCTGGCATGAATCCAGGCCAGCCAAACTCCATGCTTTCACCAAGGCATCGTATGAGCCCTGGAGTAGCAGGAAGTCCTCGAATCCCACCCAGTCAGTTTTCCCCAGCAGGAAGCTTACATTCACCTGTGGGCGTTTGCAGCAGCACAGGAAATAGCCATAGTTATACCAACAGTTCCCTAAATGCACTACAAGCCCTCAGTGAGGGGCATGGAGTCTCTTTAGGGTCATCGTTGGCTTCACCTGACCTAAAAATGGGCAATTTGCAAAATTCCCCTGTGAATATGAATCCTCCCCAACTAAGTAAGATGGGAAGCCTGGACTCTAAAGATTGCTTTGGACTTTATGGAGAGCCATCTGAAGGTACAACTGGACAAGCAGAGAGCAGCTGCCATTCTGGGGAGCAGAAAGAAAATAGCGATACCAACATACCCCAGGTTGTTAGTGGTGAAAGGTCTGATGGACAGAACAGACTCCATGACAGCAAAGGACAGACAAAGCTCTTGCAGCTCTTGACCACCAAATCTGATCAAATGGAGCCTTCACCCTTGTCCATGGGAGAAACTAATAAGGACTCCACAGGTGGCCTGACTGGTTCTGTATCAACACATGGAACCTCACTCAAGGAGAAGCATAAAATTTTGCACAGACTTTTGCAGGACAGCAGTTCTCCTGTGGACATAGCAAAGCTTACAGCAGAAGCCACGGGTAAAGAATTGAACCAGGAGTCCAGCAGCACAGGTCCTGGTTCAGAAGTGACTATCAAACAGGAACCAGTGAGCCCCAAAAAGAAAGAGAATGCACTACTTCGCTATTTGCTAGACAAAGATGATACTAAAGATATTGGTTTACCAGAAATAACCCCAAAACTTGAGCGACTGGACAGTAAAGCAGATCCTGCCAGTAGCACAAAATTGATAGCTATGAAAACAGAGAAGGAAGACATGACTTTTGAGCCTAATGAACAGGTAAGGTTTTTCAAAAAAGTTTTTAATACTTGTCCTAAGTGTTATGATTGATATCTAAGATGTTCTTTCTATAGTGATGATGGCTGAGTTAGCCTTTTCACCCATCTGGTCTTGATGGCATGAAGTACAACTAGTACAAAGTTACAGTGGTAGAACAGGCATGGAGTGTTGTGTATGAGAATGAGAAATCCCAAATGGCAAGATTATCGAGTACCCTTATGGGACAATTGCATAAGAATACTGGAAAAACAGGATAGAGGCCAGGTTACAAAGCACCTTAAATACAAAAATCTTCAGAGATGATAGAGTATCACTTGAGTTTATTTAGATATAGAGGGGGTGATGTGCAAAAAGGCTAGTCCTTCCTTTTGGGAAAAGTCACTTTGGCAGATGTGTGAAGGATAGAGGTAGGGAGATCAGTTAGGAGGCTGTTACAATACCACAGGTGATCTAGAATGGTAGTGGTGTGTTTAAAGAGAAAGAGAAGTTTGTAAAATCAAACCATGGTAGACATAGAAATAGTGAGATTTAACAAACTGGATGTGTAGAATGATGATGACACAGAGATTGCAACTGAGAGGATGTTAGTACCATGTGTGGGGAAATGAGGAACTGAGAGTGACCTGAATCACTTTGTCATATCTGTGAGACATTCTATTGGAAATATGCCAGTGAAAGTTTTTGATGATGTAGGACAGGAGCCAGGAGAAAGATTAGAAATGGCTCTATAGATCTGTCATCTGAATGTAGAGTCATCTCTGTAGAAATGATAACTGATCAAGTAGAACTTGATGAGATCACTAGCTATGAAAGGGTATTAAGAAATAGAAAAGGGTCCAGAAAAAAACCTTAGGGGAACATATGATATAGATGGTGATTCAGCAAAAGAATCTGGGAAGAAATGGTCATAAAGTTAGGAGGAGAACCAAGGGAGAGTGTCATGAAAACTCAGAGAAGAAGAAAGAATCAGCAGTGTTAAATGATTGACAGTTGAAGTAGGATGAGTATCGAGAAAAGTCCAATAGATTTGACAATTGTGAGATTATTGGTGACTTTGGAGAGAGCAGGATCAGTTGTGTGATAAATTTGAAAGCCAAACTTCAAGGCATTTAAAAGTAAGTGAAAATAGATGAATTGTTGACAGCTTTTTCAAGGGGTTTGACTGAGAGAAGAGAGGTATAGGGTTGTGGTTGGCAAGGAAGGTATTTTTATATTGGGGGAGACAGTTCTGTTTATAGGCAGCAAGAAAGGAACTGCTGGTAGATAGGGAGACACTAAAGCCCATAGAGAAGGAATGACATTGGAGATAGTGTAGTGGAAAATCAGAAGGGGACAGGATCACAGGTTCACATTAAAGGAGTCTCCCTTTCTGAGAAAGCCACCTTTGGAAAAAAGAAGATAGGGTGTTGAAGTTTAAAAAGTTTGTGTGATGAGAGGGAGGTGAAGAATGAACTCAGGGCAAATGGCTCCAATGTAAAATACAAGTTGAACTTCAGCTTAAAGGCTGAGGGAGGTATATCTTTAGAGGTGTGAGGAGCAAAGAGAAGATTTGAAATATCTGTTGTGCTAAATGAGGTGTATATAGTTAGTTGGAATCAAGTAAAAGTGTTGCATTGCAGAAGCTTATTCCTTTCATCATTTATGATAAACTTTTAAAAACAAAGTGAGTTTTTAATTAAATCATTACATATCAAGGCTATCTATAAGTGATTGGTATATTACATTTAAGTGCAAAACTTAAATGAGAGGATTTGATTGACTATTTTGTGGTCTTGAAAGCTGTAATCCCTGAAAAAGTAGCCAGAGTGATGCCATTCAAAATCATCTTCCTGTAGTGCTCTGAGAGGATAATGATACCACTGGAAAAAGTAAATCATTTAATGTTTTTCTTTATTAAAAAAAAATAGGTTAGCACTACAATAACGACCTTGGCACAAGGCATTTCCTGCGGAATTAATGACTGGCTGGGGTTAATGATCCAGCACTTCACCCTGCACTATCAACTCTTCCTGCTAGTCATTAATCCCTATAAATTGCCCCTTACTTCAAATCCTTCTTAAGTCCTGATTGATTAGGAAATTGTATAGTGGCATATGGCTATTTTATAGTATAACCTTACTACTACTTAAATGTTTTCAATAATTTGTTTTTAGAATTTACTTTTCATGAGGTTGTTTGAGTCTTTTTCCATATTAGATGGGGTGTAGAGAAGAGAGTATAAGCATCATAGCCTGACTATAACCTTAAATCACTGCCCCAGGGTTTCTTAACTCTGCTTTGTCAGCAGAATGTAAGCCATAGGCAGTTTTCAGATTGAAAGCAATAATCATGGAAGTAGAGGCCAAACATACTATTAGAGCTTTACACCATCCCACAGTTTCAAGCACTCACAGCAAAGCATTTTCTTAAACTTTTTTTATTTCTTTCACTCTGCTAAGTCTTGACAGCTGCTACCATTCCTAAGGAGTAACTGTAGTTTTTTAGTCCTTCGTACCCTTCAGGAGAGAAACTGAACCAAATTATACTAATTTCTGTGTTGATTATTCTTTAAATTTAGATAGTAATACAGCTTTCTGTAAAGTTAATATTCTGAATGCTTCAAATACAGCTAGACTAGAAGCAGTGACTTAGTTAGAGTCCTGGTAGAAAGTTAAAAGTGAGAATTGACAGAGTAAGAGATGAACTGAAGTGCAAAACCATATTGATAAAATTATTTTTCATTCTGGTGGTTCACTTTCACTCGAATGTACAGGACAGCAAGATTATCTTGACTCAGAAGTTCTGTGGCTATGTGGTACCTACTACAAATAAAATTTATTTTTACATTGAACCCACTAGTCCAGACAGTTTCCAGAATTAGGGAAGTGTGATGGTATTATATTTAAATATTTATTGTATAATTAATCTTTAAATTTCAGACAAGAGACTAAAGCTTTCTCAGGAAGGGAAAAAGGAAAATTTTTAAATGTCTTAAAAATGCATATAGTTAGGGGCGGCTAGGTGGGGCAGTGGATAAAGCACCGGCCCTGGAGTCAGGAGTACCTGTGTTCAAATCCGGTCTCAGACACTAAAATAATTCCCTAGCTGTGTAGCCTTGGGAAAGCCACTTAACCCCATTTGCCTTGCAAAAACTAAAAAAAAAAATGCATATAGTTTGTTTTATATTTCTAATTATATAATTAATTATATAATTATAGTTCTATTATTTCTCAAGAAAAACTGATATATAAAGATTCCATTTGTGACAGTCATTTAATGAAATAAAGATATCATTATCACTACATACCTGATATGTGGAGTTGGTTAGCTAGAGTCTATACTGTAGCCAGGTTCTTGTTTTATTTCTCTACTCTGTTTCAAATGCTTTGGACATACGGCCTAGAACCAATTTTAACATTAAAGTCAGGGTAATTTGGAAGAAAATTTACACAAGTGACTAAACTTAGATTAAAGTTACAATTTAATTGACTGAATGATAAAGCATTTTATTAGCTACTGTGTACTAGGAAATATGCTTAAGCACAGATGTGAGGAGGATAAATGATACCTTCCATCAGTAATTTTACATGCTAAAGGAAGAAGAGGCATGGATGAAGAGGTTAGGAATGGTGACCAGAGAATTGGCAGCCAGGGCCTATTGTGGTGACCTCACAGGAGCTGATGAGAAAAGATGCCCTTTCTGATTAAGAACCGCATTCAGCTTCTTATGTTCACTTTTCTGCTATGCTCTATTCTATGTCCTGTTTAACAGAGAGAGCAAAGCTCTTCTAAGATTGATTTCCATATAAAGAATCTCTTGTTATTTTGATGGAGAAAGAGGAGCCATTTAGTTTGAGTATGTGGGTGTACACACACACACACACACACACACACACACACACACACACACACACCACTTTTCCTTAAGAGGAAGTTCTCTGATGTGTGTGCCATCTTAGTAAAAATAGCATTCTTGTACTTGGTAGTATTTAAAAAACATCAGCTTTTACAGGTTGTTGAAACTCACAGAAAACATTTGTTAGAAATAGCAAAAATTATTTCCACTATATTTGCCTTAACATTCTGTTTGTTCATCTATTTTCACAATAAAATATGGCTGAACTCCATTATGTGATTGTGATTTTAATAGAGGAGGAATTAGAAAAAGAACAAGAATGAATTTCTTCACATAAGTTGGTTACATTCAAAATGTTAGTATCCTAAATTTTTTATCAAAAAAATAGGAAGTTGGGGCAGCTAGGTGGCGCAGTGGATAGCGCACCGACCCTGGAGCCAGGAGAACCTGAGTTCAAATGCAGCCTCAGATACTTAATAATAATTACCTACCTGTGGGGCTTTGGGCAAGCCACTTAACCCCATTGCCTTGCAAAAAAAAAGATCTAAAAAAGAAAATAGGAAGTTCAAGGTGTATCATTTAGACAAATATTGATTTGAGTAAGATAGTGTAAAATTATCTTATGTTCAAAATGCTTTAAAAGGCTGTTTTGCTTCCCATTGGTATATGTGCTATTAAAATTGAGAGAATTCTCTTTACTGTCAAAGTAAATTTACTTAACTTGAAAGAACAAGCTGATTTGACACATGACAAATTCTCAGAAACTCAAAAAAAGGGAAAATTAAAAGAATTAAGTCCAGTTTTAATTTTGTGGAACTTTTATTTTACATGTAATAGTCTTTTCATTTTCTTCCTGAAATAGCATGATCATCTAACTTCTCAAAATGATGTAGATAATTTGAGCATTCAAATAGATGCCTAAGCAAATGTTTTAAGCAACTTTGCAAAGCATTTTTAAGAAAAACTAATCCATCTGTGGTGTCATTTAGAAATCATGGTCTAGGAAAAAAATGGGTGAAGACTGGAACTAAAATCTTGGTGTGCAGATTAAATATTTGTGCCATTTTATGTTGGTGAATTCACAAATCTTTAATATAATTAACTTCATTTCCTCTCCCAATATAAGGTATTGAAAAAATCATCTGAATATTAAAATAGTTTTGAGGGTAAACAGGACCTGGGAAAATAACTGCACTTTTCACAAATGAAGCTAGTTTGACATGAATTAGTTGCCAATTTAAAAATGTTTATACAAACTATCACCAGGGAGGAAGAAAAAACCCACAGCTATATATTACCTTTAATAGTAATCCTCATTTTTAAATTTTCAGGTTGTGAATTTACTAAACATAATTTCTGTCTGTAAATTATAATCCATAAAGAATATATTTATATACTTATTTATATTTTGAGGTGTAACCACTAGAGCACCACATAAGTTTTCTTTCAAAACACAAAGTATGATTCCATTATTTCTAGAAGTATGTAGGGTTGGTTCAATCTTAAAATAGTAAATGTACCAAGTAAACTTTTTTCAATTTTTTACTTGATTATAACTGTCCTATTTTAGAAGTATAAATATTTTTATAATTATCCAAAATAAATGGTTAATTTTATTTAGAAGGCAGTAGAAAAACTATGAAACTCAGGTTTAAAAAAATCTAAATTTGGTAAAGAGTACAAACTTATCTGTTGATTTATTATTTAGGCTTATTAAATTTGGGAATAGAAATCATGGAAATCATGATCTAGCAAAAAATGGGTGAAGACAAACTAAAATCTTGGTGTGCAGATTAAATATTTTTAAATATTTCTGCCATTTTATGATGGTGAATTCACAAATCTTTAATATAATTAACTTCATTTCCTCTCCCAATATAAGATATAGAAAAATCATCTGAATATTAAAATAGTTTTGAGGGTAAACAGGACCCAGGAAAATAATTGCACTTTTCACAAATGAAGGAAGAGGAAGGATGTTAAATTCCATCATTAGTGTTTTTAAGTTGGAATAGACATTTGTAAAGAGTTGTTATAATGTAATCCTTTTTATGTTTAACAATGTGGGGGGGAGGGCTCCAGGATTCATTTACTTAATGCATTGAAACTGTTCTTGAAGAAAAAGAAAAATAGAGAAGGAAGAAGGATAGAGAAGAAAATGTTCATTGCCTTGAGTGCTTGTTATGCTTTAATATTTTGTTATTGATGTGAAAATGATCTTTTAGGTACATTTCTACTTCTAGATAGTAAAGTAAAAATAAAAAGTTAAACTTTTTCACGGGGTAAATTATTACATTTCCCTCAAATAAGCTTGAGCAAGATTACTTATTAATATTATTTATATAATTTGGAAAATAATGTTAGAACTATACCTCTAAAAACTGTTTATAAAGGAATTCCTGTATAATCCTTATTACTAATCTTATAGCATACAGTAGCATATTACCAATCTTAAAGAATACAATAGAAACTGATTAGCATCCTTGAAAAAAATCTGAATGACCAATTAATAGAATTTAATGGATTCCTTAAATATAATGTAGCTTATTTAAGTCTTAAAGTTTCTCCACAATGAACTCAATGTAAGTCCTTTTTTAGAAAATACTAACTGATGAACAGACTCACTGAAATTGTACCTTTCACTTTGCCTTAGCCCTCTACCCCACCTTTGTTGTCCTCATTTTCACCTACAATCCCTTTACCTTTCAATTCTTTCCCAGGCCATTACCCCTGCATTGACTAAACTTCCTTTCCCATCTTAACCCCTTGATGAACCAATTCAACTCTTTACTGTCCTCTTCTCTCATGTCTCCTTGATCCATTATCCCATTACCAATCTGGCCCTGACAAACCTCAACCTCAGATTACTCTTCTTTCACCTGTCCCATCTACTGCTTTTTCTTCTTTTCACATCCAAAAAATCACAAAACTATGCTGACTGGATCCATTACAAATTTATATTACTTATCTTACCTGGACCTTTATGTAACAAGACTCGTACTAATTTACACACTGCTCACTTCATCCCTCCTTAAGTCTCCCATTACTACCACCAAACCGCTACCACCACCAAGAACCTTACCTCATGTTTCATGAAGAAACTAAAACCATTTCCCCAAAAGTTCCCTTTTCTAAACCCCTCCTCATTTTATGTCACTCAAATGCCTTCTTTCATTCTTCTCCATCATCTCTGTCTCACATGAAGATAAAACCTTCCTCCTTAAACCCCTCTACAGGTACTAATGAATACTTTCTACTCTGGTAGAATGCTCCCTCTAACATCTTTGATTTGATAATAATCGTCAGTTTCTCCCCATCTACTGGTTGCTTCCATACTACTTAGAAACAAACCTATCCTTAAAAAAAATACCCTAAATTCATCCATCACTAATAGTCATCTCTCTTCCTTGAGAAGACTATCTATAGTTGCTGCTGTTTCCTTTTTTTCTCATTCTCTTCTTAATTTCCTGAAATTTGACTTCTGACTTGATTATTCAATTGAATGTTCTCTGTCTGAAGTTATCAGTGATATCTTTTTCACACATTTAAAGAACTTTTTTTAGTGTTCATCCTTCTTGACCTCCTTTGATACTTCTGATCACCTGTTCTTTTTGATACTCTTTGCTTTTGTGAAACTACTCTCTCCTGATTCCCCTCCTTCCTCTCAGTCTCTTTTGCTGGATCGTCATTCAGATTACTTCCCTTTCTAGTCTGTCATCTCAAACTGTCTTTTGAATATCTTGAATTGAACGTGCCCTTCCCTCTTCTTAACTTCACTATTACTATATTAGGCTGTCCACCATCCTCCAGATGCCCAGGCTCACAACTTGGGTGTCATTCTTGAATAGTCCTCACACTCCTCTCCAGGGGACCCAGTCTATTGCCATGTCCCATCCTTTATACTTTGACATCTCCTGTAGATATCCAACTCCACTGCCACAGCCCTGCTACAGGCCCTTATTGCCTCATACTTGGACTGTCGCAATGTCTCTCTTTACTCCATTCTGTTGTCTGAGTGATCCCAAATCACATATCTGTTCCTGTCCCTCTTTTCTGTTCTTTGCATAGGAAATGAAAGTACAGGTACAATGTTCCACTCAAACCGAAAAAGATATGTTTTGATGATAACCTTGAAGTCAGTAGAATTAATCTAATGACAAAATAGTGTATCTTTTGGTGTAAAATATTGAAAAAAATTGCAATTAAAATACTTTCTTAAGTGAAAAATATTAGCAAAAATTTTTAGTTATGAGAATATTGGATTAGTATTTTTCTAACATATGAACCTTATAATATAGTTTTAGAATCATTATATTTTAAAGTAGATAAACTAAATCAATAAAGGTTATAATTTACCCAGTCATGTCAAAAAATTAGCCAGAGTTAATGATAGGTGGAAGTAGAACTTCAGATCCTTTTATATCCAAGCAATGTGATCAGTCCTCTCTGTTTTCAAGGAGCTTACATTTTATTGTGAAGGCATAACATCTAGGAAAAAAATGTTAAATACAAAGTAATTTGGGAAAGGAAGAACACTATTAATAGACCTTAAAGAGCACTATTAACAGGTCTTGTGTTGACATGAAAAATTTGGCATTGGTATGTTCATCTAGAAAAAAAGAGCATAAATAGATCATTTATGTACTTACTTAGTATGTGCTAAATCCTAGTTAGAATTATAAGCAAGACAGACCTTAACCTCAATTTTTTATTGGGGAAAGACAACATATAGAGGGGCAATGGAAAATGAGGGAAAGGTGGGATTATATGATGTAGAAATGGCAAAGGTCCTGGAAAAGACCCTTGGGTTACAGTCATAGTAAGGAGAGCATATGGTTGGTGATCCAGCAAAGGAGACTGGAGAAGGAATGGTTAGACAGGTAAAAGCAGAACCGAGAGAGAAAGTGTTCAGAAGGGAATGTTTGATCCTTAGGCCTAAATGTTGTTTTGGAGTGTATGCTCAGTACATAAATATAAAGCCTTTTTTGTGTGTCTGTATTCCTCGTGAGTAGGTATATATTTTTTTATAATACTTTTGGGTCTTTTTGGAGTGGTACTGGGTAAATTTTGCCGATTATTAATACAGCCTGGCAGTGAGTTGGACAACTTGGAAGAGATTTTGGATGATTTGCAGAACAGTCAATTACCACAGCTTTTCCCAGACACACGGCCAGGTGCCCCAGCTGGATCAGTCGACAAGCAAGCCATCATCAATGACCTCATGCAACTCACAGCTGAAAACAGCCCCGTTGCACCTGTTGGAGCCCAGAAACCAGCATTGCGGATTTCACAAAGCAGTGAGTTTGTTCAATCTCTGTTTAAACTGAGAAATTTGCATACCAAAATTATCAGAAATAGGTATGGCAGTAGTGCTCTTGGGATTACACTCAGATTTCCTATGGTCAGACAGCACCATCTACTGTGCTTAATCTTTCAGAACAGTAATTTGAAAGTAGTTCTAGTTAATAGTATTCTCTTCAGAGATTAGGGAAGGAAGAATTTTATTCACCAACATAAATAAGGTACTGAATTTTCTAGTTAGATGAATTAAATCATTTGTGAGATAATTAGTTCACTTATACTACTACACTGATGTAATCTTTAGAAGTTAAAATCAATTTTCATGTTAAAACTGATTATTAGTGACTAAAATCATCAGAATTGAAGATCGAGGAGCTTAATGTTGAACTGAACAAGTGAGTTATTTAAAAATAAATTTTATTTTTTTATTTTTATATTTATATTTTATATTTATTTTATTTTAATTTATTTTATTTATTTTTTTATATTTTTCAAGGATAGGGCTAAGTGGCTTGCCCAAGGCCACACGGCTAGGTTAATTATTAAGTGTCTGAGGCCGGATTTGAACTCAGGTATTCCTGACTCCAAGGCCAGTGCTCCTATCCACTGCGCCACCTAGCCGCCCCTAAAAATAAAATTCTTGTCTAAAATATTTAGTTTATAATCCTAAACTAAGATAATTAACTTAGAAATAGAAATCCATTCTTGGGTCAGTTTTATATATCATGTAACCTTTCTATAAATCTAAATTTACTTGGTAAAATAAACATCTATATAATTTTTTCTCATTTATTTAATCTTTGATCTGAAACCTGTTACTATGTAAAACTTTCTTTTTTACTTTGAGGTCCTAAAGAACCCAATGTTATCTGACTATTATAATAATGACAACATGAGCCAGAATTCATAGATGTATTATAGATAACGTCACTGTCATATTGTAGTCTTTAGTAAATGTGATAACTTTATCCCTACAATAACATATTGACAATGTACTGTGTAGTTATTTTCTGCAGAGGGGGAGTGGGGAGCAGGATACAAGATTTTATATATTTCATATATTATTATTATTTTATTATTGTTGTTATTGTTATTATTATACCAGTATACTTTTGAAATATCACTTATTAAGACCATCACTTAAGTGAGACCTGATCATTTCTAAAAGAAAAAGAAGTTATGATTCCTGTCTCCTGGAGTTCTGGGGAATGATGGCTTCTTTGGGGGGGGGCAGTGTCTTAGAATTTCAAGATGAAAAATCTAGAGGGGTGACAAAAAAATGAACTTAAGGATAGTTTCTTTTCAAACAGTTTATAGTTAACAAAAGGGGAAATAAAGAATTGCAAAGGAATATCATTCTGGATATTCCTGGCCTCTTCTGTATACATGATAAGTAATATTACAGATGTTAGAGCAGTAGTAAACAAATTAACAATAGGAAGAAGTAAATCATTTTCATTATTTCACAAATAGTGAAACCATGCTTAACCCCTTTGTCATGATATTCCTACATATAATGAAGTAGTTCTGTTAAATTTATGAATTCTGATAGCCAAACTCTTCATATTTATTTATTTAGTACCCTGAATTATCTGGTACTGCTCTCTTTACTGAGTCAATAAAATTAAACTGTTGGCAGATCACTACCAAGCTTTGTGAGAAAATGCAGCACTACTGAATAGAGTACTTTCCACAAAGTAAACACCTAATAAATGCTTAATAGTTAACTAGAGAAATATTCTTAGATTAAATCTTGAAATTAATACTGTGACTGAATTCAGTGAATTAAATGACATTTCTTTATTTTCTTTAGTAAGCCAATTAAAAGACAAATCTTTTATATGTCAGCCCACTGATAAACATTTATCTTTTTTTAGGTTTTTTTTTTTTTTTGCTAGGCAAATGGGGTTAAGTGGCTTGCCCAAGGCCACACAGCTAGGCAATTATTAAGTGTCTCAGACCCGATTTGAACCCAGGTCCTCCTGACTCCAGGGCCGGCGCTTTATCCACCGCACCACCTAGCCACCACACCATTTATCTTTAAAACCATTCTTTAAATGCCAGGTTGAAAAATTTTTATTTGCCAAATTGTGTGTGTGTGTGTGTGTGTGTGTGTGTGTGTGTGTGTGTGTGTATGTGTGTGTGTGTACACCATAAGATACAGGTAATTAAGTAATTTTGAAACTCCTAATAATGAGACACACATTAAACATTATTATTTCATCATAAAATTTAACATTTAGGGCGGCTAGGTGGTGCGGTGGATAAAGCACCGGCCCTGGAGTCCGGAGGACCTGGGTTCAAATCCTGTCTCAGACACTTAATAATTACCTAGCTGTGTGGCCTTGGGCAAGCCACTTAACCCTATTTGCCTTGCAAAAAAACCTTAAAAAAAGTTAACATTTAGATAAAATAATGGTAAGTAAAGCTTCTCTGTCATCAAATACACACACACACACACACACACACACACACACACAAACATATTTTCACCGTTCTTTGTAAATTAGGGAAGTAAGTATTATCAAAGGTTAAATTCTACATTTTAACGCTGTGGGTAATTTTTTTAAGCAAATAGTTGGTCCCTCATATGCTTATCTGTTATGTTTCAGAAGGTTTTGTTCCAATCCTTTCCATAGATTATAATGTTTTATTATCTTATTTAACTTCAATTTTATTTGTTTTCTCTTTAGCTTTTAATAACCCACGACCAGGACAACTGGGCAGGTTATTGCCAAATCAGAATTTACCACTTGATATCACATTGCAAAGCCCAACAAGTGCTGGACCTTTCCCACCAATAAGAAACAGTAGTCCATATTCAGTGATACCTCAGCCAGGAATGATGGGTAATCAAGGGATGATAGGAAACCAAGGAAATTTAGGGAACAGTAGTACAGGTAAGTGGTTAAATGCACTGTTTTTTCACTGAATTAATAACTTACTGGCTATGTTATTATGTTCTGTATTAAATGCATTTTTTATTTAATTGAATTCTTCATGGTAAATGTAAGATTTTAAACAATTAGACATATTTGAACATCAAGAAAAATAGAGACTAAAATTCTAAGATAAAAAAACTATTAGTAACTGATTGTTTTTGCTGTGTTTGACATTTTAATGAAATTTCTAATCAGTACTATAATTTTTAATTCCATAGCCCGAATGCAATTGTTTCATATCCATTAAAGTTAAAATTCTAAATGGGTATTTTCAAATAGTAGTTCCAGGAACCCATGTGACACTAACAGATATGTTATTCCCACTGAATATCTATGGCCTCCCTAAACTTTCCCAATAATTGGTAGTGATCTTTGAAGTTAAGAATGAAACTAATTTCATACTTAATGAGTAATACAACCCATCCAGGACACCGTAAAGTCAGCTGTAATAGTTTTGAAGGGTATAAAAGTAAAAACTTCAGAGCTAATTTAATTTTTTGTTATCATATATATATATATATGTGTGTGTGTGTGTGTAATTTATGTGTGTGTGTATATATATATATATATATATACACACACACACATATACTGATTTCAGTCTTCCAGTTTGTAATTCGTGAAATAGAACATGAAATATCTGTACTGCTACCCTAACTTCCTTAACTGTCTAGAACTGAACAAATAACCATAAGGAGCGTTCTTTTAGGCATTGCTATCCTATTCCAATATTTAGAAATGTGATATTTCTGACAATGAACCATTGCCTCTAACCTTTTCATTTTGTGAGAAATTATAGCAATGGAGAATTGCTTTACTCTTGAGGTTTAAAAATGAAGCATGACAAATGCTTGGTTTCTGCAAATAAGATATTTGAGATTCTTGTATGAGGAAAAGGAAATTCAAACAATGATTATCTTTTTTTAGTTTTCGGGTTTTTTTTTTTTAGCAATACAAAGGGGGTTAAGTGACTTGCCCAAGGTCACACAGCTAGATAATTATTAAATATCTGAGGTTGGATTTGTATTCATGTACTCCATGGGGCGGCTAGGTGGCACAGTGGCACCTGCCCTGGAGTCAAGAGTACCTGGGTTCAAATCCAGCCTCAGACACTTAATAATTACCTAGGTGAGTGGCCTTGGACAAGCCACTTAACCCCATTTGCCTTGCAAAAACCTTTTAAAAAAAAGAATTCACGTCCTCCAAGTCAGGTGCTCCATCCACTGTGCCATCTAGCTGCCCCTCAGACAATGATTGTCTTTATTGTGTCCATGATATCCCTGCAGAGGAGGAAAGAATTAAGCAAAAGTTTTTAAAAGGTTGACTGAGAGGCAGGATTTGAGAGCTGGACTCTAGCTTTTTCCTTCTCACTACTAATGTGATGACAAATGAGTCACTTCCCTCCATAATTCTTCAGTTTCTTCATCTTCCAAACGATTGAACTGGATAGTATCTAAACTCTAAAATTTTTGACTCACACAAGCAATACTATAAATATGATTGAATGAAAACCCTAGACCTTCTTATTACTATTCATTTAATATGAATTTAATTAAACATTTACTTTAAAAGAAAATAAGTATTCTCATTATAGGACAACTGAGCTGTACCCAAATAGATTGTATTTATATAGTGTAGGAAAACTATACAGCAGTATTAGCAATTGTAGCATTCTGATTACAAATGTATTCCAGGAAAAAAAACGTAAGTGATACCAAATTAATCATTTCTCTATGCCATTTCTCTGAAGGAAAGTAGTAAAACATCAAGATTTGTAAGTGATATTTAGGATTATCTCCTTTGCAAATAACAGTTTTTGTGAATCCAGATGCATATAGTATCCTAGGTTGTAATCTGTGTTTAAATGTGAGTAATCGTTATGAACCATGATGGGGAAAATTGGAAAATGCTAAAGGCTTCCTCTAGTTGTAAAGCAATTTACAGTCTTGTCCCAATTTGCACTGATATTATAAGGAACTGATCTTCTTTAAAAATATATTTATTAGCACATGGCCCCAATTACATTTCTAATCTAATAAACATACCTTAAAATAGCATTGCAAATTATTATCTCTATTTTACATGTTTAAAAAAACCAGCCAAAGTGCTTTTGGTTTGTTCTTTTTCCTTTTTTAAATTTACCATACTTTCCAGTGAATTGTCATGGCCTGCATATATGTGTAAACAAAATTTTTTTTCCTCTCCTTTAAAATATCTGATACTTAACCAGTGCCAGAAACCAGAATGCCAAACCAGATGGCCCAGGAACTTGAACCTATTGGTAAATCTTATATTCTTTTATGTGTAGTAAAAAATTACTCCTAGTGCCTTAGGTCCAAATGATTTCTCTAAATATAGCATAGTGCCATATTACATTTAGAGATGCTTAATCAGGTATAAATAGGTAGCTCAGAATTGAAATACTACCAGAATTTCTCCTGATCTTAACCATAATGAACTATACAGTTCATTCAGTAAGTGTCATAAAATTCCTGTGAATAATTTCCCATGGTTTGTACAGACTGCCTAGGCAGAATGTAGAGTTAAATAGGTTCTGTGTTTTTTAAAAAAAAAGATTTTAATGCTTTGCTTAGTTTTTATAGAGTATTCTTCAAATATTCACTTCGTAAGAAAATATTCATTATTAGTTAACATTTAGTTCTTAGTCTTATCCTAATCCTTTTTGTAAAGTGAAGCAATTGATATGTGTCCAGCAAATGCATTCCTGGAGAAGGAAGTCAAGGTTACACACACATCCTCATCATCTGATATGGTGTATATATGGGAACAATTTTCATAGCTTCTCCAAATGATAGCCAGCAGCAGTAGCAGCTCTATGTCATGCAAGATTTGTAATGTTCATGAAAGATACAAGTCATTCATGTGAGACAACTGATCTAATTCTATAAACTAGATGTTTCCTGTGAAGTCTAGAATTATCTCTTGATAATTGTTTAATAAAGATGTTAGGAAGGGATATATTTCTTTACTTTCTTTGGTTTTACCATAGGAATGATTGGTGGAAATACTTCCCGACCTGCAATACCATCAGGAGAATGGGGATCTCCGGGCTCCGCAGTGAGAGTCACCTGTCCTGCCACAACCAGTGCCATGAATAGGCCAATCCAAGGAGGTATGATTCGTAATCCAACTGCCAGCATTCCTATGAGACCTAGCAGCCAGCCTGGCCAAAGACAGATGCTTCAGTCTCAGGTCATGAATATGGGTAAGCTAGCTTCTGACACTCTCAGTCTTCTGTGACTTCTTGAAGGGAGTGACATTTCTCTCAGTACGTTCAAGACTTGCCCATAGCTACAATTATGTACACCCCCCCCCCCCCATGATAAGCTAGTGTAAAGTAGCAATGAACAGAAATGAGTATAAGTTTTTCTTTTAACTATCTTAACTAAGTCTGAATTATTTGTAAGTTAGTTTAATGCAGATAAATACATGAAATGATGATTATTTAAAGAACTCTGATAATAATGCTTTAATGGCACCAAGCAGAAAAAGTGAGTGCTAGAGTTGGATTTGGCCAGGTATTATATTGATGATATTTGTCCCTCATCCTCAAAGACCATAACATCAGGGAGGTAATGCTGTGACAAGCATATGAATTAGATTTGAGTGAGGGAGTGCTGTGCTAAGTCACCAGCCTCACTTTCCTCCAGAATTATCTGGGTCCAGTGGCCAGATCTGAATTAGATGACTGGAGATGACGAGGGATTCTAGGGAATTGGAATTAAATGTCTGAGGCTGAATTTGAACTCAGGTCCTCTGACTCCAGGCCAGTGCTCTATCCCTTATGCCACCTAGTTGCCCACTAGATAGTGCAGTGGATAGAGTGCTGGCCTTAGAATCAAGAAGATGGGGGGTTGGATCCAGCTTCAGACACTTGATACTCACTAGCTATGTGAATGGGCAAAACACTTATCCCTGACTGCCTTGCATCCAGGGCCATCTCCAGTCATCCTGATCCCTATCTGGCCACTGGATCCAGATGACTGAGGCTGGTGACTTAGTAGAACCTTGTATTAATAATAATGTGCTAGTCAGCCTTAAAGTTTCAAACTTTTTTAATTGTATGTTTACTTTTAGTTAATTATTTAGTATCTCATCCATTATAACATGGTAAAGATCTATTTATCTTCATGTATTTTTCATATACTATACAATTAGAGATTTCAAGATTGGTAGGAGCCTAACAAAGAGAGACAGACAGACAGACAGACTGAGATTGACTGAGACTTAGGATCATTTGGCAAGAGAACCCAAAGTTCTGCAGAGCTCATTTTCATTTGCTCTAGAGTTGGAAGGGCCTTGGGAGATTATCTGTTTCAATACTAGTAAATGAGGACCATGAAAATTTGAGTGATTTGAACTGAAGTTGCCATCCATGTAGTAAATAGCAGAGATGGAGTTTGAACCCCGATTCTATCTTTCCATTACAATAGCAACCTCTCTGTAGTTTTAAAACCTTAGATAAGGACTTACAGAAAGTTATCAAAGAAATTCTTCAAGTCTTTGCCCTATTCATATCTCTCCATCTCCTAATAATAGGTTGTAATAGAAAATGAAAGAAAGCAAAGAATCTCAATAATCCAGAATCAGAATAATCATCTCCTATGTAGTTTTATTTTTAATATCTCATTTTTCCCTCCAAAGAATTTCTCTTCTTCCTTTCATACCCCCAATTTTTAAAAATTTTTCTTGATCAAGAAGTTCATTTGCATATGATGACCCTCCTTTTTCTCTATTTAGGGCCATCTGAATTAGAGATGAATATGGGAGGACCCCAGTATAGCCAACAACAAGCTCCTCCAAACCAGACTGCCCCATGGCCCGAAAGCATCTTGCCTATTGAGCAGGCATCTTTTGCTAGTCAGAACAGGTAAGTCTTAGTGGAACACAAGATTTTAGATAGTAGCACCTTCATTTTATGAGGGCATTGTATTTT
Source organism: Macrotis lagotis (assembly GCF_037893015.1). Lineage (NCBI taxonomy): Eukaryota > Metazoa > Chordata > Mammalia > Peramelemorphia > Peramelidae > Macrotis > Macrotis lagotis. Next base: position 407,354,764 of record NC_133666.1, read on the forward strand.
TGAAATTTTTTTTGTTTAGAGGCAGTTTCTCTATGGGAAAAGGATATACTTGTGGATGACTAGTCAGTTTTCTTTGATTCATTCCACAAATACAAGTCAGGGAGGGGGAGTACAAGTTTAAACTGAGAAACCATCTACAGAGAACTTTCAGACTACATGGAGGGGATACATATAAATGATAGTGTATCCAAATGCAAAAAATCATTTCTGTCTGGATCACTTCTAAAAGATTTGTGACAGAATTTGAGAGAACCATGAAAGTGTAAATAGAATTCAACTGGAAGATTCATTATATGAGCACTAAAGTCCATTCAAGAGTCTTTGAGTTCTGTAATTTTTAATTTGCATCAAAAAAATTAAAGAAATCATTCATAGGGGCAGCTAGGTGATACAGTGGATAGCATACTGGCCCTGTAGTCAGGAGGACCTGAGTTCAAATATGGCCTTAGACACTCAATAATTACCTAGCTGTGTGACCTTGGGCAAGTCACTTAAACCCATTGCCTTAAATAAAAATTTAAAAAATAATTCATGAAGGTTTGTCTGAATGGATGTTGTCAAGAACAAGTACAGTTTTGTAATCTTAAGAATCAAAAATCACAGATTAATATTGATAAGATTTATAATGAGTACTACTTAGATACAGTCACAACAGAAAAGTTCCTTGGAATGGTGAACCCCAAGTTGAGCAAGAATCTTTCATTGTGAACCATTAATTAAAAAGTTTTATTTCTTTTTTTCTTTAAGTTTTATTAATATCTTTTGTTTTAACATCAGCTATTTTGCAATATTCCTCTCCCCATCCTCCAATCACAGTGAGACTTCCATGTAACAAAGAAGTTAAGCAAAACCAATAGAGGTACATCTTCCACCATTTTATGCAACAGTTATACGCAAAGTACTCTTATTCAAGGAAAGAAGAGAAAAGCATTATGGCAGAAAAGCATTATGGCTTGTTCAATTTTGCTTTATAAAAAGGAGCTGTTTTAAGATTCTTATTTTTTTAGTGTAATTTATGTATTTGTAGGATAATCATTTTAAAAACTAAATTTAAAATCTTAATTTGATTGAAAACCTACAAATTCTCTCATGATTTACAAACATTTAGCTACTGCTCTGCTTAGCTGCCAATCTCTTATCTCTCTCCTCAGCTATTGTAAGACGGATACCCTTTCCTCTGGGAAGAGAGATCCAAGGTTTATTACCTTTGCCAGTAACAAAAATGTTTGAAAGCCTAGTGGCAAAACAATTGCCATTGGCATCTTTTACATGAACAACATCAAAAGAGCTAGGATGTTTCTCCCTATTTGTAGTCACACCAATTCAACCCAAGTTGGCTCCACTGCTCACCATACATAGGTTTCCAGTATCAAACTTGAAATCAGTGATTTTTGCCAGCTTCTAAATCAATCTGAACTGTATCATTCACTTTGATGAGGGGATCTGGATAACGGATAGTACAGGCATCATGGGTCACCAGATGGGGAATGCCCTTTGTTCCCACAAAGGTTTTCTCACTTTGCTTAACTTATATTTAGCCTCTTCAGCTGTGATAGGATGAACAGCAAAGCGTCTCTTTGTGTCATATACCAAATGGAAATGTTCCCTTGTCTTCTCAATGCTAGTGACATCCATAAAACCAGCAGGATATGTGATATCAGTGCGGACCTTGCCATCAATCTTGATGATTCACTGCATGCAGATCTTCTTTACAAAAATATGGAAAACTTCACGAATTTGCGTGTCATCCTTGCGCAGGGGCCGTGCTAATCTTCTCTGTATCATTCCAATTTTAGTTTATGTGCTGCCAAAGCGAGCACAAAAAGTTTTATTTCTAAGCCTCATATGACACCTTATTTTTAAAAATCAAGAAAGTGGGGGTGGCTAGGTGGCGCAGTGGATAAAGCACAAGCCCTGGAGTCAGGAGTACCTGGGTTCAAATCCGGTCTCAGACATTTAATAATTACCTAGCTGTGTGGCCTTGGGCAAGCCACTTAACCCCATTTGCCTTGCAAAAACCTAAAAAAATTTTTTTTTTAATTAAAAAAAATAAAACTCAAGAAAATATCAATAAGAGTATCATGATACTTTAGTGGAGAAACAATTTTTGCTATACTTCATATTGATCAGGTTTTGATTATAATACATGTTCATTTTTTTTTTCTACTTACCGATGAGATTATTTTAAAAGATTTTATTAATTTTGAGTTTTACAATTTTTCCCCTAATCTTACTTTCCTCCCCCCACCCCCACCCCCCACAGAAGGAAATTTGCCAGTCTTTACATTGTTTCCATGGTACACATTGATCCAAATTGAATGTAATGAGAGAGGACGGATGAGGTTATTTAGAAATTAAAGAACATTCAGGGGCAGCTGAGTGGTACAGTGGATAGAGCACCAGCCCTGGAGTCAGGAGTATCTTGAGTTCAAATCCGGCCTCAAGACACTTAATAATTACCTAGCTGTGTGGCCTTGGGCAAGTCACTTAACCCCATTCACCTTGCAAAAATCTAAGGAAAAAAAGAAATTACAGAACATTCAAAGGAAAGTAACATATCAGTAAAGGTTTTTATATGAAAAAAATGTTTAAAGGAATTGAATTTAATAGGAAGAATATGGGATCAGTTCAGTTTTAGCTAATATTTAAGTGTTAACATAATCAAAGCTTAACAACGTATTCATCCTCTAGTATGTGACAGTTATAAGAAGGATGCATCATGGATAGGTAGAGCTAAAATAATAAAAATGACAATTCTACCAAAACTAAACTATCTGTTTACTGCCCTACCAATCAAAATTCCAAAAAATTACTTTAACGAGTTAGAAAAAATTGTAAGTAAATTCATATGGAGAAATAAAAAGTCAAGAATTGCCAGGAGCTTAATGAAAAAAAGTGCAAAAGAAGGTGGCTTAGCCCTACCCGATCTAAAATTATATTATAAAGCATCAATCATCAAAACTGTTTGGTATTGGCTAAGAAATAGAGTGGTGGACCAGTGGAATAAACTAGGTGTAAAAGCAGGAGATGATTATAGTAAGCTGCTGTTTGATAAACGCAAAGAGTCTGGCCATTGGGATAAAAACCCCCTCTTTGATAAAAATTGCTGGGAAAATTGGAAGTCAGTATGGAAGAAACTTAGATTAGACCAACACCTCACACCCTTTACCAAGATAAGATCCAAATGGTTACAGGACATAGACATAAAAAACAATACTATAAGCAAGTTAGAAGATCAAGGACTAGTCTACCTGTCAGATCTATGGAAAGGGGAACAGTTTATGACTAATGAAGAGTTGGAGAACATCACCAAAAACCAATTAGATGATTTCGATTACATTAAATTAAAAAGCTTTTACACAGATAAAACCAATGTAACCAAGATCAAAAGAAATTAGTAAATTGGGAAACAATCTTTACAACTAATGATTCTGACAAAGGACTCATTTCTAAAATATATAGAGAACGGAGTCATATTTTTAAAACAAAAAGCCATTCCCCAATTGACAAATGGTCAAACAATATGCAAAGGCAATTTACAGATGAGGAGATCAAAGTAATCCATAGCCATATGAAGAAATGCTCTAAATCATTAATTATTAGAGAAATGCAAATTAAAGCTTCTCTGAGGTACCACCTCACACCTCTCAGATTGGTCAGTATGTATGACCAGGAAGGATAAATGATCATTGTTGGAAGGGATGTGGGAAATCTGGGACACTATTACACTGTTGGTGGAGCTGTGAACTCATCCATCCCTTCTGGAGAGCTATTTGGAACTATGCCCAAAGGGCAACAAAAATGAGCATACCCTTTGACCCAGCAATACCACTACTGGGTCTATACCCTGAAGAGATGATGAAAAAGGGTAAAAACACTACTTGTACAAAAATATTTATAGCAGCCCTGTTTGTGGTGGCAAAGAATTGGAAATCCAGTAAATGTCCTTCAATTGGGGAATGGCTTAGCAAACTGTGGTATATGTATGTCATGGAACATTATTGTTCCATTAGAAACCAGGAGGGACGGGATTTCAAGGAAACCTGGAGGGATTTGCATGAACTGATGCTGAGTGAGATGAGCAGAACCAGAAAAACACTGTACACCCTAACAGCAACATAGGGTGATGTTCAACCTTGAAGGACTTGCTCATTCCATCAGTGCAACAATCAGGAACAATTTTGGGCTTTCTGCAAAGGAGAGTGCCATCTGTATCCAGATAAGGAGCTGTGGAGTTTGAACAAAGTACAAGGACTATTCCCCTTAATTTAGAAATAAAACAGATATCTTATTGTCTGATCTTGTTACCTCTTAGACTTCTCTTTAAGGATATGATTTCTCTCTCATCACACCCAGTTTGGATCAGGGTACAACATGGAAACAAAGTAAAGACTGACAGAGTGCTTTCTGTGGGGGGGGGAGCAAGATTGGGGGAAAATTGTAAAACTCAAATAATATCTTTAATAAAAATAAATTAAATACTTAAGTACAAAAAAAAGGATGCAAACTTTTTTTCTTCCTTCTCTCACTACAGAGAAAAAAGCAAACTGGTGAATTGATGCTTGCATAGCATCATAAAGAAAATCTTCTAATGTGTGTTTTAAAACTGCAGTGATAAAACAGAATGCTACCTTATTCATAAGTCACTAGATTAGGGCTTTATATAGGCAATAATATTAGAAAAAAAATTAAGGTTTGTATTTTGGCTTTGCCAAGTTCTGCTGGACTTGGTGTGTTTTAGCTATAAAGCCTCCCTGTTTATCTTCACATTTACCTGTGTTCCAGCTTTTTCTATTCTTATTAATTTCATGTATTTCAAAGAATTCAAAGAATTGGAAGCAATATCATAGGAATCCACATAGTGGAAAAAAGAAGTTCAGGGGCGGCTAGGTGGCGCAGTGGATAAAGCACCGGCCCTGGAGTCAGGAGTACCTGGGTTCAAATCCGGTCTCAGACACTTAATAATTACCTAGCTGTGTGGCTTAGGCAAGCCACTTAAATGCCATTTGCCTTGCAAAAACCTAAAAAAAAAACAAAAGTTCAGAGTTCTCTGTTCTTTGTTGGATAGAAGTAGATCAAATGACATATCATAGTTTAAGGATGATGACTAATAAAGGTCCCATTTATACCAACCATCTGTGACATCAGTGAAGCCCTAATGTCCCTTCCCCCCATAATTTTCTTCAGATTTGAATTCATTCTAAAAAGATGCTGCCAAACTATTAAGTAATAGTTTATTTATTAAATAGCTCTGTCCTTCTCAACAATGATATTCTTCCATGTATCTTTTCATAGTTGCATAGTGTGTCTTGGTACAATAACTTAGGCTCAGAATAATCACAAAATAAGACAGTCAACATTATCATCTAATTCAGCTCTCTTACAGACAAGGAGAACTGACCTGGACATGTTACATGGCTTGCTTATTTGTCAGACAGCTAGTAAATAAAATTTCAATTTCTATTGATAGCTAACCTTTCCATTCTTTGGATTCAAAATAAATTTAAAATGCCTTCAAGGACATATAATCTAAGAATCCTCTTCTCCCTACCCACCCTTCACCACCCCCACCACTTGCTGTAGCATAGTGATTTTCTCATGCTCATTGTTTCTCACATTTTACCTAAATGTGTGTTTTGTGGGAAATTCATGAAAGGCATGATATTCCTAGAACTAGAGAAGACCTCAGAAGTCAATCCATATTGGAAAGCACATTAGACGTTGGAAATTTCTTTTTTATTTTATTTTTTTACGTTTTTGCAAGGCAGATGGGGTTAAGTGGCTTGCCCAAGGCCACACAGCTAGGTAATTATTAAGTGTCTGAGCCCGGATTTGAACCCAGGTACTCCTGCCTCCAAAGCCGGTGCCTTATCCACTGCGCCACCTAGCCGCCCCCAGAAATTTCTAATTGAAGTCCCCACTAAAAGGTGGTTTCTACAACCATTAGTATTCTTTTTTGTTTTGTCTTTTCATCAAGGACCTTTTTACATTAGGAAATGAGGGTCACTTGCATTTGATTTGTTTGAAATCTATGTAAAAATAAGGATTGTTTTCTTAATCTCATTGACAATTCTTTGAAAAACTTAAAGGTGTTGAAAATGCTTTGTAGTACTTATGATAGCATAGTTAAGAAAATGAAATATATGAATTTGGTATCTGAAGTCTTAGGAAAAAATTTGACCTTAATGTTCTACTGGAAGTAGAGTTTGATGTTTATATTTTAATATATCATGTTTATAGCTCAGTGTCTAAATTAAATTCTTAGCTTAATATCTTAAGTAATTCAATTTATAGCCTTGATTTTTTTTTGTTACCTAGAACCTGTTGGGAATATTAGGGTTTGTTACAGTTAAAGCCTTCTGTTGATGCAACAGTGTGTCTAATTGTTTATGAAAACTCAAGTATCATTACTCAAGTTGTTGGTATTACATTGATTTGGAAGCTTTCTTAAAAGGATTTTAAAAAACGACACCCTTTTCCAGAGAATTTTATTTTCTGTAGTTTTAGCTTTTGTGGTACAATAAAATTCTCATTTTTTGTTTTGTTTTGTTTTTTTGTTTTTGCAAGGCAAATGCGGTTAAGTGGCTTGCCCAAGGCCACACAGCTAGGTAATTATTAAGTGTCTGAGACCGTATTTGAACCCAGGTACTCCTGACTCCAAGGCCGTTGCATTATCCACTATGCCACCTAGCTGCCCCAATTTCTCATTTTTATTTCTTAAAACCAAATAGAATTAATACATACCTGGATAATATATAATTATGGATTACTTTTCCTTTACATTTAGCCCAGGAATTCCAGGGTAGAACTTCTTATAAACAAACACTTAATTTTCAACAGACTTAGAACATACTTCTTTTGCTTAATAATAACCTTCCATTTTTCATTCCCAGCTAAGTCATCATTGCTCCAGTCTGAATCATATAAAGATGAAATAAGCCTTTTAGATCAATTAGTTTCTTCTCTCATAGTTCAGAAAAGTTTCGTTTTACTTCAGTAATAATAAATGTATTATTAAAAGGCAAGTAAAAAACTCAAAAGTAAAAACTAAAAAAAAAAGATAAGTACAAACTCAAGTTCTCTTTCTAATCTACATCCACTAATGAAATGGTTTACTTAGGACAGTTGGCTGCCTTGAAGGTGGATTAGTTCACTGATACTTTCGCTTCTGATAGCCTTTAACCAAAATGCAGGAGATTCTGTCCTTCAAGCTGTTTTTGATCACAGTTATATTTGACCCTCTGCAGGCAACCTTTTGGTACTTCTCCAGATGACTTGCTGTGTCCACATCCTGCTTCAGAATCACCAAGCGATGAGGGAACTTTGCTGGATCAACTGTATTTGGCATTACGGAATTTTGATGGCCTTGAAGAAATTGACCGCGCCCTGGGAATACCTGAACTAGTTAGCCAGGTACATGCATTGTCTTTAATTGCTTAAAAAGGTTTCCTGATGAAGAATCTAAAGTATTCATTTTATTTGGGTTTAAGTACTTTAAAGTTCACCTTTCCCTTACCAGATTTAATTGGAAAAGGTTTCTTGAAATTCATGCTTGTCCTTTTATCCCTTGACAATTGAAGACAAGGGGAAATATTTATTGTAGGCAAGAACTTCCCAAAAAAAATCCCTTCATTCTTTCTCAAAAAGTATTTTATCAGTGTATTTCCTTTTTTTCATTATTGTCATTTCTGAGTGTCTGTCCCTTTGTCACAAAGTATTACTAAGCAAAGAAAATTGACATTAAATTGTCAGTATGTCTCATTCTGTTCTTGTAGCTGAACACCTTTTTACATAGAGCAATGGTGTTATACTTTATTTTTACCTCCTAGAAACAAAGTCATTGCATCCTTTACCTAATTGTGATAATTTTACATATCTTTCCCTTTATTGCTCTTTTTTGTGCTTCATACATGATCTTCCAACTTTGTTTAACTATTGGCCACCTACTTTTTCCTTTCCAGTTTTTTTACTATTTTAAAAAAGGCTGCTACAAGTAAGCAATATGTATAGACCTTTCCTTCTCTGTTTCACCTCCTTGATGTATGTGCTTCATCAAAGGGTATGAATAGTTTACTCATTTTTCTAGCATACTATAAATTGTTTTTCAGAAATGTCAGACCAGGGGTGGCTAGGTGGCATAGTGGATAAAGCACCGGCTTTGGAGTCAGGAGTACCTGACTTCAAATCCAGTCTCAGACACTTAATAATTACCTAGCTGTGTGGCCATAGGCAAGCCACTTAACCCCATTTGCCTTGTAAAAATCTAAAAAAAAAAATGTCAGACCAGTTCACAGCTCTACTAGCAATGTATTAGAGTATCAGTCTTCGCACAGCCCCTCCAGCATTGACTATTTCATCAGGTTAGCAAGAACATTAAAATAATTCTTTTCAGAGGTAGAGAAACAGAAGATTGTGATCATATTGATAGTTATTGACCCCAGAAAGTGATAGCACTTTTTGTATTCCTTGCCCATTCTTTTGACCTTATATCATTTTTATAGGTTAGTGAGGGAAAAAATGTTTCTTAAAGGAAAGCAAACTTTCTATATACCATATTGTCTTCACAATCAGAGTTCACATTTAGTTACTTACTGCATGTTCTGTACAAAGCAGGTTCTGAATAAACTGACTGTTCTTCTGAAGAATTTAGAATACAAAGATATTCTAGACCTTTCAGAAGTAAAAGATGCCATAAAATTAAAGTGTCTAATATTAATATTTGTTCAGTTAGAGTCTTTTTAAAAAATTTTTTGAATTTAACAGTTTTCCCCCATCTCACTTCCCTCCCCCACAGAAGGCAGTCTGATAATCTTTACATTATTTCCATGACATACATTGATCAAAGTTGAATATATTGTGGGGCGGCTAGGTGGCACAATGGATAGAGCACCAGTCCTGGAGTCAGGAGTACCTGAGTTCAAATGCAGCCTCAGACATGTAGTAATTACCTAGCTGTGTGGCCTTGGACAAGCTACTTAATCCTATTGCCTCTCAAAAACCTTAAAAAAATGAACGTATTGAGAGAAAAATCATGTCCTTAAAGAAAAAAAAACAAAATATATGAAATAGAAAAATTACATAATAAGGTAACTTTTTTAAAAAATTAAAGTTAATAGTCTTTGTTTAAACTCCACAATTTTTTCTTTGGATGTAGATGGTATTCTCCATCACAGATACCCTTAAAAACAAATTTTTGCACTGATGGAATAAACAAGTCCATTAAGGTTGATTATCACCCTCATATTGATGTTAAGGTGTATAATGTTCTTCTGGTTCTGCTCATCTCTCTCAGCATCAGTCCATTCAAATCCTTCCAGGCTTCTCTGAATTCCTATCCCTCCTGATTTCTAATAGAACAATAGTGTTCTATAATGTACATATACCACAGTTTGTTCAGCCATTCTCCAGTTGATGGACAGTCATTCAATTTCCATTTCTTTGCCACCACAAACAGGGCTACTGTGAATATTTTTGTACAGCTGATGTTTTTACCCTTTTTCATGATCTCTTCAGGGTATAGACTGGATCAAAGGGTATGCATATTTTTACTGCCCTTTGTCCATAATTCCAAATTGCTCTCCAGAAAGGTTGGATGAGTTCATAGCTCTACCAGCAAAGTATTAGTGTCCCAGATTTCCCATATCCCTTCCAACATTGGTCATTGACCTTTCTGGTCATATTGGCCAGTCTGAGAGGTGTGAGGTGTGGTTCCTCAGAGATGCTTTGATTTGCATTTCTCTAATCAGTAATGATTTAGAGCAACTTTTCATATGACTATGGATTGCTTTTGTTTCCTCTGTAAATTGCTTCTGCATATCCTTTGACTATTTGTCAGTTGGGGAATGGTTTTGTTTTTTTTATAAATTTGACTCAGTTCTCTATATGTTTGAGAAATTTCTTTTGAGCTTGGTTACAGTGGTTTTGTTTGTGAAAAAGCTTTTTAATTTAATGTAGTCAAAATTATCTAGTCTGTTTTTAATGATGTTCTCCATCTCTTCCTTGCATAAACTGCTTCTCTTTCCATAGATCTGACAGGTAAACGTTGATCTCCAAGTTTTCTTATAATATTATCTTTTATGTATAAATCCTGTACCCATTTTGATCTTAACTTGGTACATAGGATGTGAGATGTCGGTCTAATCCAAGTTTCTGCCATACTAACTTCTAATTTTCGTAACAGTTTTTATCAAAGAGAGAGTTTTTATCCCAGTAGCTGGACTCTTGGGGTTTATCAAACAGCAGATTACTATAATCATTTCCTGCTAGTGCTCCTAGTCTATTCCACTGATCCATCACAGACAGTTTTAATGATTGATACTTTATAGTATAATTTTAGATCTGGTAGGGCTAAGTAAGGCACCTTCTTTGGCACATTTTTTTTGACATATTCTTGACTTTTTATTTCTCCATAAGAATTTACTTACAATTTTTTTCTAGTGCATTAAAGTAATTTCTTGGAAGTTTGATTGGTAAAACACTAAAAAAAGTAGCTTAATTTAGGTAGAATTGTCATTTTTATTATATTAGTTCAACCTGTCCATGAGCAGTTGTTATTTGCCCATTTATTTAAATCTGATTTTATTTGTGAGAGAAGTGTTTTATAGTTGTTCTCATAGAGTTTCTGAGTCTGCCTTGGCAGGTAGACTCCCAAGTATTTTATATTGTCTGGAGTTACTTTAATTGGGATTTCTCTTTCTAGCTCTTGCTGCTATATCTTGCTAGTCATATATAGAAATGCTGAGGATTTTTAAGGCTTTATTTTATATCCTGCGACTTTGCTAAAGTTGCTAATTGTTTCTAGTAATTTTTTAGATGATTTTTTAGGATTCTCTAGGTATACTATCATTTCATCTACAAAGAATAAGAGTTTTGTTTCTTCCTTCCCAATTCTAATTTCTTTCTCTTCTCTTATTGTTGATGCTAACATTTCTAACACAATATTGAATAGTAGTGATGTTAATGGGTTATGGTATCCTTGTTTCACAACCCTGATCTTATTGGGAATGCCTCTAGCTCATCCCCATTGCATATAATGCTTGTTGATGTTTCAGATAGATACTGCTTATCATTCTAAGGAATAATCCATTTATTCCTACTTTCTCTTGTGGTTTTTAGTAGAAATGGGTGCTGTATTTTATCAAATGCTTTTTCAGTATCTATTGAGATAATCACATGATTTCTAATAAGATTTGTTATTGATGTACTTAATTATACCAACAGTTTTCCTAATATTGAACCAACCCTGCATTCCTGGGATAAATCCTGCTTGGTCATAATGTATTATCTTAGTGATAACTTGCAGTAATCGTTTTGCTAAGTTTTTATTTAAGATTTTTGCTTCTATGTTCATTTGGGAGATAGATCTGTAGGGTTTTTTTCCTCTGTTTTGACTCTTCCTGGTCTACATATCAGCACCATATTGGTGTCAGAAAAAGAGTTAGGCAGAATTCTGTCCTCACCTGTTTTTCTAGAGTTTATATAGAATTGGAACTAATTGTTCCTTAAATGTTTGATAGAATTTGCTTGTGAATCCATCTGACCCTGGAGATTTTTTCTTAGGGAGTTCGGTAATGGCTTGTTGAATTTCTTTTTCTGAGATAAGATTATTTAGGTATTTAATTTCCTCTTCATTTAACCTGGACAATTTATATTTTTGTGAATATTCATCCATTTCACTTAGATTACCAAATTTATTGGGATACAGTTGTGCAAAATAATTGTGAATTATTACTTTAATTTCCTCCTCATTGGTGAATTTCTTTTTATGAGATAAGATTATTAGGTATTTAATTTCCTCTTCATTTAACCTGGACAACTTATATTTTTGTAAATCATCCATTTCACCTAGATTATCAAATTTATTGGGATACAGTTGGGCAAAATGATTGTGAATTATAACTTTAATTTCCTCCTCATTGGTGGTGTGTTCACCTTTTTTCATTTATGATACTAGTAATTTAGTTTTCTTTTTTAATCAAATTAACCAGTTTATTAATTTTATTAATTTCTCCTTTAATTTTTAGAATTTCTAATTTGGCATTTAAATTGGGGGTTTTAATTTGTTCTTTCTCTAATTTTTTTAGTTGGATGTTTAGTTCATTGATTTTCTCCTTCTCTAATTTATTCATGTAAGCATTTAAAGATATAATATATTCCTTGATAAATGCCTTGGCTGTATCCCATAAGTTTTGGTATGTTGTCTCGTTATTGTCATTATCTAGGATAAAATCATTAATTCTTTCTATAATTTGTTGTCTGATCCACTCATTCTTTAAAATGAGGTTATTTACTTTCCAATTAGTTTTAAGTCTATCTCTCCATGGCCCATTATATTACATGTGATTTTTATTGCATTGTGGTCTGAGAAGAATGTATTCACTATTTCTGCCTTTTTGCATTTGATTATAAGGTTTTTATACCCTAGTACATGGTCAATTTTTTGTGTAAGTGCCATGGATTGCAGAAAAAAAGTTTATTCCTTTCTGTCTCCATTCAGTTTTCTTCAAAGTTCTATCATGTCTAGGTTTTCTAACATTCTATTTACCTCCTTTACTTTCTTGTTTATTTTTTGGTTAGATTTATCTAAATCTAAGAGCAGGAAATTGAGGTCTCCCATCAGTAGAGTTTTTGCTGTCTATGTCTTCCTGTAACTCATTGAACTTCTCTAAGAATTTAAATGCTATGCTACTTGGTGCATACATATTTAGTATTAAAATTGCTTCATTGTATGTGGCACCTTTTAGGAGGATATAATTTCCTTCCTTATCTCTTTTAGTGAGATCTATTTTTAAATTTTATTTATTTATCTTGAATTTTACAATTTTCCCCCCAATCTTGCTTCCCCCCACAGAAGGCAGTCTTTAGTCTTTACATTGGTATACATTGATCTAAGTTGAATGTGATGAGAGAGAAATCACATACTTAAGGGGGAAAAAAATAAGGTATAAGAGATAGCAAAATTATATAATAATTTTTTTTTTAATTGAAGGTAGTAGTCTTTGGTCTTTGTTTAAATTCTACAATTCTTTTTCTGGATACAGATGGTATTCTCCATCGCAGATACCCCAAAATTGTGCCTGATTGTTGCACTGATGGAGTGAGCAAGTCCATTAAGGTTGTATAATGTTCTTCTGGTTCTGCTCATCTCTCTCAGCATCAGTTCATGTAAATCCTTCCAGGCTTTCCTGAATTCCCATCCCTCCTAGTTTCTAATAGAACAATAGTATTCCATAATGTACATATACCACAGTTTGTTCGGCCATTCCCTAATTGATGGACATTCATTATGAAATCTATTTTTGCAGCTGCTTTGTCTAAGGATTGCTACCCCTGCTTTTTTCACTTCAACTGAAGTAAAATATATTTTGCTCCAACTTTTTATCTTTACTCTATATGTATCTCTCTGCTTCAAATGAGTTTCTTGTAAGCAGCATATTGTAGGATTCTGGTTTTTAATCCACTCTGCTATTCGGTTACTTTTATGGGAGAGTTCATCCCATTCACATTCAGAGTTAAAATTACTTACTTTTTATTGCTCTCCATGCTATCTTCCCTCTGTATTTTACCCTTTTTCCACTTTATCCATATTCCCCAGTATTTTGTTCCTAAATATCACCTCTTTCAGTGTGTTTGCCCCCCTGTATTCAGTTAGAGTCTTTAAAATTTCCTTCAGGCATTTCCAAACCCCTTAGGATTGTGCCTTAGCTCTGTGGATGCATAAATGCATCATGAAGATGCAAAAAGATATAGGGAAAGATTGGTTATGACTCTTGAGCAAACCTAAATATAACATTTCTTTCTTGGGGAGTCTCATTCATCAAAATAGCTCTAGAATGGTTAACAGTGAGCATGAGGGCAAGGAGGAAGCATTATCTCTCTACTGGCTTTCAAGCAAATGACCCTTCTGAGGATTTTTTACAATAAAGTGGCAATATAAATCTCAAAACCTCTGGCTCATGTTCTAACCTGGTTGTCTGGAAATCTCTGAATGTAGTTAGCATATGCTTAAGTCTCCACAGATGTGGGTTTGAAAGGGTCTCAATCCCTCCATTACTTCAGTTAATGATATATATATATATATATATTGAATATAGTAGTGCCTTCTCCCCCCCCCCTTCCTAGGGAAAGAAAGGCAGAAAGCACTCTTTTATTATTATTTTGCATTTAGTTAAGGAGGTTAGCATTGTGTAATAGATTGCTGAATTTGAAGTGGAAAAGACCTGCTTATGTGTAAACTAGGGCAAGTCATTTAACCTCTCTAAACCCTGTAAAACCAAGATAACAAGAGCTCTATAGCTCTATAACACCTCCCTCACAGATTTGTTAAGAAGCTGATTAAATAAGATGGTATTACTTAAGCATTTCTCACAAATAAAAACTGTCAGTCATCATTATTATTACTCTATCCAGGAGTGAGTTGGGAAGTATAGAAAGCATTGTTAACTCTGCCTCTTTAAAATCCTATTTCGATTATTGTGCAAGGTGTATAAAAATGCTTTAGATTTACTATAGAAAAAGCTGGGGAAGGGGCGGCTAGGTGGCACAATGGATAAAGCACCAGCCCTGGAGTCAGGAGTACCTGGGTTCAAATCCAGTCTCAGACACTTAATAATTACCTAGCTGTGTGGCCTTGGGCAAGCCACTTAACCCCATTTGCCTTGCAAAATCCTAAAAAAAAAAGCTGGGGAAAAGACACACCAGCCTTTCCCATCACCATCACCTTCTCCCCTTCAACCTGTCTGCATGAATCATTTTGATTTTCAGAGATACTGTCACCAAAAAATAACTCAGGCTGTGTTATCTATTTCTTAGTTAAAAGTCAGATTTCTTCTTCCTGTCATTGGTATCTATTAAAGAGATGATGAGTAAATCTTATAAAACTTTTTTAAAAAGATAGTTTTATCATTACTCCCAGTGCTCAGCAGAAATAAGTAGGAGTTAAGATGTGTCCATTCATATTGAGAACATCAGAAATAGGAAAATAAATTACTCTAATATAAAGTTATGACCTAAAATAAATCGTGGGGGGGGAATAAAAGCTAAGTGTTGCTATATGAGTATTTTTAACTTTACTTTTACTTCAAATTTTAAGTGTTTCAGAATATGAAATTACTGTCTTGATAGTCATTATTTTTACTTTAGAATATTTGATCCTTTGCTAAATGAGTTAATGTTAAAATAAAATTATGCTGTGGCTCATCAGGAATGATGTCACTTTATTAGGTGCTATATTAATCTCCTTTTTCTCACTTATAGGTATTTCTTACTTGAGTTCATCAAACCCAATGAATTCCTTTTTTTTTTTTTTAATTTTTGCAAGACAATGGGATTAAGTGGCTTGCCCAAGGCCACGCAGCTAGGTAATTATTAAGTGTCTGAAGCCAGATTTGAACTCAGGTACTCCTGACTCCAGGGCTGGTGCTCTATCCACTGCACCACCTAGCCACTTCTGAATTCTTTTTATATTATAAAATAAATCTAAAGTATAGTTTGAATTAAATTGAAGAAACATGACTAATAATTTTGGAAATTTGGCTTCCTTTGTCTATTTCATTGGGAGAAATTATATGTAATAAAATTTACTTAACGAAAATGCCTAGTGTTTTCTGTTACTATTAATATTCTAAGATGTTATGCTAGATATAATCTGACCAATAAAAGAGGTTCATATCTTAGAAAAGTTCACTGTCTGCAGTTTTTACAAGCATTGGGTTTTTTTTTTTTTTGGCTTTTGATAGATCAAGACCCAAATATCTTAAGCATTTTTAGTTATTTGAAATGAGATTTAAGTTTCTATTATGTTCTCTTAGATTTTTATATAAAAAAATTTTTTAAGGTTTTTGCAAGGCAAATGGGGTTAAGTGGCTTGCTTGGGCAATACAGCTAGGTAATTATTAAGTATCTGAGAATGGATTTGAACCCAGGTACTCCTGACTCCAGGGCCTATGCTTTATCCACTGTGCCACCAAGCCGCCCCGAACTTACTGTCTTTTTCTAAATAAATCATTCCATTCCATCTTGTCTGTCCAACAGTTTGCCTCCTCTGTCATTCCCACTCTTAAACTTACTTTTCAGTCTCTTTTTTTTCTACTAGCACATTCCCTACAACCTAAAGACCAGTAAGGCTGCCTTCTCCTAGCCTCAGAAAACCTTCACTTGATCCTTCCAACTACCTTTCATCCATCTCATACAAGTAGTCCAGTAGACATCTTAAACTCACAGTGTCCAAAATGGAACTTAGTATCTTTCTCCTTAAACCCTCCTCAGCTCCTGCCTTCCCTATTACTGTAGAGAACATCATCCTTCCAGTCCTTCAGACTCATAACCTAGGTCTCATCTCCATTTCACATTATCTTCTACCCTCATGTCCAAACTGTTGCCAATGCCTGTCTATTTCACAATTGAAATATCCCTCCATTTCACCCCCTTCTCTCCTCTGACCCTGCCACCACTCTAGTGCAGCCCTTACTGTCTCATATACTTGGATGATCACAGTAGGCTGGTGAGTGTCCTGCCTCAAGTTTTTCCCCACTCCAATCCAGCCTGCATTTAGTCCCCAAAGTGATTTTTCCAAAAGTACAGATCCTACCATGCCATCCCACCCTCCTACCCAAGAAACTGGTGGCTCCCTATTTCTTACAAGATAACTATAAAATTCCGTTGTTCAGTTAAAGTCCTTCATAGCCTAGCCCCCTCCTAAAAATGGGGAACTATTACAAAATTTGCCACAAACTAGTAGAAGTTACAGTTTTGCTATCATGCAAAGCAAAAAACAAAAATTTACTACATAGAAAAAGATTAATAAACATGAAAACTATATTATGCTGAAAGGAACTATAGACAACAAATCAATATCACCATTAAATGTATCTGTTCCAGTTGATTTAGGGAAAATTAGCTATATTTTATGTGGACATACTTTATTTTCCTCCTTTTTTCTTGGTTCTAGACTGGATCTTTGATTACAATCAGCATAAGGGATCACTAATGTAGAAATTAGGTGGCTTAAATTGGCAGATTGATTTTGTACATTATACATAAGAAGGATTTGAAATCAGGGTTTTCCTGAATCCACAGCCATCTTTTCTTCACTCAGCCATCCATATACTGCTTTTCCCTTATTCTGTGTAGCATGTTATATGAGGTGTAATTTAATCAAAACTCTTGACACATCCTTTTTTAAAAAACTTTTTTTGTCTCCTAGTTTCATTTATCTTGAGAACATTAACATTGTTATGATTTAGTCCTTGTATGTTCAGTTCATTGGTGTTTAAATAGAGGTCTCAAAGTTAGCACACCTTTAATTAAGTTAATGTGTACAGAAAGCCTAAACATTGTAGGATTCTTTACATTTCTGGTCTCCTTTCCTACACTTGTACCATTTTTATTCAGAAGCAAAAGGAAGATAAACAACTAAGATATTTTCTTTGTTTCTTAAATTGTCTTTGCAAAGAATTTTTTGCCTTTATCTTACTAGTGAGAAACGTCTTTCTTTCTTAGCCAGGTTGGTCTCAGACAGCAGTCTCACAAGATCAAAAGTTTTCTAAAGTGGTAGAATCTGGGATAACTAATGTCACAGTGGATAGAGTGCAGGTCCTGGAGTCAGGAGGACCTGAGTTCAAATTTGACCTCAGACTTTAGCTATGTGACCTTGGGCAAAGTCATTTAACCCCATTGCCTTGCAAAAATAAATGAAGAAAGAAAGAAGGAAGGGAGGGAGGGAAGGATCTACCACAATTTATGCCTCTCCTCTAGAAATATCCTTTTAAGACTCAAAAGTCATCTCTAAACCATGATGAGGCTACAATATGAGCTATCAGAAAATAAATTAAGATGGTGCTTTATTGCATCACAGTACTTGTCATTATCATTAAAATGTTTTTTTTTTAAAAAAAAGATAGCCCAAAAGAATACTCTCTCCTGTTTACAAATACTACCTACTTTTGAAAATTTTTTCCTGGAATGAAGCAGATCTTGCATTGTTCTTTATTACCAAAATCTGTAGAGATATGTTTGCATCAGTTTCAAATAAAATTAACCATATCAAGTAAAGAAAGTATACAGTATAACTATACAGAAAGAGGCCCTGCAAAAGAATTTATACTTTATTAAATAATATGTCCTAGTTTGGATTCACAAAATGTTAGACTCCAAGCATTGAGGTTACATATTATGTTCCTGTAATAGAAAGTAAGGATAGGATAGAAAGCATCTCTTTTTTTTTGGTGAGGAGAGACAGGTAATTGGGTCAGACAGAGATACTTTTCATTGGCTGCCCAGCAGCTATTACTAGAGCCCAAGGAAAAATTACAAATTATCCCAAATGTTTCTCTTTCACTTAACTCCCTTTGCCCTCAGGAAACCCATTATTCTGCTCCAGCTATCCATAATTCCTCACCTCATATGACTAAATTTTCATTCATCTTCCCATTAAACTTTGACTGTACTACTTCTCCCAAAGAATATATTCCTCTTAGGGCAACTAGGTGCTTCAGTGGATAGAACACTGACCCTAGAGTGAGGAGGACCTGAGGTCAAATGCAACCTCAGACACTTAATAATTACCTAACTTTGTGACCTTGGGCAAATAACTTAACCCCATTACCTTACAAAAAAGATGAATAAATTCATTTTAAAAGAAGTAATGTTAATCATCAAATGAATTCTTAATTTGTAAAATTAAAAAGGAAAGATTTTTTTTTCCAAAATAAAAATTAATTTCTTGGAGAGAGATTAGATTTAAATGCAAATACCACACTGGAATAATAGGCTTCAGCACTATAAGAATTCACTATTTACCACCCAACTTCATGAATTGTTGTGGCTAAAAATGTTAATTGCCATTCTTGTGAACAGTGTCTCTTCAAGGCTTTTTTTTTTTTAGATTTTTCAAGGCAATGGGGTTAAGTAGCTTGCCCAAGGCCACACGCCTAGGTAATTATTAAGTGTCTGAGGCCACATTTGAACTCAGGTACTCCTGAATCCAAGGCTGGTGCCCTATCCACTGCGCCACCTAGCTGCCCCTCTTCAAGGCTTTCTGTTTATATTCTTTCAGATTGGTTAAAAGCTGCCAGAGCTTGCTTTCTACTTAGCATTGCTTTTAAGAACCCAGGTCATCCGGGGAAGCTAGGTGGCACAGTGAATAGAGCAACAGCCCTGGAGTCAGGAGGACCTGAGTTCAAACCAGACCTCAGATACTTAATACTTATTTAGCTGTGAGACCCTGGGCAAATCACTTAACCCCTTTTGCCTTACAAAAAATCCAAAAAATAAAAAACAAACAAACAAAATAAAGAGCACAAGTTATCTCCCTGTACAAATGAGACTTGGAAGAGTGTGTGAATATTTCAGAGACATTAGTTTTAGGGTTTTTTTTAATTACTATTATTTGTATTTCTCATAGAGCCAAGCTGTAGATCCAGAGCCATTCTCAAGTCAAGAATCCAACCTCATCATTGAGCAGAAACCCCCAGTTTTTCCTCAACAATATGCATCTCAGGCTCAAATGGCGCCGGGTAGCTATACACCCATGCAAGATCCTAACTTTCATACACTAGGACAACGGCCAAGTTATGCCACACTACGTATGCAACCTAGACCAGGTCTTAGGCCAACTGGCATAGTACAGAACCAGCCCAATCAACTGAGACTTCAACTCCAGCATAGACTTCAAGCACAGCAGGTATGTTATTTTATTTTGCATATATGTGATACATCAGAACTTTAGGTGGCTGGTGTTGAAGGACCTCAGTATCAGTTTACTTCTTCTGAAAAAGTGAAAACTACTCCAGTTGGCCCTAACAGTTCCCCATCCTCTACCCACTTTGCTTTTTTCTCTTTTCTCTCTTCCATCTTTTCCTTTCTGGCTTAGTCCCAGTTCATGACATAGTTTGAGGCTCAGGAGAAGGTGGTTCTCTTTTAAAAAAAAACCTCACTTCAGAATTTATATGGCCCTTGTTTGCTAATAGGTAACAAGATCCTGCCACATGAAAAAGCAAATATATACATATATATGTGTGTGTGTGTATATATATATATATATGTATGTATATACATATATATATGAGATCACATGATATTTAGTAAAGGAGAATGTTTCTTTTTACTATATACGACTTACAACTTACTATTGAAATAGCACCACTGAACATTTTCTGTAGCACAGCCAAATCCAAGTCTCATTTTTAGTGTATTTATTAGACCGTATCTTTTACCCTTGGCCACATTTTCTAATCATCTTCTTCTTCCCCTTCCACTTGGATACTTTGAATTATTGAATATTTCTAATCATCAGATATTTCAAAGTACCTTCTAAATTGTAAGCAGTGTGGAAACTCCAGGATTAAGAATCCTGAGAGAGTTCAGCTGCCAGTAATATGATTTTATTTTTTTAGACCCTATGTTAAAGCTTGCACTCTGACTGCAGCTTGTAAATTTTTTAACAGGGCTGAAATAAAATGTATTCTTTCCAACTTTTTATGTTTGGTATATGTGTGCATTTAGAATCGCCAGCCACTTATGAATCAAATCAGCAATGTCTCCAATATGAACCTGACCCTGAGGCCTGGAGTACCAACACAGGTGAGGGAGCGGAAGCTACAAAATTCTTCTATTTTAATACTTACCTATTTTGTCCCTAATGATGTTGATCAATTCTTCCTCTTTGATATCCTGGGCATAGTAACCTGTTAAGTCATGGGATATAAAAATTGACCACACTGAATGTGTATTATCATTTGGTTATCCTCCCATCACTTGCTTTCCCATTCTCCTGACTGCTACAGAATTTATCTTCTCCAATATAAACATAATCCCTAATGCTATAGTTAGGACCCATTTAGCCGCCTACACCTGTTCCTTATGCCTCGTCCCTCCTCTGGCTATCACCATTTGTTCTATTCCCTCTCTGTTCCATTCTAATTTCCTTTCCTTATGTTGTCCCTCCTGTCATCTCCTCTCTTCTCACCACCTCCTCCCTCTGTCTAACCTCTGCTTTTAGGGACCTGTCTGGAAGAACACAATAGTATTTAAAAGCCTAATTGTTCACTTTTTGAGACCTCCAAATATTTATAGTGAGACACTAACCTGGCATCAGCAGGGTTTATTGGAGAAATTCTTATGATCTGTGAGACCATGAGGTTTATGTGATACTTCTGGTAACCATTTGGTTTCTGTGGAACTTGGATCAGAATGCTGACTTTCTTGACCACTTCTGTGATTTTATTTGAGACAGTATAGAGGACCTGCTTCACATCTAGTGTGTAGTATATATGGATTGTGCCTAAACCCAATATTGACCACCTTCCCTTGTTTTAGGGACCCATTAATGCACAGATGCTGGCCCAGAGACAGAGAGAGATCCTGAACCAACATTTGCGGCAAAGACAAATGCATCAACAGCAGCAAGTCCAACAACGAACTCTGATGATGCGAGGACAAGGCTTGAATATGACACCAAGCATGGTAGCCTCTGGTGGCATACCAGCAACTATGAGCAACCCCAGGATTCCCCAGGCAACTGCCCAGCAGTTTCCATTTCCTCCAAACTACGGTACTGGACTTACATCCCCACCACCTTTCACAAGTCCTTTCTCCCCAGTGTCCCCCAGTCCTGGGTCACAGCTCCTCTCTCACAGCTCCTTGCATGGCTCCCAGATGAATCTGGCTAACCAGGGATTGATGGGAAACATGGGAGGACAGTTTGGGCCTGTCATGAGTCCCCAAATGCAGCACAATACCTTCCAGTTTCCCAGCTCAGGTACCTCCTTTTCTCTGAGTGCAGGTCTTACTTTAAGAATGACCGAAGTAAGTGTGTGTGTACAGCGTGTGTGTGAGTGCATATGAATGAATGTATGTATGTGTGGGTCTGTGTTCATGTATGAGTGTGTGTGTGTGTGTGTATAAATACAGTATTTATAATTTATGTGTCTGACTGTGTCTTTACACAAATATATATATATAATATAAATATTTTTTTTTAAGTCTCTGAGTCTGACTCAAACAAATCAATATATTTCTCCAACTATATGCAGTAGGGAAAGAAACTAATTTCTCATAAATAAGATATCAAAAATATACTCACATCTTTTGTAAATAAGAATTATTAAATACTACCATGGATAACCTTAATATTGATTTGTTTTTGAATGTCATTCTCAAGAGATTAGTTATCAGATATGTAATGTTGTGAATATTAATACCTTGTATGCATGTATCAATATTAAATTAAGTTTAATTATTGACAGAATTAGCTAATTATATTGACTTAATTTTTAAAATAATCTTTTTTTCCTAGAGTTTACCAGAACTCTGTAATCTTTGTGTTTACAAAGTTTTACGATTCTTGCTTCATTATAGGAACAAAAAAGACATTTTTTTAAACTTTGATCTCATTTTATATATCATCTGGTTACTAATTATAAATGCGTGTTGTACTAATATGCTGAGCACGAATTTGATCAACCTAACATTAAAATTTCTCCTATTTCCCTTCTTATATACCATCCTCAATACCATGTTCTGAAAAATTCAACTCCTTCCTTGTATGATGTTTTTGTAGAGTCCAATTAGAATTTTAGCTCTGCTTTCATTTATACGAAATGAGAACATTTTTCAAAATTTGGCTGTTTTTTTCTTAAACTTTACTCAGCTGTCAAAACCAGCCATTATAATAAAGATAAAAGAAGTTAGTCTTGAGTAGATGTTTTAAATTATTTTTATATACCATGTATGTGTATATATATACTATGTGTGTGTATATATGTGTGTTTATATGCTTACATTCATTGAAGTTTTTAGTGTTCTTTAATGATGTATGTCTATTCAACTTCAATTCATTTAATTCAGTGGTGGTTTTTCAAATATGTGACTAGAAAAACCCCATTGCTTGACCATAGGGTAAGTCTAAAAATAAAAACAAATAAAAATTCCTTTTTTTCAGTTCAACTGTAGCTATGTATTGAAATTTTAGTGATAATAGTAATTGATGGTGGGGCGGCTAGGTGGCATAGTGGATAAAGCACTGGCTTGGAGTCAGGAAGTACCTGGGTTCAAATCCGGTCTCAGACACTTAATAATTACCTAGCTGTGTGGCCTTGGGCAAGCCACTTAACCCCATTTGCCTTGCCAAAAACCTAAAAGAAAAAAAAATAGTAATTGATGGAGGTAGTATAAGATAGCACATAAACTGCTACCCTCAAATGTTGCTAATTTACATTTGGTAAACTATGTGTCCCTGGGTCGGTCATTTAAGCTGTATGTCTAAGAACCTTCCCAGAACATCAGCAGATTAAGATCTGCATTGGAGGAAGAACTTTGTGAATCTGCAGTTTCCCAAGCTAATGCAATCACAAATCTTTCTCATAATTGAGTAGTACTATAGTAGTAACTTAAATCTGTATAGTGTTTCACACTTAACAAAGAAGAGTTAACTTTTCAGGTCATGGAGAGGATTGTGCATATACAGCTCATCTTTCAATGTTCTTTAATTTATGTACATGTTGCTTGGGCTAACTTTAAAAGGTAATTTCATATTTTTCTCAACAATTGCAAATGAATAGACAGTGTGGGGCCTAAGATTTGTGTATTGATTAATTTAATGTAATCCATCCTAAATGTGCCTAATAGATATTATGAAAACACCATTTAGGCTCTAGCATCCACTGAAGTTAGCTACAGTCGTAAGACAAGGTTAGGCATGGAAAATGGCAAGAGAAATATTTTTTTTCTTTTGTCTAAGTCTGGCCTTAGTAGTTAATGTAAAAACTTAATACTGCTTCTTTAACTTCTACAAAATAGAAATGTCAAAAAGTTGAATTTTTTCTTAGTTTTTTTAATGTCATTGTGCAATCTTTTATTAAGGACATGTAATTAGCCAAAGTATTATCAGTCACTTGAAAGTAATTATGTATAAGTATTTAATTGGAAATATTCTCTTTTTTCCACCCAACCCAGCATTGCTAACTATCTATTTGCTTTCTTCTTTTCATTTCTAGGAATAAGTCAGCAGCCTGATCCAGGCTTCACTGGGGCAACAACTCCCCAGAGTCCCTTGATGTCCCCTCGAATGGCACACAGCCAGAGTCCCATGATCCAACAGTCTCAGGCCAACCCTGCCTATCAGTCCTCTTCAGAGATGAATGGGTGGGCACAGGGAAATATGGGTGGAAACAGGTAAAAGGATGTAGTTGATGTTCTGTCTCTCTGACCATATAATAATGTAGACAGTATATAGAAGATAGTTGGTCTTGATTGTAAAGTTTAGCTGTGCTTTAATTATGGTTTGTCCACCATTCTTCTTCACTTTTACTTCATGCTATTTTCTCTAGAGCAGAAAGAACTTTATACATACTTGAATTTAGCCAGAATAAGATCCAGTATATTGTCTTCTTCACTGTTAATTTATTTATTCAAAAATTAATTCAAAAAATTATTTTGCATGGAGTTAACTTGAGAAAAGAAAACTCCAGTTAACTTGAGTTAACTGGAGAAAAGGAAGACCTAGATGTTGTCCATCTTTTCCTGTGTTTTTTAAAAAGCACTCCAATAGGGGCGGCTAGGTTGCACAGTGGATAGAGCACTGGCCCTGTAGTCAGAAGTACCTGAGTTCAAATCTGGCCTCAGACACTTAATAATTACCTAGCTGTGTGGCCTTGGGCAAGCCACTTAACCCCATTGCCTTGCAAAAAAAATAAAAGCACTCCAGTGCAGGAAACAAAACTAGTTAAACCCTATATATTTTAGAGTAAATGTCAACCTGTGACCACCCTTAAGCCCCATGGAAGGTCTGTGAAGAACAGTTATGACCTGATCTTCATAATACCATCCATCACATTGCCTTACATCTCCTTGGCCCAATATCTATTCCCTGTTATCTCCTACCCCTCTCATTGAAATAAGTTAGAGTCATATTTTCAGCAACTGATAAATGCTTAAGAAAAGTATATTTATAAAGTCTTGTAGTCAAATTTTTAAGAGCATTTATTTTTATGTGTATGCATATATATGTAATTTCAGTCTTTCTCATTTTTTCAGCATGTTTTCACAACAGTCCCCACCACACTTTGGACAACAAGCAAACACCAGCATGTACAATAACAATATGAACATCAGTGTCTCCATGGCGACTAATACAAGTGGTATGAACAACATGAATCAGATGACAGGACAGATCAGCATGACCTCAGTGACCTCTGTGCCTACGTCAGGGTTGTCCTCCATGGGTCCTGAGCAGGTGAGTGCTGAAGGAGAAATAGCATAGCAGCGACAGAATCTCAGCTTCTAGCTTTGTCTTGTTCTCTTATAAGTACATCTTATAGGTCCTTATCTTCCAAGTTTATTTGAAGAGGCTATCAGTAAGGCTAACAGAATGCTTATTAATGATTAAATGAACATATAAAAAAATCTTCTTTATCTGCAGAAGAATTTTTTTAAAAGTCATTCTTAAAAAAAATAAAAAAGTCATCCTTAATTTTCCTATTGCTTGTATTATTTTAGTAAATCCCTTAAAACCAGGGGTAGGAAACCTTTCTTCTGCCAAGGGCCATTTGAATAATTATAACATCATTTAATCAGACATTTAATTAATTCACCTCCTAGATTTATTGGATTTTCAGTTCCACCTGTGGATCCTTTGGCAATGCCAAACCAATATAGTCCATGGATCAGAGGTCCCCCACCCTTGCCTTAAAAGAGGTTAAGAAAGTGAATTTTCCAAACTGTGACAGTCATTCTACTTTTGGTATCTTTGTAGTCTACTTTACATTTTTAAAGTACTTTAGTTATATATTTTTTGTGAACATTTTTTATTTTTTTCACCACTATTCCTTCTCTCCACCCTCAGCTGCCATTGAACAGATTTTTTAAAAACAAAACTCTCATTACAAATATTCATTGACCATGTCCTCAGCTATATGTCTAATTCTTTATTTTAAGTTCATTATATCTCTGACAGGAGGGAGGTGACGTGATTAATCTTGATCCTTCTCTGGACGTTTGTTTTATCACTGCATTAATCTAAAGTCCTAAAGTTTTCCCAAGTAGTTTTTCTCTAAAATGTTAATGTCGTTTTATAAATTGTTTTCCTAGTTTTGCTCACTTCACTCTGTATTAGTTCCCTGATCGAAATAGTGGTACAGATAATACAAAAACATTTTTTTGACTTTGGAGTCACGAATAGGATTTTTCATTTTAGCAAATGTCTGCTTACAATTATGTTCTCTTTAGTTTATAACTTAAGTTTACTTTGCCTTGCCTCAACTCAAAATATTGACATATTGGCAAAGAGGCATTCTGGAGAGCAAGGGAAATGGAAATCTGCACACTATTCACAATTTTATAACCAATTTAATTTTTAAAAAAAGCTAACTTACACTTTGTTCAGTCAACAGTTACTGAATGCCTATTTCATGCAGAACACTGTGCTAACCCTGGTAGAGATAGTAAAATTTAATGAGATAATCCCTGCTTTCATGGGACTTGTCTAATTGTTAATTTACTACATTGTACTATAAAATAGGTGCTTTAGAGAGTTTATGCTTGTGCTGTATGAAGTATGATGTGGAAGGTCATTATTTAAGTTCCTTATTGATAACCCTGGGTGAACAGGGAAAACTTATTTGAGGAAAAAGGTTTTAAAGCTTAGGGTTGGAATTCAGCAGGTAAAGAGGAAACTAGTGCTCAGCTTCTAGAAAATATTTTCTTACAAACATGATGTACTTTGTTACTTAAATATCACACTTCATGTGACAGGATTATTATTCTTATTTAGTATATGGAAAAAAAAGAGACATGAAGTCATGAGAAGTGTTGCAGTGCACATGGCCCCCTTCTATCATGCTCCACTAGAAGCTCCATGTTTGCCTAACGCAGTACTATGTACTTAATAAGTCTTTATGTGATTAAATGAAAAACTTAAATAAGTAATTTAAACTGTTGTGATTTGAAAAAATGTGAATTTCCAAGAATCGGGTCTGTGAAGAAACACCTTCCTCACATAGACCAGCATAGCATATAAATAGTTCAGAAAGGAATTTAAAAAGATTGTCAGGGGTATGAATTGGTTTCAAATCTCTTGTAATTTAAATGCCACCCCCCAATCAAAAGTTAGTGTGAATGCCCTAAAAGTTACCCAACTATAAGTATTCATTAGCATCTAGACAATTTTTATATATTTTAATAATCAAATTATTTTGTCAGAATAGACTTAGGAAAAAGTCAGTTGTGTGTTTTTTTAATATTCACAAATTAATTGTACTTGACAGTGAATAACTGGCCCAAAACCTGACATGACTCACTAGCTTGGTTAGAGTCAGCTGCAAAGTGAACTTAATAAAACATAAAAATGATCTGCTTCTAGCTAGATTTCATTCCCAGCCTTCCACTAACTTGTCCATAGGCAAGTCATGTCTAATCTCTAAATCTGTTTCTTCCTCTAGAAAATAGAAATAACACTTGCCCCACCTACCTCACAGAACCATTGTGAGAATCAAATAAGGTGACTTCAAAATTAGTTTTGTAAACTGTATTTTACCATATAAGCATAAGGCATCATTTTAATGTCTGACAAATAGTTTATCATTGGAATTTTGGGGTTTTTTTTTTGGTTTTTTGTCTCTTTTAGGGTTTTTTTTTTTACAAGGCAAATGGGGTGAAGTGGCTTGCCCAAGGCCACACAGCTAGGTAATTATTAAGTGTTTGAGACCGGATTTGAACCCAGGTACTCCTGACTCCAGGGCCCGTGCTTTATCCAACTTTATCCACCTAGCCACCCCTATCATTGGAATTTTAAAGTTAAATTGAATTTTAAAGGGCTGTGTGTGTGTGTGTGTGTGTGTGTGATAAAGGAGTACTAGAATACTTTCACATTTGTTCACTTTAATATTCACTTTCTGAAAGAGAATGTTAGAATGTTCTGTGAAATCCTGACACATGCAGACAGCCATCTAAATTCAGCTACTTCACTGTCTTGTTTCCACTAGGTGAATGACCCTGCTATGAGGGGAGGCAATCTTTTTCCAAACCAGCTGCCTGGGATGGATATGATTAAGCAGGAGGGAGATGCAACACGGGTAAGAAAGAATGAAGAAACAAATGAATATGTTAGTAATGTGAGCTATAGATGTTTGAAAGATGAAATTTGATGTATTGTCATCTCCCAATCTAAAGTCTACATGTTACCATTTTTTTCATAACTTGGGATTTTATAAGTAGGTTTGAATATGTAATGAGTTTTAATTATTTTTAATTGATTGTGATGTAGAACTTATCCTAGTTTTAACTCAGAGTGGCATATATTATATCTATTATTAGTTTTCATTTAATTTTATTTGGCATAACAAAGGGCTAGCTATATTAGGAAAATATAATTGTCTGCTTTTACTGAATCATAAAGTTAGTTTTTAAGGAAGATAAGTAGGTACTTATGATATATTCTATTTTTTTTAGAAACAATAGAATAATTAATGCTTGGTACCAAACCTGTTCGTATTCTAGGTAGCATATTAAATGGGGAAAACTGTGGATAACTTGACAATAACGAAAAATTGTGACTTTTTAAAAGTAAGGAGAATCAGAGTCATCCTGCAATTGATAAATGGTCAAAAGATTTGGATAGACAATTTGCAGAAGAAACCCAAACTTTAACCATATGAAAAAAATGCTCTAAATCACAAAATAGAGAAATACAAATTAAAGTAATTCAGAGGGGCAGCTAGGTGGCGTAGTGGATAAAGCACCGGCCCTGGAGTCAGGAGTACCTGGGTTCAAATCCAGTCTCAGACACTTAATAATTACCTAGATGTGTGGCCTTGGGCAAGTCACTTAACCCCATTTGCCTTGCAAAAAACTAAAAAAAAAAAAAGTAATTCAGAGATACAATTTCATACCTATCAAGTTGTCAGAGGACAAAAAAGAAAAAGAAAAATGACAAATATTTAACTACCTTTGGGAAAATAGATAAGTTAATATACTGTTAGTGGAACTTAGACTTTTGAAAAACAATTTGGAACAGTGTCCCAAAAGCTAATAAAGTAGGCATTCATATCTTTGACCCAGGTGTACCACTACTAGATCTATACCTAGAGACATAAAAAAAAAGAAGAAAGACCCATGGCCACAAATATATCTATAGCAGTTCTTTTTCATGGTGGCAAAGAATTCGAACTGAGGAGGGGCCATCATTTACCATGGTTGATCAAGTTAAAGGTATTTGAAGGTGATAGAATGCTACTAAGGATTATAAGAAATAATGAAGAAAATAGGGGGCGGTTAGGTGGCGCAGTGAATAGAAAATCGGCCTTGGAGTCAGGAGTACCTGGCTTCAAATCCAACCTCAGACACTTAATAATTACCTAGCCATGTGGCCTTGGGCAAGCCACTTAACTGCATTGCCTTGAAAAATCTAAAATAAAAAAAAAATAATCAAGATAATGATTTCAGAATATGCTGGAAAGTTTTGTATGATGAAGAGTAAAATGAACTAAATATGAGAAAAATTTATACAATATTACAAAAAATTATACAAATTTATACAGTATTATAAAAATTTAGACAATATTTACAAACACTTTTAAAGATTCTCTATCCAGATAGAGAACTGATGATTTCAGAGTGCAGACTGAAGTATATTTTTCTTTTTTTTTTTTTCTTTGTTAATGACTAGGGTGGAAATTTATTTTGTCTGACTAATCACATTTGTGGGAAGTTTTATTTTCCTTGCCTTCTCAGTCAGTGGAACAGGTAGGAAGAAGCAAATTCAGAAATGATAATAGAATAAAACTGAAATTTAAAAAATAAATAAAAGTAGGAAGATCTACCCTTCCCCAAAAACTTATTTTTTTAAAAGAATTGTCTTTAGGGGCAACTAGGTGGCACAGTGGATAGAGTACCAGCCCTGGAGTCAAGAGGACCTGAGTTCAAATCCGGCCTCAGACACTTAATAATTACCTAGCTGTGTGGCCTTGGGCAAGCCACTTAACCCATTTGTCTTGCAAAAACCTAAAAAAAATTGTCTTTAAGCTTCAGAAACAGTTTTTGGGGGCACCATGCTTTATTAGCACATGCTATGATTTTTCCTAAGTTAAGTTTCTAATAAAGGAAGGGAAAGAGAGAGACAACTATTCCTAGATAATTCTCTAAATGTGTTTTGTTTATGCCCTTCAAATACTCTCTATGTATTGTATGTATTATACATGCCCATATAACTTTTGGTCCTGACTTATGATTTCATCTGTAATAGGAACCTTTTCCACTGATGCAGATCAGTAATTACTTTTTAACTTGGAATCTTCGAGAGTTGGCTGTGATACACCATGGTCACACAGCTATTATTTATGTGTCAGAAGCAGAGTGAAGACCCAATGTCTTCCTGACTATGTCCAGTCATTATACCTTTCACTATCTATATACCTGCATCCACATAAATATGTATATTGTTATTATAATTACATATAAATAAATATTTTTCCTACTCTATTCTGATGTCTTATGATGATGTGGATGTGAAACTGAGTGCTCATGCCAAAATATAGCCTTCTGTAGACCCTACAGGAAGGGATCCTCCTAACTAACTTTAGTGAGGATCATCAGTGTGACTTAAGGTCATCGGTTTTTGAGATGTAGCAACTCTTTCAATTTGTCTTTTAAATAATAGGGGATTTCAGTATTCTCTTGGTCAAGAGAGTATACCCATATTAGCAAAGGCACACATGTGTGATTAAATATGCACATATAACCATTCTGATGCGTAACTTCAGTCTTTGGGAGGCAGCATAGTGAAAAGATAGTAAGTCAAATTTGGAGATAGGAAAACATGAGTTCTCATTCTTACCTTGCTTCTGACACTTTAAAACTATGTTACTATGGGCAAATAAGAATCTCTGAGCTTCACTTTACTCATACGGAAAAGAAGAACAGGAAAAAGCACCTTCTCTTCAGGTTGGCATGAGGCTATTATCTCTCATGAAGAGATGACACTTCTCAACAAGGCAAATCCTACTAATTCTTATTCCAGTCCCATTTTGCTGAAACAGATTGCCCTCTTTATCATTCTTACACTCTCCAGGCCTCAGTCTCTGTCTAACCATTATATTCCTTCCCTGTGGCCTAAAATATATATATAGATGTAGATATATAGATATAGATAGATATATGTGTGTGTGTGTATATATATATGTATGTATGTATATATGTATGTATGTATGTATCCTCATTTGATCCCACCATTCCTGCTAGCTATTGTCCTGTATCTCTTCCATTTCTTGGCTAACCTCAAGAAAGACATCTACAGTTAATATACCTACTTCTTCTCTCACTTTTGAACCCTCTAAAAATCTGGCATTCAGCTTCATCATTCCACCAAAACTGCCCTCTCCAGTTACCAGTTATCCCTTAGTTGTCAAATATAATTGCCTTTTCTTAATCTTCCTCCTTGACCTCTCTGCAGACTTTGACATTTTATCACTCTCTTCTCAATATTCTGTCCAGACACTAAACTAGTCACTGGGATACAAATACAAGCAAAAAAAGAATGACAAACCCTGCCCTCAAGAATCTTATGTTATTAGTAAATGTCCTTCAGTTGGAGAATGGCTCAGCAAACTGTGGTATCTGTATGTCATGGAACACTATTGTTCTATTAGAAACCAGGAGGGATGGGAGTTCAGGGAAGCCTGGAGGAATTTGCATGAACTGATGATGAGTGAGATGAGTAGAACCAAAGCTGTACACCCTAACAGCAACATGGGGGTGATGATCAACTTTGATGAACTCACTCATTCCATCAGTGCAACAATCAGGGACAATTTGGGGCTATCTGCAATGGAGAATACCATCTGTATCCAGAGAAAGAACTGTGGAGTTTGAACAAAGACCAAGGACAATTACCTTTAATTTAGGGGAAAAAAAACTGATACCTTATTGTCTGAACTTGCTATCTCTTATACTTTGTGTTTCTTCCTTAAGGATATAATTTCTCTCTCAACACATTCAATTTGGATCAATGTATACCATGGAAATAATGTAAAGGCTCGCAAATTGCCTTCTGTGACAGGTAGAGGGAGGGAGGTAAGATTAGGGGGAAAATTGTAAAACTCAAAATAAATAAAACCTTTAAAAAAAATCTTACATTCTAATTAAGGAAGAAAATGCATAAGCAGGGGCAGCTAGGTGGTGCAGTGGATAGAGCGCCAGCCCTGGAGTCGGAGGACCTGAGTTCAAATCCGGCCTCAGACACTTAATAATGACCTAATTGTATGATCTTGGGCAAGTAAGTCACTTAACCCCATTGCCTTGCAAAAAGAATAATTCTGACTGTGTGTGTCTCTCTCTGTCTCTCTCTGTCTGTCTTGTCTGTCTGTCTATCTGTGTCTCTCTCTCTCTCTCTCTCTCTCTCTCTCTCTCTCTCTCTCTCTCTCTCTCTTTTCCATGACAATACTCATTAATGAGCCCTATGGTTCTCCCATTACTTCCAGGAGCAAGTATAAATTCTTCTGTTTGGCATTTTAAAGCTCTATATAACCTCACCCTTCCTATCTTTCCAGTCTTATCATATTTTACTCCCTTCCCTCAACACACTGTAATCCAACACTAGCCTCTTTGATATTCCTCCTACACACAAGCTCCCATCTCCAGCCTCCAATAATCTCCCCTCATTAACATGCCCTTTAATTTTCTGGAGTCATACCTTCACCTGGTTTTCTTCCTACATATCTGATTACTCAGCCTTCTCTTTTACTGGAATTTCTTCCAGATTATGGCTTTTAAGTGTACGTATCTCTCAGACATCCTAGATCCTTTTCATCCCCTCTACTACTTCACTTGAAGATTTCATCAGTTCCTATGAATTTAATTATCCTCTTTATGCTGATGATTCTCAGATCTACCTATCATGTCCTAAACTTTCTATTGAACTCCAATTTCCTATCTCCCAACTACTTTTCAGTCTCAAGCTGGATGTTTAAGACATTAAACTCAATATATCCAAAATGAAACTTGTATTTTTCTATCTAAATCCTCCCCTTTGCCTTATGTGTGTCAAATTCATCCTGAAATCTAAAAAATGCTAAAACTATTCATTCAAATAAATATTTAAATATTTTTAAAAATGTAGAGAGCTATAGAGGACACCATTGGTTCTCCACTCCTCATACATCCAGTCTATTGCCAGGGCCTTTCATTTTTTTCAGTTTCACATCATTTTTCACTTAATAGTATTTTATTTTTTTATTGCATGTAACAATAATATTCACCATCCATTTTTTTTAGATTTTGATTTCCAAATTTTTCTCTTTCCTTCCTCCCCGCCCCAAGACAGTAAGCAATCTGCTATAGTTAAAAATTTCCATATTAGTTATGTTGGGAAAGAAGAATCAGAACAAAAGGGAAAAACCATGAGAAATAAAAAACATAAACAAATATTAAAAAAATGAAAATTGTTTACTTTGGTCTACATTCAGACTCCATAGTTCTTCCTCTGGATGTGAATGCCATTTCCCATCATAAATCTCTTGGAATAAGGGGAGGCTAGGTGGTGCAATGAATAGAGCACTGACCCTGGAGTCAGAAGTACCTGAGTTCAAATCTGGCCTCAGACACTTAATAATTACCTAGCTGTGTGGCCTTGGGCAAGCCACTTAACCCCATTGCCTTGCAAAACAACAACAATGATGAAAAACCAAAAACAAATAAAGCTCTTGGAATTGCCTTTGATCATTGTAATGCTAAGAGTAAAGTCTTCCTTAGTCCAGTGGTGGAACTCAAATAAATTAACAACCAGTTCTCTTGCCCTAATGATTGTTTTAAGTATACAAGAAAAGAGGCAGCTAGGTGTCACAGTGGATAGAGCATTGGCTCAGGAGTACCTGAGTTCAAATCTGGCCTCAGACACTTAATAATTACCTAGCTGTGTGGCCTTGGGCAAACCACTTAACCCCATTGTCTTGCAAAAACTAAGTATACAAAAAGATACATGGAAAGGTAGTTTAATATTACATGCATGTAATACTCAGATAAGAACAAATAAAGAGGTACACAAAACTAGATTATGTTACATTTTTAACAGTAAGCACCTCTATCCTTATGGAGCAAAAGCAGCCTTGTGATCACAGCAGCCAATGTTGGAATAAATGCAGAATCAGAACTCATTATACCTATTCTTTTTTTCCTTCTACTTCCATGACTTCCAAAATGGGCAATAAGATAACCCTTGAAATCTTTATTTCTATTGATTCCTTGTGTCCCAGCTTCCTATTGGTTTTACCATTCAGTGAACATCAGTGCATTCATAATATCCGGGCCGGGGGTGGGGGGTGGGGGGGTGTTACACTAAGAGAAACAAATGACAGTTTGTCACTCCTGGTTGTTTGGCCCCTTTTCCTTTATGTTATATGTTTGTTTACTGAAGTAACAAAAACGATATCTATCATTCATCAAAGTAAAATGAGTTTTAAGAAATGAATAAATAAATTGACTATCAATTTTTTTTTCACCTATGGACAGAATGAATATTACTATGGACACTTAGAAAATGTGGTTGTGCAAATGAATGTTAAAAAGAGTAAGGAATGTAAATTTGTGATTTCCACATTGGGTGGGTACCCAGGTACCCACCTTAGAGAGAACCCTGATTAGAAGTGCCATTTTAACAACTGATTCACTGAACTCAACATAAACTCAACATAAAATTAAATATCGATTTCACTGCAGTCCACCTTCCATTCAGCCACTTAAGTGATTTTGCTAAAGCATAGTTCCTACCCTGTTATTCCTTTGCTCAAGAAATTCCAGTGGTTCCCCATCAAAAACAAAATGTTTCATTTGACATTCAAAGCCTTTTATAGCCACCTCCTAGTGCTTTTTTTATATTTTATTTCTTTATTTTTTCCAACTACATTCAAAGATAATTTTCAACAATAATTTTTGTTGGAAGGTTTTAAGTTTCACATTTTTCTCCCAACCCTCCCTTCCTCCCCTGTCAGAGAGCAAATTAATATAGGGTCATATAGGTTATACTTTTATAGCCATGTTAAACATATATCCATATTATACCTGTTTAAAAGAAGAATCAAATAAAAAAGGGGGGAAACAGGAGAGAGGGGAAAACAATCTATAATTCAGATTTTTAAAACTGCAAACAGTAAGTTTTGATCAGTATTCAAACTCCATGTTTCCTTCTCTGGATAGGGATTTTCCATCACAAGTCTTGTAGAATTGGCTTTGGTTATTGTACTGCTGAAATGAGCAAGTACACTAGAGTGGATCATCATTCCATGTTGTTGTTCATGTGTACAATGTTCTTCTGGTTCTGCTCACTTCACTCTGCATCAATTCATTCAAGTCTTTCCAGGCTTATTCAAAGTTCTGTCCCTCATAGTTTCTTACAGAGCAATAGTGTTCCATCACATTCATATACCACAATTTGTTTGACCATCCCCTCAATTTCCAATTCTTTACCATTATGAAAAGAGCTGCTGTGAATATTTTGTACATGTGGGTTTTTGACCTTTTTTGTGATCTCTTTGGAATTTCCTCTCCTAGCTTTCAAGTCTTCTCATGCATAACTCCCCACCATCTACTCTGATCCAATGACACTGGCCTCCTGGGTATTGCCTATAGAGACAATCTTATCTCTTGGTTTCAGGCATTTTCTCTGACTTCAGGACTAGTGTGCTCTATCCCAACCCTTCTTAATTTTAGTAATACCTTCTCAATTATTTCCTGTTTTTCCTTGTATAACTTGCTGTGTGTGTGTGTGTGTGTGTGTGTGTGTGTGTGTGTGTGTGTGTGTGTTTGTGCCATTCTTGTTCATATGAGAGTTCCAGACTGGTTTTTGCCTCTTTTTTTGTGTCTCCAGATTTTAGCACAGTTCTTGGCACATTTTTGGCACTTGATAAATTTTTACTGACTGATGATTGAATGACTTATGAATGAAGAATATAATGGACTTTTATGCTTTACTGTAAGGACTGACCTAACTTAACCTAAATAATATTTGGATGTTCAAAACCAAATAAAAATAGAATATTATTTCATATTTGCCTTCATAGGTTGTAAATTAAACACAGATCTTAAACACTGAAGCATTCTGTAGTGGTTATAGTCATTTTTCCTGGCATCTCTTCAGCCTTTCCTCTCATGTTTTTCAATCAACCTGGGGAGGTAAAAAAATTTTTAAAAAATTTAAGTGCTTTATGTTCAGATAACAAGCAGCAACATCTATTCAGTAGTGAAAGTCAGTGTGTGATAGTTTAAAGTGTTGCACCTGGTGTCAAAAAGAATGGGTTCAAAACCTGTAAATTAAGGGACTACCTCAGGAGTTCTTCCCACCTCTGAACCCATGATCTTAGTGACCATGGATTATACTTTAAAGCTTATTTTTGCTTAAGAACTGCTATGAGAACTAATTTAGTTAAACTTTGCTAAGTGCTGTCACCTAGTTTTACCAAAGTCTGGATGATAGCAATCCCTTCTTTTCTTTCATATCTCCTTCCTGACATTCCTTTGTTGATTCTTATAGCTCTGACAATCTCACATTGAAATGCCTTTTGTACCCCTTCCCTCTTCCCCATAAGATATGAACCAAGGCCTCTTAAGTTACTTTGGGCTTGTCATCCTTCTGCTGACATCTGTTGGCAACAGGAATTTTGTTTGGTGATCTTCATCTTCTATATCTTTGAAGCCTAAAAAATTGCTGATGTCAATTTTAGCATTCTATTATTTATTCTAAGTATTACTGAAACAATGAGACTGGATAAAATTAAACCAAATCAATATATGTGTATATAGATTTACAATAGTTAAATTGCTATTTATTTTTAAAAAAGATTCTCCCCCTCCCTGTCCATTTAAAAATGATTTCAACACATTATTGCTTTAAATGACAAGTTATTTTTATGTTTAAAATATAAATTCCACTTATCAAAATTAGTTGTATACCCAGTTATTCATTTTCACTATGTTGGATAAAGAAGCCATATTTGTATTAGTCACCCTAAAATTATCAGATCATTACCCAAGGATTTAAGTGTGTTTTATTATTGATTTATAATAAAAAATTATGTTTTAATTAGTTATAATAAAAGTTTCTTTAACCTTGGCTAATAGCTTGATTACCTTTTGTTCTTGTTTAGGAAATAGAGCAGTAAGTTTTTTATCTACAGTATTGTAGTGAAGAGTGGGGCAGGTCCAGACCTTGATTTTATTGGTATAAGTATTCCTCTTGATGAAATTCCCTTTACCAAGTGTTCAGTAATTTATAGTCCTAAGAGTTAACTGGGGCACTGAAAGTTTTAGTGATTTACCAGGGATCACACAACTGTATGTGACAGAGGTGACATTTGAACCAGGTCCAAGGCCAACTGTATATCCATTCTACCATGCTGCCTCCAAGTGGCTATTAACCAGAAAATTGATGGAAAATAAATATTTTACAGTGGAATCATTTTTTTTAAATGACTACAGAGGGCAGTTAGGTGGCACAGTGGATAGAGCACCGGTCCTGGAGTCAGGAGTACCTGAGTTCAAATCCGGCCTCAGATACTTATTAATTACCTAGCTGTGTGGCCTTGGGCCTAGCCAAAAAAAAACTGACTACAGAATGGAGACTTTTTCCTTTTCACATTTCAGAGAAACATACTTATTGTAGTAATATGACAATAAGGGTTATATCACAGTTCATTGTTATAGTTAGTTCAAACTAATAGTTTCTTAGACCCTTAAAGTAGAAAGTAAGTTTGTAAAATGACATTTAATATTTTGATGGATCTTTTATTTCACTTGGCGAGGGATTTCAGATGTGTTATCTGAATGTTTTTGAGAGAGTTGTAATATGGTTGGGATTATTCTAAATCCCCTTGTGACCACTGTAATTGATAATTATGTCCACAAATTTGTTACATAATTTCAATGGATCTACACTGCAAGGTAATCATTCTACTCCCTAATTGATTAATCTTTCTCCAGAGTAACTTTTTGAAACCCTCTTTTCTCAAACTTCCTGCAGCGGCCTATGACAATAACCTCTCATTTGAGGAAATGATTTCTTGTTTAGTCATTCTCAGTTTGAAAACCATTTGGGATTTCCTTGACAAAGATACTGGAGTGATCTGCTACTTCCTTGTTCTCATTTTACAGATGAGGAAACTAAGGCAAACAGGGTGAAATGACTTGCCCAGGGACACATAGCTAATGCCCAAGGTAACACAGCTAGGTAATTATTAAATGTGTGAGGCCGGATTTGAACTCCCTGACTCCAGGGCCAGTGTTCTATCCACTGTACCACCTAGTCGCCCCTGAGACCAGATTTTAAATCAAAATGAGTTTTCTTGACTCCAGGCCCAGCACTGCATCCACTGTACCCCCTAGCTGCCCCTACTTTTCCTTCACTTCTACTCTGCAAAAATCGTGACCATTTATCAAGAGTTCCCCTTCTCCTCTTATCATTATCTCACACCATTCCCCCACTGACTCCTCCTTAACTCTGACATTAGATCAAGAGATAGTCCTTCTTCTTGCTAAGGCCAGGTTCTACATATTAGCCCTTGATCCCTTCCTGTCTTCCCCAATGATTGTCCTCACTTTCTTTCCCCATTATGTTATAAGCTTCCTGGGGGAGTGGGGACTTTTTTCTTACGTGTATCCCTAAGAAAACAATGCCTGGCACAGAATAGGCATTTAATAAATGTTTTTGGAATTGAATTGAAATATCATTCCCCCTCTCAGTCTCAAATCTTTAGTTAACCTGCAAATGTACCTGTGACTCTCATATCCTTTTTAAAAAACCCTCCTTCTATTCTTTCATCCCTTAAGAAAACTATCTATAAGCAGTGTCTCCACTTTCTCTCCTCTCCCTTGCTTCTAAGAAACCTTCAGTCTGATTTCCATCTTCATTCAACTAAAACAGCTTCAAAGTTAGGAATTTTATCATAATTTCCAAATCTAATGATCTTTTCTCAGTCTTTTTCCTTCTTGACTTCATTGTATCCTTTAACATTATTGTTCACCTTCTCTTGGTTTTATAATGCTGCTCCTTTCTGGTTCTCCCCCTCCCTGTCCAACCATTTTTGCAATCTCCTCTGCTCTGTCTTCAATCCTTTTTCATAATCCTCCAAAGCTCTTTTTTGGATCCTCTTCTCTTTACTGCTCTTATCAGCTCCCATGGGTTCTATTATCATCCTTTTTTTAATATCTCTTTATAGATATTAATTCAGATGTTTATGTCCAGCCCTAATCTTTTTTTGAACAATAGTCCTATATCACCACTTGCCTTTTTTTTTTATTTTTTTAGATTTTTTTTTCAAGGCAATGGGGTTAAGTGGTTTGCCCAAGGCCACATGGCTAGGTAATTATTAAGTGTGTGAGGCCGGATTTGAACTCCCTGACTCCAAGGCTGATGCTCTATCCACTGCGCCACCTAGCTTGCCCTGCCTTTTTTTTTTAATAAGGTAGTTAGTACAGATATGATCTCTTTTTATAGATGAGAAAGCTGCTCCTCAGTAAGCTTATGTGGCATGCTTAGACAGGCATATTTTGAACCAGGTTTTTGTCTCCAAGTCTAAGTGCTCTCTTGATTATACTCTGTTGCCTCAAAACTGCTAAATCTAAAAATAATACTGGAAAAAGTTTCAAGATTAGGATTTTTCCTAGTAGTCACTAGAAACAGGCCTCTTGATTAGCAGATTTTAACCAACCCCATCAGTCAATTTTCTGATTAAATTTTTTATCTTTTGCAATAATCCTTGGACTATTTTGTATTTACATGTTGCTTCTTATGTTAAAGAGCATATAAAGCAGGAAAAACATAGTACAACTCATCCAGATTTTCTGCTATAGTAATCATTTATATTTGTGCAGAACTTGATGACTTTGATTATAAAAAAGTCAGTGATATTTCATGTGTCTTTCTCTCTTTTTTTCAGAAATATTGCTGACCCTGAAGGTTGCTGGTGGCTCTGGCTTTCTTCAGCTACCTGGGCTCTTAACAGTTTGAAGAGCTGGCTGCCTTTGTTTTGATCCAACTGACCTGCAAGCCAGTTTTGTTGGAGCTAGGTCAGCTTCATCAGAACTGCAGACAGAACTCAGCTGATTCCCAAAGTGGAGTCAAAACAGCTGTGGCAGGAGGAGCAGCCTCTTCTCTGACAGTCTGAAGCTCGCGTACAGACATTGCTCAGTCTGTTCACTGCATTCACCTTAGTGCAACTTAGATCTCTCCTGTGAAGTAAATGTTGACAGGCAATTTTCATAACCATGTCAGATTGAATGTATTTAAATGTATGTATTTAAGGAAAACAACCATGCTCTTGTTCTGTTCCTGTTTGGTTCTAGACACTGGTTTCTCACTTGATTTTCCCTGGCTCATCAGTCTGGTGCAAAGAATTGTGGTTTCATTTGAAAAACCACATTTTAAGCTAAAGTCTGCAATTTGGGAAAGAAGCAGGGCAGTCACTGGGGATGGCACTGTATGCACAGAGATGCCTGTTAAGTTGATCAATTTATAAAAGGTCTTAGAAAATAGCTGGACCTTTTTGAAAAGCGCTAAGGCTCCTTCTGGAATGGATTTCCATTCAACAGGCAGCAAAGAGCCTGTGGTCAGGCTCTTGATATTTAGAAGTACTTTCTTTTTTTTTCTACGATAGAAAACCAGCCGTCTCGCAGAAATCATGAAGCCAGAAGAAATGTCTTTATTTTCTCTTCTACTTCCACCTGATCCTACCCAATTAAGTTATCAATGGACTTGATTTAGAGTTTTTTTTTTAATCCACTTAAATTAATATGCATTACTCCTGGCTTTGAGATCTTCTTTATCCCAGAAGGCCCCATCCCCAGACCCCCCCCACCTTTAAGGAAGAAACCAGGTCAGCCCTTTACATGTCATTAGATGTTTGAATAGGCGCCAGCAACCTATTAATCCCATGTCCACCCACTGCTAAATCCTGAATTTCAGAAAATTGGCACAGGCATTGTCTGTGAAATATATTCATTCCTATTCTCAAACTCCCCTGGCCTATGGTATTGGGGGAGATGTGGGGTGGGAGGGTGGGGGGTGGGGTGGGGACAGGGAAGGTAAAAAAACAGTGTGTTCAGAATTTATGGCAGAGATCACTACAAATTTAGCTGTCATCATCATGTGTTTTTATTTTGTTTCTTAGCCATGCTGATTAAGCTGAAGTTTTGTAAGGTACATGAAATCCAGTTTATATGTAAACAAGCAATAATTTAAGTTGAGAACTTAAGCGTTTTAATTGTATGATTTTTTTTGTGAGGTATACATGTTGTGGAATTGATTCAAAATGAGGTACTTCAGTATTAAATTAGAGATCTTCATAGCAATGTGTCTCCTAAAGGTGTTTTGTAAAGGATCCCAATGCCTTGAATAGATCTAATTTGTAGGCTTAAGACTTTTTATTTTCTAAATCTTGTGATTCTGCTCATAAATCATTTATCTAATCTATATGATATGCAGCCACTGTAGGAACCAATTCTTGATTTTTATATGTTTGTAATTCTTTCTTAATAAATCTTAGAGAATCTATGTTACTAAAGCCGA
This sequence comes from Macrotis lagotis, assembly GCF_037893015.1. Lineage (NCBI taxonomy): Eukaryota > Metazoa > Chordata > Mammalia > Peramelemorphia > Peramelidae > Macrotis > Macrotis lagotis. The sequence goes on from NC_133666.1 coordinate 407,396,303, forward strand.
CCACTTTTATGGTGGTTTTTTTTGCCCACTGTGGTGCATGAGTAACCTTTTATTATCTAGCTTCAGTTTCTTAGAACTGAATACCAAGAAACTGGAGGCTTTGGGGGAGCTATTTCTTCCCCAATCCCTGACACAAATACTTTCTTATTTCACCTCCAGAATGATGACCTTTTTTTGATGTCTAAAATTCAGTGCATTTTATATCCAATTAGCCAGGCCTTTTAGGAACAAAGTTTTTCCTTGCAATTTAATTGTTTATCTGGCTAGATGAAAATAATCCTTATTATATTTATATCTCTCTATATAATGTGAAAATAGGGAAAGTATATAGGGAGATATAAGCCCAAAGAGATGATAAAGACAGTCCCAAAGTGTTGGTCCACACTGAAGAAATTTTCTGGAATTCTGCATTTCAATTTATTTGTTTCTGATTGAGGGAGATGTTGATAATACAGGGAGGTGGCTAGGGATCAGTACCTTGGAAAGGTCACCACTTCATTTGTCCCACTAAAGCAGAGCTTAGTCAAACCATTGGATTGTCTAGATGAGGTAGGAAAGTAAGTAGCTGTTGACCCTGAACTCCATGACCTCATTAATACTATGAGTTTTGTAGTGCATCTTTGTTAATGTAACCAGTTTAAAACTTTATTTATAGGTTGAGAAGAATTTTTGTTTCTCATGGCCCAAGAGGAAATGGGATTTTGATATTTTTTTTCCTTTGTGGGTGGGTGGGGCATATAGTTCCTTTTTTCAGGTGACACCGTCCATGAGAGGCTTTCTTTTTGCTAATTAATGGATTGCCAGCCTCACTGTTATGTTGGTTCCAATCTAATAAACCTGCAGGCCTTTTTTTTTTTGTAAATTAGGCTGTTTCATAACCATTGCTCTTTTGTAGGTAATGATATTGTATGTAATCTTCTGACTCAGATCAAGTAATGGAGCTTTACTTTCCGCGGAATTAAGGAGGAAAAGAATTGAGTGAAGGAATCACCTGATCATATTGATCTTACTCAAACAGAAAAATGAAAGCCAAATCAATTCCCTTCATTATCAGTATTTCCCATTCTATACACAGTAAATTTGTTTGACAGAGTACTTGGTTTTTGTTTAAGAGAACAAATAATCAGTGTTCTACTATATTACTAAATGTGAAGGACACCTAATGTGAAAAGTATACATACATAAACTTGGTTGTTTGACTCATTTAAGTGTTCATGTAAAAGTGGTAAGTTTAAAAAGTGAAGTGAGCTGTTTTACTACAATGAATTAATTTGTTTGCACTCAAAGTTGAAAATATTGCCCCCACCCCTTCTTATGCTATCTTTTTTGGCCTGTATTAAATGAAAGCAATGTTTTTGCAGTTTATATAATGCAATTTTTAATCTGTGTTTGAAAATGGAGTTCGTCTGGGCTTAACATGAAATGGGTGGCACAATTAGTTCCACTTGCAGAACCCAAAGATACACAATCAGTTTTGAAATGCAACTTAAGCCATTAATTGTTGGTGTGAATTTAAAGTTTTCTAGTATTTGTATGGTAGTGTGCTGCCTAAGAGCAAAAGCATTCTGTGCACAGAAGAAAATTACTGTAGTGGCTTTGATTTGAATTAGAATTTTCTCCCTGGTGTTTCTTTATAGACTAAAACAAAACCTTTTAAGTTTCATACTACAGGTAAAAGCTATGTGCAAGAACCTCAAAATGCTAAAATCTAGCATAATGCCTTAGATCTGTTTTTAAGTCTTGTATATTCCTACATAGCTGTCTGATGTATTATATTTGTATAGTGAATTGTGTACAATTTTGGAATAAGTGCATCATCACTTACCTTTATGTTGTGAAACAGTGATGATGACACATTTCTTCAAACCTTTAACTGTCCTTTTTTTTGTCATTTGTGGGTTTTATTTGTACAGTTCCTCATGAAGTTGCATCTGAAATGTGTGTATATGAAAAGATTATACAAGGGTAAAATTAAGCAATATATTAACTATGGTTCTTCAGGAGAAAGCTTACAATATTTGGGTTGTGATTTACTTTCAAAATGGAGTTGACTCTGAACATCACCTTGTTCACCTGCATCGATGTTTGTATTTCTAGTGTGAGCAGTTTATGCAAAGGTAGATATATTCAGAGAAATTTTAAATACATTTATGCAAGTTAATATTGCTTTGCTGATGCTATTTGCTTATTTGATGTTAAATAATGCTATTGTAAATAAAGACTGTTGTTATTGCATCATTTAATAAATTTTAATGCCTTCGGGTTTTACATGGCTTTAGAGATTGCAGTGTTTTTATATTCATTTATTTCCATATACTTGAAGTTAAATTGATAAATAAAAATATTGTTCAACGTGTTGTAATGGAACGAGTTATGGACTTAGAAATAAGCCAGTTTCAAATCCTGGCTCTAATACCTACTGACTTTGTGAATATGGGCACATCACTAAGCTAGTTTCTTCTGTATAGTGAGATGATATTACCATAGTATTTATCTCATAAGAACATTGTAAGGATGAAGTGAGATAATATATGTTAAACAATTCGCAAATCTCTGTCATGTAAGTGCTGTGATCTTCCATTGGCTGGGTGCTTTATACTTTTCCAAGCACTTTGCCATCCATTATTTCCTCTATATGATATATCCAATTTTTAAGATACTTGACAGAAAATTGAGACCAGAAGAGTTCAATGTTGATAATGGCAGGACTTGGAGCTATAACCAAGGACACTGACTGCTAATCCATTCCATTTCTGTTAAAATATGTCACTGTCCACCTTGGAGAATTACTTAGAATCATTAGGCTTTATGAGGCCACCAATGGGAAGCGTATGTTATCATATGTGGCATTTTAAGTGATTCCTTGATGAATCTAAGTGACAACATTGATAGGGAAATCCAGTTCTTTGTACCCTAAGTTATATATTTGAAAGTGATCCTGAGGAGCAGCTAAATACTGTAGTAGATAGGCCACAGGTCCTGAAGTCAGGAGGACCTGAGTTCAACTGTGACCTCAGATATTTAATAATTACCTAGCTGTGTGACCTTGGGCAAGTAACTTAACCACATTGCCTTACCCAAAAAAAACCCTTTAAAATAAGTGATCCTGGTTAAATAGGAACCAAAAAAAAATTGACCTTTAAGAAAGGCAATTTAGGTAAGAGATATATACATATATATATATATATATATATATATATATATATATATATATATATAAAATATATATTATATATATATATATTTTATATATATATAATTAGATGAGAGAATATGAGATTAAAAATCCTGCCCAGTTTCTTGTCCCATTCATTCACTGTCTCTTAATTTCCCAACTATCTTGAATAGTCATATAATTTATCATACCACCAACTTTCAAAGCAGCTTTGCTTAACTTCATTATGAGGATGCCTTATAACTATCCTGACAGCCCTGGTAAGAAAGTATGAAAAATTCTGTTCTACATCCTTAATGTTTGTTTGACTTTAGATAAGTCATTTCATATCTAAATTGAAATTGGATTAGATGGTGAACTGAGGTCATCTTTTTAAATAAGGGTGCTAGTTATATTTTTTATAATGAACCAAGAATAAAATATAAGCGTTACCCTTTTTTAAAAAATTTTATGTCCTCTTTTTTGCAATCAAGATTACAAAAGAAAAGATAAACATCTTTGTAGTAAAACCAAAATATTGTGAATACCAGTGTGTGATACTGTTGTCTGGTAGTATATGCAACACTCCATTCCCAAGGTTCCCACACCTCTTCAAAGAAAGAACAAGCAGAATTGTTCTAAGTTCCTTTAATTTCCTTCTGTATAAGAAAGGCACAAATGTGTATTCTCAAACATGAAGTAGGCATGTCAGCCTTCATAACAATTTGTCTTATAAGGTGGTAAAGCTCTTTAGGTTCCATTTTCAAAAGACCAGAAATTTTGCAAAATTGATTCAGAAAAGCTTTTAAGTTTTTAATTATATTGCCACCTTGTTGGTTTACTTTTTTCATTATAATTTCTTTTGCTGTTTTCATTCTGCTCAACTGAATTACTAAATTTTAATAGCTTTTCTAACCCATCTTAAGGTAAAACTCATCGAGTTATCAGGAAACTAAAAACCATAATGACCTTTAAATCTTCAAAACTAAGTTTGGAATTTTCATATACATTATCACAACCTATTCCTGAATCACACGTTTTTTTTTTTTTTGGCAAGGTAATGGGGTTAAGTGACTTGCCCAGGGCCACACAGCTAGGTAATTATTAAGTGTCTGAGGCTGGATTTGAACTCAGGTACTACTGACTCCAGGGCCACCGCTTTATCCACTGCACCACTTAGCTGCCCCCCGAACCACTTATAAAGAGAACTAGAATCATAATGTTGAAGACAAATGGAAGCATTGAATATTTCATTCTATTTCATCTCCCAACTTCCTTTCAAAAAATTTTTTCAGGACAAGTTTTAAGATAAAACCTAAATTAATATTCAATCTTATTTCTATTAAATTGCAAACCTCTGTTAAATGACTTTTGGGGTCATTTTTTACTGCTCCGAAATTATTTTCTAGAAAGCAATAACCTTTAATGAATCATGTTTGCTTTCCTGCTTTCCTTTTTCTGAATTCTTCTGTTACTTATTTTATTTCAATTGGTAGATTATATAAAACTTTTGACAATTTGTATTTCCCATCACTTTTTGTGAAGACATCATGACAACTAAAGAAAAATATCTAAGTCAGTGAGGCTGTTGAAATACCCAAAATACTAGTATTCACAATTTTTGTTTATTTTGCACTAAGATCATTCTTGTTTGGCATGTTTTGGTACATGACTAAAAATAACTAACATATAGCATTTTACATGTAACTATCACTTGATCCTCACAACCACCTTATGAAATGAGTGCTATGAAAAAACTGTCTGAAAAGTCAAGTGACTAGCCTAGGATCACACCATTACGGTCAAAGACAGCAATCTAACCCATTCCCAACTGTTGGCACGTCTAAAGAAGGACTGAGCACTCTTCAATTAACTTCTTTAAATGATTTTTTTTTGTTTTTGCAAGGCAAATGGGGTTAAGTGGCTTGCCCAAGGCCACACAACTAGGTAATTATTAAGTGTTTGAGACCGGATTTGAACCCAGGTACTCCTGACTCCAGGGCCGGTGCTTTATCCATTGCGCCACCTAGCCACCCCCTTTAAATGATTTTTAAGCTCCTTTTTGTGGAGTCTAACACTTCATGTCACCTTTTGTTTTCTTGGGAAGGATGTTTGAGAATGGTTTACTATTTGCTGCTTCAACTTGTTTTACAGATGAGGAACCAGAATCACAGTGCCTATGCCTAAGGTTTGTAAGTGTCTGAGGCCTTATTTTTAACTCAAGAAGAGGAATCATTATGATTCCCAGTCTAATGCTCTAGCCACTGTACAACCTGGTTGCCTTAAGCCTCCTTCCCTATCCAAAGAGATTTGACAAGTTATGATGATAAGTGACATCAGACCTCTCTAAAACTACAAAAGATTCAACAAAAATTGTCTTTACTGAAATACATGTTAAAAAACAAATAAATTTAACATTTCAGTCAGACCTAATAATGGAACATTATGAAAGAACAGGGAATGACTAATTTAACAAACCTGCAGATCTTACATACACAAAAAGATGGTGGCTGCTAAGTTGTTATTACAAATGATGCACTACTTTACTGTCTTTATTAGTGACAGGACTTGGAGTGAATTTTGCCCTTCAGATTATTCCTTGATTTTCATTGATGGCTAACTCTGTTTTGCTTTATCTTAACTTTACACATAGGTAAGGTCAAATAAGTAATTCATTTAAGCCTTCATTCATTAGTTAATTACTAAATCATCAACTAACTTCTCACAGAAAAGCTAGGACTTCACTCATTTCAATTCAACAGTTAACTCAAGTGCCTGCTTTGGACAAGAACCTCCTTTAATCCCTCAACATGGCATGGGATGTGAACTTTTGTTTCTCAAAGGTTACACCAATGAAGTCCCAGCTTAAGGAGAGTTCTACAATGCTAAAGAAAAAACTTTGAATTGGAGTCCAATGTCAGTTTTCTAAGAACTTAAGCCTAGAATTTGTTACTCAAGAGCTAGCCTGGCTAAATTTTCAGAGATGTTAGTCAAAGGGTGATGAATTTTTCTAACTATAAGAAATGAAACATATGAAAATTCAGACAAACTTGGAAAGAATCATCCCATTATATTCAGCTCAGTCCCAACTTTTTCAAATTACTCAAGTAGGGGCAGCTAGATGGTGCAATGGATAAAGCACCAGCCCTGAAGTTAAGAGGACCTGAGTTCAAATCCAGCCAAAGACACAATATTTACCTAGCTGTGTGACTTTGGGCAAGTCACTTAACCACATTGCTTTGCAAAAGTACAAAAAAACAGCCTGAGTTAGTTTGTTATATGTCTTTTTTTTTTCCATTCAGGATTATATTCAGTAGAGTAATAGAAGCAGAATCATTTTCATATTAATCACTAATGAAAATGGAAGAAATAATAGGAGACATGATTAATTGGAAATATCTCCAAGAAAGGTAGTAACATTAAGGAGGACTGTTACAGATTTCTTGCAGAAGGTGGGAGTTTTGGTTGAGATTTGTAGGAAGAATAGTCCAGACATGTTCAAAGCAAAGCAAGAAGGCTACTGTCATTGGATCAAAGAATATGTGGAATTGTTAAATGCCTGGAAAGATAGAAAGGACTTAACTTATCAAAGACTTTAAAAGTTTAACAAGATTTTAATTTGCTCCTAAAGAATGGGAAAGCCAATGGAATTTATTGAATGTGTTGAGTAATGTGACTTTGTCAGCCCTGTGCTTTATTTAGGAAAATCACTTTAATAACTTAGAGAATAGACAGGGGCAGGAAGAGCAACCAAAAGCATTTGCCCAGGAGAGGATGCATCAGGCTGATTGGTAGAGTGAGGAAAAAAAGGATTGCAAAGGGAATGAGAGATACAGCAAAGAGAATTATTAAACTGAAGTGATTGCGATTAGGACTGCCTAAATAGATCTAAGAATCATTTACATAGAGACGACAATTAAATCTATGAAAGTTGGTGAAATTATCAAACAAAATAGTATAAAGTGAGAAAAGAAGACCCAGGAGGGAACCTTTGAGGAAACCCCATCGGTAGTGTGCATCATCTAGAAGAATATTCAGCAAAGGAGACTGAAAAAAGAGCAGTAAGACAGGTAGAAGGAAAACCTCAGGAGAAAGCAGTGTCTTAAGAGAAGTCAAGAAAAAAAAACTACCATTTCATGAAAACGGAAAAAAAATAAAATTATATTTAAAAAAGAAAAGAAAAACGGAGATAACCACTGACAAAGACTACAGGGAGTTCGTGAAGAATGAGAACTGAGAAAAAAGGCCTGGATGTGTAGAGCTTTAAATACTTTGTCTCCTTGAGGCAAAAAGAAGCCATTGGGGTTCATCGAGTAGGGTAGTTAACCATATTTCCCAGAAAATAAAACTGAATTTTATATTAAATTTTCCCTAAAAGATGCATCGAGGTTAATTTTCAGGGGATCTTTTTTTTAATCGTCTACATTTACTCATGTACAAAAATCTTTTATTCCAATAGTCATGTCATCTTCTTCTAGAATATAATCATAATTCTCCAAACCTTGAATTTCTACTAGAATTTCTTGTGACTCCATTTCCTGTAGAACCATTGGCCCCAATCTCTCATGTTCAGCAGTAGAGCTCTAAAAATGAGCACTTCTAGTCCCTGGAGCCTGTTCCTAGGGCATTGACAACACAGCATCAGGGATTTTATTCCATGAATCCAAATCCCCACCTCCTGGGCAAACGCTTTTGGTTGCTCTTCCTACCTCTGTCTATTCTATAGTCAGTAATTAAAGTGATCTTCCTAAACTTCATAAAGTTTCCACACCGATTTCTCTCCATTCTATTTTCAATGTAGTCATTGGTTTCCATGTGCAAATGGTTCTTGAATGGCTTGTTTAGGGGCATATCAAGAGTCTGGAGATAGACAGTCATTCCTGTGGGAATCATTAATTGCTCTATTCTTCTCTGAAAAGACCAACCTTTGCCAGGTCAGTGCCGGCTAAATCCCAGACTAGCAGATCTCTCTGACCACCTTGCAACACAAGTGGCTGCATTAAATCCACCCCCTTTCTCCTAGCTGCTTGTGTCCATCAGGCTTTTTTGGTTTCAGGAACATAAATGCCTGAAACACAGTCAATCTTATCTTTTTTTTTTTTTTTTGCCCTTAGTGATTATAAGAGGTTTTCTTTCCATCCAGATGTTATCAAGTGGGCACATTATTCATGCTTTGTTGCTGTTCTCTGTTCCTTTGGCAATAAGTCTGGAGTCTGTTTACTTTAGGCATTTGCCTCTAGTTCAAAGGCTTGGGTATTTTCAAATAATTATAATTTATATTATCATTTAAGTATTAATGTCAATATTATTTATATTTAATTACATATTAATATTTTATATTTCAATATGTCCATCATATGTTGCAACAGATATACTAAATGTGTTCATCTGACTGATGATCATTGGTGGGGCTTACTTTGGGTATAAGGCTTATATTATGAGCATCCTGGAAAAAAAAATTCATGCTAGGGTTAATGTTCCTGTGTGGTTTTTTCTTTTTTTCCAGGAAAATATGGTGATAACAGGGTAAGATCTTCACTTAAAAATTCCTTCAACAGCTATCTGAAGAATGGATTAGAAAGAAGATGGGGCAAGGAGAACAATAAGAACTATTACAAAATTCCATTGATTGCAATAGTACAAATGAGAGGTCATGAAAACCTGATAAGAGGGTGGTGGCTCTCTCACCTGCTATTGGAAAGGGACAACAGGTGACAATGCCAAAGAGATATTTTTTTGTCTTCTCAGGAAGTAGGAACTGGAGGTAGATTTGGCCACTTATTGGAAATGTGAGGTGAGAGTGAGGAGTCAGCATTACAATTTAAAGAGTTGCCTGGAAGCATTGAGAGGTTCATTGACTAGCCCAGGGTCACATTTGTCTTTTCAAACCCAGATTGTATTCCTGAGTGCTAAGAACTCACAGAAGTGTACTCCAATCTGTCCTTAGGTTGCATATCTCTGGCATTATTAGACACTGAGAAAGTGGAAGAGAAGTCCAGAGTCTATCTTGAAAGAGATTATGGTCTACTAGGATACAAAACGGCCCCGTTGTTGCTACTAAAAAATACACTCCTTTAATAATTCATAAGCTCACAGTGACAATCCATCATATTCCGTGTGTTTTTAAGTTTTTAAAACTTCCCTTTTCCAAGATAAAAAAAACAAATTAACTTTAATAGGGTAGTGTCTTCTTGCTGCTTTAATGACCTTTTTCTTTGCCAGAAACCATCCAAAACAGTTCCTCAATGTGAATAAAGAAGTAATTCCATTGCCAAGCTGATCCACATTAGCAGCTGAACTAACATGGTCACTGGGCTGGCTTTTTTAGCTGAATGAGTCAATCTTTTGAGCTGTTTCTCTGTTATTCCACTTCAAATCCAGGAATGGACATTTTTGTAATTGGAGGAAACACTCAATTTCAATGATCTGTTAATGAAAATAAAATGAAATAATACACAATTTGAAAGACCCCCCCCCCATCCCCAAAGTCTATCCAAGATTAAGAACACTTATTCTAAGCTATTTGTCTGTTTAGCTGGGTTTTCTCTGTGTTGTCCCTCCCAGCTTCCAGCTTGGTTGATATCGTCAGCTAAGTTAGTATCATGCCCTTTTAGGAAAAGGCAGTGAAACATATAATAATATTACAAAAGTCATCCAACTCTGCTTCTTCTGCAAGATTCTTTTCCACCTCTCAGCACCCGGTGACAGCTTAAGAATATCTCTTACTGCTTGGCATCAGCAGATGGCAGTACAGAGCAAAGTATATCCTCTCTGCTCCTCCACCACAGGTGACTGTAGAAAGAACTTGAGCCTTTCTTTGGCCAACGAATCTACCTGGTTAAAAATAGGATTGCAGTTGACCAACTCTGAAATCTCTCCTTTTGCCACTCAGCTGGGTCCTTCCTCTCTGCAAGACTCCTCATTTTATCTGATGGCTAATATCCAAATTCTCACTTTTCACTAAGTTATACTCAGTTAAAAATACATTAGTCCCTATAATCATAAAACAGTTCTGGTCTTCACATTTTCCAAATATTAACCTCAAACTTCTTCAATGTCCATATGCAAATGAACCTTTGAAAAAGAATTTGATGGAAATGAGCATCTGCTATCTGATAATACCAAGTTCAACTAAATTTCCCATCCCAGTCTCAGAAGACTAAAGCAAACTTATGCCTCAGACAGGTGAAATATCATATCACATACTGGCATATTATTTCATATGTGCACACCTGGGGCTTCCTTGAACTGATATAAAAACATATTATTAATTCAATGTTTATTTCAGTCAAGGGTACATTTACCACCAACTTCTCTCTTCATCCACTGCCATTAAAAAAAAAGCTGTTTCCTACAGTCCAGACATAGGGGATAACACATATCATGTTTTCAATAAAGGTTTGATTATCTCACCAATAGAATGTAAGCTCTGTGAGCAAAAGTAGGAACTGAATGCTTTGCCTTTTTTAATTCCCAACACCTACCACAAGGGTTAGGACATGGTAGATAGGTAACATTAAAGGCTTGTTGATTGATTGATTGAGATAATAAAGCTATACTTCCTACTAATTGCATGTTTTCCACTGCTCAATACAGTCCCATGCTTTGTCTCTGAAGCAGGCAGAATTTTAAATTTATTTATTTTTGAATTTTGCAATTTCCCCCCTAATCTTGCTTCCTTCCCCCCAACCACCACAAAAGGCAGTTTGCCAGTGTTTACATTGTTTCTATGCTATACATTGATCCAAATTGAATGTGTTGAGAGAAATCATATCCTTAAGGAACAAATAAAGTATAAGAGATAGCAAAATAACATAATAAGATAACTTTGGTCTTTGTTCAAACTCCACAGTTCTTTCTCTGGATACAGATGGTATTCTCCATCACAGATAGCCCAAAATTATCCCCGATTTCTCACTGATGAAATGAGCAAGTCCATTAAGGTTGATCATCAACCCCATGTTGCTGTTAGGGTATACGATGTTCTTCTGGTTCTGTTCATCTCACTCAGCATCAGATCATGGAGATCCCTCTAGGTTTCTCTGAATTCCCATCCCTCCTGGTTTCTAATAGAACAATAGTGTTCCATAACATACATATACCACAACTTGTTTATCCATTCCCCAATTGATGGACATTCACTCGATTTCCAATCCTTTGCCATCACAAACAGAGCTGCTATGAATATTTTTTATACAAATGATGTTTTTACCCTTTTTCATGATCTCTTCAGGGTATAGACCCAGTAGTGGTATTGCTAGATCAAAGGGTATGCACATTTTTATTGCCCTTTGGGTATAATTCTAGATTGCTCTCCAGAAAGGTTGGATGAATTCACAGCTCCACCAGCAATGCATTAGTGTCCCAGATTTCCCACATTCCTTCCAACACTGATCATTGTCCTTTATGCAAACTTGAACAAATGGAATTAATCCCATGTCTTCTGTCTTCCTCCAATTAAGTCAAATTCTACTATTTCATATCTTATTTCTATACCCAATTACAAGTCCTCATGTGTGGAGAAATGAGTAAAGCAACCTCAATATAAAAATTGCTTAGAGAAGTACAGTTGATAGCATCTGCCTTTCCCTAAACAACTGCAGCATTATGGTTACCATTCTAATGATATGACATGTTCTTATCTAGGTTATTTCATTTGCAATCTGTTTGAGGCAGGAAAGGTTTAGGATTTCTAAATGTGTCCTGGCAGATATAGATTTGTGTCTATTTACCAAGGGAAAATTACTGAGTTCTTAGGTTCTTCTCTGTTTTCCTTTTATTTAACCTCAAATCTCAGAAATTAATCTGAATTATGAGATTCAGAGCTAGAGACTTTAATGATTATTATTTCAACCCCATCATTTTGGCAAATGGGGAAACTGTGACTGAAAGGTTAAGGAATTTATCTAAGTACTCAAATTAACTATTAAGGACATGTGAAGAAAAATGCTACCTGCATCCAAAGAAAAAATATATGTATGTTTATATATTTATATACATATATTTACATATATACAAATATATACTTATAATTATACTAACATATATATGTGTGTAAGTATGTATAGAATAATTTTACATAAATATACCTATTTTGTTCTAATGATGGGGGGGGAGAAAAAAGGAAAAATATTTCCACAATAATTTTCTTGCATATTTGGAAGAAATCAGAAATTATGTATAGTAGATTTGAATTCTGATATAACAAGTTGAATTAAAATCCTGGTCCTCAGTCTCCAAATCCATTTTGTTTTCTACTCAGCCTAACTTTTAGTTCATGCATAGTTTCTAGTCTCCCAGAAATGGATCAGACAAATAAGGAAATAAACATGAGGAGATACCCACTCTTATTTTTCAAACATTCAAAATTTTTCATCACCAAAGTTTGAACATTTCCTCACCATTGACTTAATGAATTTGCTCAGTGTACAGTTTTACTCAATCTTCATAACCTTTAGGGAAAAGTGTTTATGGTTTTTCCCACTGGGGGGCCCCAAAGCCCAGGCTAAATTGGAGTTAAGCCACCAGACCCTGACAAGGATCTAAAATTATCCGACTCACAAGAATACATTGCGACCAAGCCTATCATGAATACTCACTGGAATTTTCTTAAGTTGGCAATTTTTCCCAGGAAGTAGATGCCAGCTTTTCTCCCCCAATACAGGAATCTAATCAACCCAATAGGCAGCTAAACACCAAACAGGCTTTAATGAGTGTAAGAGTGAAGAGAGTCCAATTGGTATTATAGCTTTGCTGCTGTTGGTTTTCTTCCTTTTGTTAGCGCACTGTTAATTATCTTTCAGCACCTTTTTTTTTTTTAGGTTTTTGCAAGGCAATCAGGGTTAAGTGGCTTGCCCAAGGCCACACAGCTAGGTAATTATTAAGTGTCCGGATGCCGGATTTGAACCCGGGATACTCCTGACTCCAGGGCCGGTGCTCTATCCATTGTGCCACCTAGCTGCCCCTGCCTTTAATTTAGGAGAAAAAAACATTTTATTGTCTGATCTTGTTTTCTCTTATACTTTATGTTTCTTCCTTAATGATATGATTTCTCTCTCATTTGGATCAATGTACTGATAAATTGTTTTCTGTGGGGGTGGGAGGTAAGATTAGGGGAAAAATTGTAAAACTCAAAATAGGGACGGCTAGGTGGCACAATGGATAGAGCACCGGCCCTGGAGTCAGGAGTCCCTGAGTTCAGATTTGACCTCAGACACTTAATAATTACCTAGGTGTGTGACCTTGGGCAAGCCACTTAACCCGTTTTTGCCTTGCAAAAACCTAAAAAAAAAAACCCACTTCAAAATAAATAAAATCTTTAATTTAAAAAAATGTAAGAAATATACTTGAAAGTGAAACCCTCACAAAGTTAAAATAAAGGACTAGAGCAGAATATAATATGCTTCAGTTGAAGTAAAAAAAGGTTTGGGTAGCCATTATGAGCTCAGATCTAATTAAAAGAGATAACCACTGCATTTTGCTAAAAAGTATGATGATAGAGGGGCAGCTAGGTGGAGTAGTGGATAAAGCACCGACCCTGGGAGTCAGGAGTACCTAGGTTCAAAACTGTGGCCAATTTTGTTTAATTTTTGAAGAGGTGTGGGTACTGACTACTAGTAGTAACAAAGAATATGTTCATGATTGTTTTGTTACCTGTATTTATAAAAAGAGAGGAGGGAATGAGATCCTTTTTTTTCCCGTTTTTGCAAGGCAATGGGGTCAAGTGCCTTGCCCAAGGCCACACAGCTAGGTAATTATTAAGTGTCTGAGGTCGGATTTGAACTCAGGTACTCCTGATTCCAGGGCCAGTACTGTATCCACTGCACCATCTAGCCACCCTGGGGAGATTCTATTTTAAAGCAGTTCCTTTGTGTTACATGTAACAGACCTAGTAAATACTTGTTCAAAGTCTTTGTTCTGATAAAAGCCACATTTCTCAAATATGTTCCTCCCTTTAGAGCGTAAGTTCCTTGAGTACAGGGATACTTTCGATTTTGTCCAAAGCTTGTAGCTAGGGACAAGTATCAGTCTAATCAGAAACTCGTCCCATTGACTCAGATCAACAACTGGTCTGTAATTTATTAGTCTCACAGATTTGCCTAAGGCGCTGTGAGATTATAGGACCACACAACAGGGATGTGTCTCCGCAAGTCTCGAACCCAGAACTCCATAAGAAGCTGGTCCTCCAGCCACACTATGGGGCTCTTAGAGCTGCTTATTTTCACTCTCTACTTACCATTTCCCCAGAGACATTCCTAACAGGAAATAAAGTCTTATTGCCTTTAGTTAGCCTTCACTGAACTAGAAGGACAAATTCTCCAAACCAAAGGATGATGGGATCTGTTGCTAATCTTAAACACTCCGGGGGCAATTATATCCAAATGTATGTATGTATGGGATCAGTTTCTAATCTTAAATACTCTGGGGACAAACACTTACAGGCTGAGAAGCTGCTTCAGCTCTCCCTCTTTGCCCCTTCTTTAGACTCCCCAAGGGAGGCTCAGAATTACGGTTCATAAGAATGGCTTCCATTCTCATTTCAATCTCCCTCCCTTCTCATTTTTCACACTTTTTGAAAGTTAAATCAAGCCAACCCAGAAGGGGGCATAATTAGCCTACTGTCTCTGGACACAAGGATCCAGCTTTGTAGCCTATGTTAAATCTCACCAGTCTAGAGGTACGGAAACCTTCCATCTCAGTCCATTAAACTGGAGCGGCAACTTGAAGGAGACTTCATGAACAGGACAGCCTCTGCCCAGCCATCCTGCCTTAGCAAGAGAATGACAATGAATCAATGAGTGAACCAATATGTGACTGATTTTTTTTAAAAAGCATTTATTTGTTTCAATAAGTTATTCTTTCAAGTACTGAGGAGACAGATACATAGTTTAGACATTCCTTGCCTTCAGGAAGCTTAGGCTCTATCTGGTCAGGAAAGACAACACATTTAGGGAAATGCAGGCAAGGGAGGAAGATTTGGATTTGGATTTGGAAAGTTATAAATTGTAAGTAGAGCCATGGAGGACTAAATTAACATTTACTAGGAGCAAGACAGAGCTGATTTGATTACGGTGTTCCAGAACTGATCACAAGATAGCAAAATACAGCAGTTGGTGAGAAGTCAGAGGAGTAAGGTGAAGTTGTGGACAGGAACAGATTAGATGTCTTCAGCAATCCAGCCGGGGTGGAGTTCCAGTCCTGAGAAGGTTAATCAGGAAAGCTTTGAAGATGGCTTGTTGAAGTAAAAATATTTGTGTATTTATATGTATGGAGAGAGTTATATATGGTACATATGTGTGTATATTAGTTATATATATTTGGATATATATCATTAGATACAGTTAATATATGTGTATTTATAATGCTATCTTTATCTACATATATATAAATCTAAAAGAGATTTTCAGCTTCCCATATTCCTCTTTTTTTCTTCTACTTTGTATATGGCAATGTTTCTCTCTCTCTCTTTAATCCTAATTTTGTGGCTTAGTTCTACATTGTCCACAAGGAAACTTGAATCTTTACATCATTGTCAAAATTTCTTTTCTTTCTGAAACTTGTTCAAATCCCATCTAAAAGACATGTTTCTCCACATACATGCATTAATTGTTTTAACCAAAATTCTTTTTCTACTCCTGATAGGTGTCAAGACTTTCATGTACCTTAAATTATCTGACAGTTTTTATAACTTTTTCTTTACATAAAAAAATATTTTCTGTCCTTTTCTTCACTAAATTGATCTATATAAAAATAACCTTACAGGAACAATATTTTTCACATCTAGAGGAAACTTCTCTTTCCATTTCTTACCCAAGCAGAGAATTTCCCTTTCATGGCTATATATTTCAAGGTTAACAAAGGAGGGTGGATTTAGAATTTGATAGGTTTTTCTTTTTCTCTGATCTGGCTCACTCATCCCAACTTACACTCAGGATGGCAGCTCAGGAAGAGAATTTTTCCATAAAGGAAGCTGGTGATGAGATACAACTCTTTCTCCATGTCCTAAGGACAGTAGCTCTATCTCTCCTCTTCTCTGTCTTCTGACTTCTAATGTTTCACTTTCTGTCATCATGTTTATGTATCTGTCTCTAGCCTCTTCTGACATCTGCTCTTATCTTCTGACATCAAGAGCCTCAAAAAAGGATCTCATCATGAGTAATCTCTAAGGCATGTTGAAAAATCTAAATCCACAGTTATCTCAGATATAGAACAGATAATACATACATTTCCTCATAGTTCACAAATTGTTCTTTGATTTTTAATTTTTCAATTATATTCTTCAAAACTCTGGAAGCAGGTACATGAAAATGAGTTGATGGATCACAATGCCCTGCATCCACATTTATTTTGGTCTTCCTTCTTAACTCTGAGCTGCTTTCAAATAGATACTTTAAGCATATTCATCTTGGGCACGATTTTCCCTTAGTTTCTCATAACTTTCCCAAGCTGCTGCTTTTTCTCACATGAATGTTCTTTTTTTCTGGCCCTTTCAGAAAATAAAATGTCCATGTTCAAAAGGGACAGTCCCT
Organism: Macrotis lagotis; assembly: GCF_037893015.1. NCBI lineage: Eukaryota > Metazoa > Chordata > Mammalia > Peramelemorphia > Peramelidae > Macrotis > Macrotis lagotis. The sequence goes on from NC_133666.1 coordinate 407,412,986, forward strand.
TATATAGTTGAAGAAACTTAGACCCAAGGAGGCTAAAGTAATTTGCCCAAGGTTACACAAAGCCAGTGTTAGAAATCACTTATTGTTGGATAGAGCATAGGCCCTGGAGTCAGGAGGACCTGAGTTCAAATGTGACCTCAGACACTTAATGATTACCTAGCTGTGTGTTGCCTTGGGCAAACCACTTAACCCCATTGCCTTGCAAAAATTCTAAAAAAAAAATCAGTTATTGACTCCAAATCCTGTACTTTCTAATGAAGCAATTTAATATCTTTTCATGGAATCTCAAAAACCAACCAGTCTAAAGCTAAGAAACTCCTCAATAACTTCCCTGAAAACAAGATAGTATATATTACAAAAAAAAAGAGCTCTGTAATTAGAGGGAGCTCCTGAATTTAAATCTTGCTTCTGAAGCATACTACATATATGACAAGAGCAAGTCACTCACCATCTCTTGACTCCATTATCATCTGAAAATGAAGAGATAAAACAAGTTAGTCTCTGAGTTCCCTTTCAGCTCCAGGACTAGCTATAATCAGATCTTGTGACAAGGAACTTTATTTCCTGAGGCATGCCATTCCACTTTTGGATAGTTCTAATTGTTAGGATATTTTCCTTATTTTAAATAAAAATCTTTCCCTTTCCTTTTCTAATCATTTTCCCTCTAGGGACAAAACAGAACAAATAAAAGCCAGCTTTTGTGAAATAACCCTTTAAATATTTGGAAAGAATATCCCATGCCCTCTCCCAAATTATTTTTTTTAAGTTAAACAAATTGATGGTTTTGTTAAGTAGTTATTCCTATGGCAAGATTTCCAGTCTCCCACCAATACTACCATTTGACTCTTCCTTCTTTGAAGACACTGTCTCCTAAAAGTGACATGTAGAACTAAACTAGCACCAGAGGTATAATGTGAACAAGGCAGAGTACAGTGACTCTGGCTTTTCAAACAACATGAAAATTTTGTGTGATAAGATTAAATGTTGTTTTAGGACCAACTAGCCTAACTCAATTCATAGATACTTATTACCAGAATATTGGCAACAAGATGATAGCTTTTCTTTTTTTAATTTATATTAAAATATTTTTTCCAATTACATGTAAAGATAGTTTCAACATTGATTTTTGTAAGATTTTTTGAGTTCCTCTTTTTTCTCCTTCCCTCTCTTCCCCGCTTCCCTTCACAGTGAGTAATCTGAAATAGGTTATTCATGTACCATTATGTTAAGCATATTTCCATATTAGTCATGTTGTAAAAGATAATCAGAACAAAAGGGGAAAAACATAAATTAAATTTTTAAAGAAGTGAAAATAGAATGCTTTGTTCTGCATTTTAGATTCCATAGTTCTTTCTCTGCATGGTGATGATACTTTTCAACACAAATCTTTAAAAATTGTCATTGTATTAATGAGAAGAACTAAGTCTATCATAGTTAAGATGATACAATTTTTCAACTACTACACTTATGAAAGACCATCTATTGAGAAAAGGACAGCCTTGATTTATGTTGGGGGAGCTAGATGATATAGTGGATAGGAAACTAGATCTGAAGTAGGAAGTCTCATCTTCCCTGAGTTAAAAAATGACCTCAGATACTTACCGGCTGTGTGACCTTGGGCAAGTCACTTAACCCTGTTTATGTTTGTTAGTTCCTCAACTGTAAAATGGAGAAGGAAGTAGTTTGGGAAGTGGTTACTCCCAAATCTTTGCCCAAAAAAAAGAACCCAAAGAGATATGTAAACTACTGAAACACACACACATACACACATACAGATATAAGACTTATGTTAGAGAAACAAACACTGATGAAATCACATCCTAAAAAAAATGTATGGTTGCCAAGATGGCGACAAGAAGGGATCCAGTCTTAGGAGCTCTCTGATAAAACTCATAAGCTAAGGACTCTAACTAAATTTTCCAGAGAAAGACCCACAAAGGGACCCAGTGAGGCAGTTCTCCTACTCAAGGTAACCTGGAAAAGAGCAGAAAGGCTCTGCTCCTCGGGTCGGAGAGGCGGCCTGCCAGAGGGGTGGTTCGACAGAGCCAAAGAACTTCAGCCTCCCGGAGGCAGCCCCAGGGCACTGGGAGTCTCAGCTCACAGCAGCAGGGGAGTCTCCTGAGCTACACCCCGAGGAGCGCTGGGCACAAAGTGAGGGAACAGTGGGGGACCTCTGCCAGAGTGAACACTTGGAGCCCAGCCCTTGGGGCACACAGGGAGTAGCTTGGTCTTTCTGCAGCCCAGAGCCAGAAACAGAAGCAGACAGAGCCTGTAAGCAGGAGCCTCCAGGGCATGAGCCCATTGAGCTGAGGGAGGGGAGTGAAGAGAGAGAGACTGCAGAGCTCTGTCCTCTACCCCTGGAACAGGACTCTGGGGCTCTGACCACATTCAGATCCTGATCGAAGTCTAGGCCCCCCCAATAGAACAGCAGGGCACCCCCACCTCAGCCCCATGGCAGAGGGGGGTACTTATGGTCATTCACAGACCAGGAGGGAGGACAGAGCCTCACACACTGAGACCCTTGTGGGAGTGTCCCAAAAGCTCAGGAAGCACCCCCAAACCAGGCCCAGGCTGGGAAAATGAGCAAGCAGAGAAACAAAAGGAAGACTATTGAGAAATATTTTGCAAATGAGCCCAAGAAGGATCAAAATACTCAGTCTGAAGATGAGGAAGCACAAGCTCCTGCATCTAAAGACTCCAAGAAAAACAGAAATTCAGCTCAGGCTATGACAGAGCTCAAAAAAGACTTTGAAAATCAAATGAGGGAGTTGGAAGAAAAACTGGGAAAAGAAAGGAGAGAGATGCAGGAAAAACATGAAAATGAAGTCAGCAGCTTAGTCAAGGAAATCCAAAAAAATGCTGAAGAAAATAGCATGCTAAAAACCAGCTTAGGTCAAACGGATAAAACAGTTCAAAAAGTTATTGAGGAGAAGAATGCTTTAAAAAGCAAAATTGGCCAGGTGGAAAAAGAGATAAGAAAACTCTCTGAGGAGAACAAATCCTTCAGACAAAGAATAGAATTCAGGGAGATTGATGAATTAACCAGAAATCAGGAATCAATACTTCAAAACCAAAAAAATGAAAAATTAGAAGAAAATGTGAAATATCTCATGGAAAAAACAACTGATATGGAAAACAGACTTAGGAAATATAATTTAAAAATTATTGGAATACCTGAAAGTCATGATCAGGAAAAGAGCCTTGACATCATTTTCAAAGAATTACTACAGGAAAATTGCCATGATATTCTAGAAGCAGAGGGCAAAATAGAAATGGAGAGAAACCACCGATCCCCCAGAGAAAGAGATCCCAAAAAACTAACCCCTAGGAATATTATAGCCAAGTTCCAGAACTCCCAAGTCAAAGAGAAAATATTACAAGCAGCCAGAAGGACACAGTTCAAATATCGTGGAGCTGCAGTCAGGATCACACAGGACTTAGCAGCAACTACATTAAAAGCTCGTAGGGCTTGGAATATAATATATGGGAAGGCAAAAGAGCTTAGAATGCAACCGAGAATCAACTACCAAGCAAAATTGAACATCCTCTTCCAGGGAAAAAAGATGGACTTTCAATGAACCAGGGGAATTTCAAATGTTCCTTTTGGAATGGCCAGAGCTAAACAGAAGGTTTGATCTTCAGAAACAGGACTCAGGTGAAGCATGGAGATTGAAGGAGAGGGGGGAAATATGAGGGACTTAATGAGGATGAACTACATGTATTCCTGCATAGAAAAATGACACTGATAATACTCATATGAACCTTCTCAGTTAATAGATCAGGTAGAGGGAGCTTTTATAGTTGAAGCACAGGAGAAAGCTGAATTTGAAGATAAAATATGGTGTAAAAATGGAGTCAATAGAAAAAAAAGGGAAATGGAATGGGAGAAAGAAAAAGGAGAGGGGGAATAGGCCAAGATATTTCGCACAATAAGATTTTTTTTTTTATTACAATGAGCTATTGCAATGATATGGAAGGGGGGAGGTAAGGGGGAATGAGGGAACCTTTGCTCTCATCAGAGATGGCTAGGAGAGGAAACAGCATATATAATCAATGGGGTATAGACCTCTGGAGTAAGAAGGAGGGGGGAGCAGGGGGAAGGGGTGGGGATGTGAATAAAGGAGGAGAGGATGGACCATTAGGGGAGAGTGGTCAGATATAACACATTTTCTTTTTTACTTCTTGCAAGGGGCTGGGATTGGAAGGCCTGCCCAGGACCATGGGGCCAGGTGGATTCTGGGCCTAAGGGGTGGTATGGGGGCTCAGGGCTTCTTGGCCCCAGGACCAGGGATCTGTCTGCTGTGCCACTCAGCGACCCTACAGCAGAGTCAGAGTGAAAGGAGAGAGAAAATATAGTACATGGTAGTGGAGAAATAAGAAAGGAGTGAGTTGCAATCAGCAATGGCAACATTGGAAAAATATGGAAGTAACTTTTGTGATGGACTTATCATAAAGAATGTGATCCACCCGTGACAGAGTTGTTGGTGTTGTAACAGTCTGAAGCATATTTTTTGTTATTATTATTTGGGGGAGGGTGCAGGGCAAGTGGGGCTGGGTGTCCTGCCTGGGGCCACATAGGGTGATTTTTGGGTGTCTGGGGCCAGATTTGGACCTGGGTGCTCCTGGCTCAAGGGCCAATGCTCTGTCTGTCACCAGACACCCCTACTATTATTACTATTTTATTTTATTTTGGGTCTTTTTTTTTCTTTTCTTTTTTCTTTTTTTTTCTTCTTTTTTGGTTTTTGCAGGGCAGATCAGGTGGCTTGCATGTCACACAGCTGGGTGATTGTTGGGTCTATGAGGCTGGATATGGGCTGGGGTGCTCGTGGCTCCAGGGCTGGTGCTTCATCCTTTGCACCACCTGGCCATACCTACAATTATTACTATTTTTTTTTAATGTTAATTTTTTTTCTCTCCCCTTTACTTTTTTCGCCCAAGCAAGTCTATCTATATTCATGGGGGGAGGGGTATTTTGTTTACTTGTAAACAAGAATATTTTATTAATGTAAAAAAAATTTGTACAAAATGAGAATAAAAAAATAAATTTAATCCTAAAAATATATGTGTGTGTGTGTGTGTGTGTGTATTAGTATTGCCATTAGGTGAGAAAAACAAAAGGTTTTGTATGTCTTAAAGAATAGAATAAACATAGATTTTTTGTGTATTCTCATTTGTGCATTTCCCCCAGTGAATAAAAAAAACATTGAGCAACTGGAAGAATCTGTATTTTGCTCTGCCTTTGGGATTCAAGTCATTTACTATGAACAGAGTACATGACTGAGAAATGATATGTTGATGTCTTCTACTCTGTAACATACATTTCTTTTTTAATTTTTATAGTTCTTCATTTTAATCAGGTTAGCCAAGGTTTATCAATTTTCTAAGCTTCTTTTGTGGTAATACTTGCTATGAACTAACTTTTAGGGTTTTTTTTAATCAATTCTACAATCTTTTCAAATTTACCTATCCCTATTGATTTAATCATTTTTTCTTTTGTACTATTCCATTCGTTTATTTGTTGATTTCGTAAATTTAAAAAATTTCCTTTTCATTTGACTTTGCACTTTTTTTATTTTGTTAATATATGTTCTCAAGGATGTTTTTTGCTTGTTTCCTATACTTTAAAAATATCCATTGCACTCATGAAACTTTGGCAATCTGTCTTAAACATCATCCTCATCCTCATTGCAGCTGACATTTATATAGACCCTAATAGGCACTGGAAACTACACTAAATACTTTAAAAATATTGTTCATTTGATTCTTATAGCACCCCTAGAATGGAAGTGCTATTATTATCCCTGGTTTAAAGAAGAAGAAACTGAGGCAAAGAAAGGTTAAGTGACTTGCCCAAAGTCAAACAGCTATTAAGTTTCTGAGGTTAGATTTGAATTCAAGTCTTCCTGAATCTCTCCTCTCTAATGGATGATTTGCCAAGGTGGCTGCCTGAAGAGGAGGAAGGCTACTGGCTCCTTCTCACCTTCACCAGCAAAACCTTGAAGTCTTTGACATACGTAGAATGATCAAGAAATCTGATGAGATACCATGGGACATGAATTCTTTTACCCCCAAACTTTACAAAGTCAACCAAGCTGGCCCAGCCCCACTCCCAACTGCCAGGAAGATTGGCACCATGTGTAACCTGCAAGGCTCTGTGTTCCAGGTCTGCAAAAATAGAGAGTTCTTTTTATCAGAGAAGACAAATAACCCCAGAGTGGAAGCTCCGAAGACACAATAAACTAAGACTAACTCAGTGCCCCAGTGCCAGACCTAGACAGCCCAGGCCCAGAGCATCTCTTCTGCAGTCAGTGAGGTCCTTAAAACATCTAAATTTCAAAGATCTAGGGATGCTGATCCAGGAGGTAGCATGAGCCCAGAGGATCAATTAGGGTCAACTTTCCATCTTTAAAAAGTTAGTGGCAGAACCTAGTCCTAGCACAAAGCCCCATTTGAGAAACTAAGGCTAGAAAGAAGAATAAATCCAAGAAAATGCCACCCAATATTTTAAAAAAATCTGTTCTAACTTCACAAGATTGGCAAAGACCAAAGGAAAAATGTCTTTTCTACCAAAACTGTACAAATGTCTAAAAATATGAAAAAGAACTCCTTGAATCCATGATTTAAAAAAATTTTGATACTAACTTTGGGGAATCTGAATGAAAGCTTCTGAATCTTTTTGAACCAAGGGACAAAGAAGAGACAGGAATAATTCATCATTATTTCCTGGGAATTTGAAAATAAAATTGAATTTTATGAAATCATCTCCTGAAAGAAACCCATAAAAGGCAATGGCAGGAATGTCATGGCCAAAATCCAGAGCTTCTTCGGCAGAGAAAAGAATCCTTGAGAGATCCAGAAAGAAAAAGATCTGACATCTATTAAAAACTAAGAAGATATTATAATATAATATTCCATAAAGTATAATTTATAAGCTTACATACAAGAATAATTCATTCTTTAGCGATGAAAGTAATCCTTTAGAGGAAAAAAAGAATGTCTTTAGGGAGTGGCTAGGTTGCGTAGTGGATAAAGAACCAGCCCTAGAGTCAGGAGTACCTGGGTTCAAATCCAGTCTCAGACACTTAATAATTACCTAGCCTTGTGGCCTTGGGCAAGCCACTTAACCCCGTTTGGCTAGCAAAAACTTAAAAAAAAGTCTTTGAAAGAATAGAGAACTTTGAAGTTTTTCTGATCTAAGGATCAGAGCTAAGAACTTTGAACTATAACAGCTATGTAAAAACAAACAGCTGTAAAAAAATTAAGAATTCTGATCAGTTTAATAAAATACAAACACAAGAGTTCAGAGAAACTTAGGTTAATTTATTTGAGCATTTGGAAGGGGCAATATGCTGATGCAATGCCAACAGTATAATGGGAGGAGAAAAAACAAGTATCTTTTCAAAGTTGTAATATAGTCAAAAGGTTTTGAGGTGTTAAGAAAAACAAGAAATCTGTTGAGATGGATTTGTTTTATTCTGAGAGATTGAAAGGAAGATAAGAGGAGAAAGATATTAGTAAGAAGAAATACAAGGACTGTGATTATTATTTCCCATAATTGGAGTGAGTAAAAGAAACACAGAAGAAGGAACTGGAGGAGTCCACATGGGATAAACCTCATTTATCAGAACAAAGGAGAATTGAAGGCCACTTCTCTCCAAACATACAGAAACAATTTAGTGTAGGAAAATATCAAACTCAACAGAAAAACAAGTAGGGGTGGGGAGTGGTAATAAAAACAAAATGGAGGATAATCGGGGAAGGGAGTACACCAAACTTCTGTTCTAGAAGAAGGAATTAAAGGAAAGAAGAAAAGAATGTGAATGTGAATGAGAGAGTAACTTTGCCTCTTGTTCATTCTTAGTTTGCAAAGAGGACCAATGACTTCACAGAGTCATAGACTTGTATGTGAATTGGATTTACCATATTTCCCCATGTATAAGACACACCTTAATTTTGGGGCCCAAATTTGAAAAAAAAATGTATTCCATAAAGTTATTGAATTCAAGTTTTATTCATTATAAAATTCAAGGACTTTCTGTTCAGAGCTTTCAGGCACTTTTGGTCAAGTCTGGTGCATGGTTGCATGCTTAGTCCATTCCTTTTCATGATCCTGAAGCACCAATGGTGTTCCCCTTTGAAATCAGTCACTTCTTTTTCATCAGCAATTCTTGCCTCCCGCTGAACCATCCTTGTAGACAGAGGAATTCCACTTACCTTGCTCTTCAATGCATCTCTTAAATTCTCTCTTTAGATCAGGCCATTTTGGCTACTTGTCTCTCATGACTTATTCTGCCGGGCATTTTCAATAGAGTTTCTTCTAACATTGTACACCCTAACAGCACCATGGAGGTGATGATCAACCTTAATGGACTTGCTCATTCCATCAGTGTAATAATCAGGGACAATTTTAGGGTATCTGTGAAGGAGAATACCATCTATATCCAGAGAAAGAACTGTGGAGTTTGAACAAAGACCAAAGACTATTTACCTTCAATGTAAAAAAAAAAAAGTTATTTTATGTACTACATAATTTTGCTATCTCTAATATTTTATTTTTTATTAAGGATATGATTTTTCTCTCAACACATTCAATTTTGATCAATGTATAGCATGGAAAAATATAAAGATTATTAGAATTGGGAGGCCTGTCTGGGACCATAGGGCCAGGTAGATGCTGGGCCTAAGGGGTGGTAGGGGGGGCTCAGGGCCTCTTGGTCCTAGGGCCAAGGATCTGTCTGCTACACCACTCAGCTACCCTACAGCAGAGTCAGAGTGAAAGGAGAGAGAAAATGGAGAAATATGAAAGGAGGGAGTTGCGATCAGCAATAGCAATGGTGGAAAAATATGGAAGTAACTTTTGTGATGGACTTATCATAAAGAATATGATCCACCTGCGACAGAGTTGGCGGTGTTGGAACAAAGACTCAAGCACATTTTTTATTATTATTATTATTTGGGGAGGGGTGCAGGGCAAATGGGGCTGGGTGGCCTGCCTGGGGCCGAATAGCAGGGTGATCCTTGGGTGTCTGAGGCTAGATTTGGCCCTGGGTGCTCCTGGCTCAAGGGCCAATGTTCTCTCTGCCACCCAGCCACCCTTACTATTATTACTATTTTATTTTATTTTGGGTCTTTTTTTTTCTTTTTTTGTTTTTTGCAGGGCAGTGGGGTTGGGGTGGCTTGCATGTCACACGGCTGGGTGAGTGTTAGGTATACAGGCCGGATATGGGCTCTGGTGCTCATGGCTCCAGGGCTGGTGCTCCGTCCATTGCACCACCTGGTCATATCTACAATTATTACTGTTATTTTTTTTATTTTAATTTTTTTCTCTCCTCTTTACTTTATCACTCAAGCAAGTTTATATTTTTGGGGGGAGGGGTATTTTGTTTACTCTTAAACAAGAATATTTTATTAATGTATAAAAACATTATTTGTATAAAATGAGAATAAATAAATATTAAATTAAGAAAAAAGATTATTAGATTGCCTTCTGTGGGAGAGTGGGGGAGGGAAGAGAGGGTGGGGGGGAAATTGTAAAATTCAAAACTGTATAAAAAAGTGATAGGTAGAAATTACTATTGTATATAATTGGAAAACAAATAAAAATTTTTTTTAGAGTTTCTTCTTCCCATAGGCAATTTTGGATTGTTTGCCTCAATTGGAGGACCAAACTGAAGTTCAATAGCATGATTTCTATTCACTTTTGCAAACTGGATCACTTTGAACTTTAATTCAGCACTGTGGAACTCTTTTCTGAGCCATTTCTGGGCAGAATATGGCAAAAACATAACCTAATATACCAGTAAAAATTCAAAACAATGAGCACAAAGACAAGTTCGAAAATGCAAGTAAAAAAAAATCTACAACCACTGCATAAGATATTCCCAGGTTTTAGACCCCAAATTTTTTTAAAAGGGTGTGCCTTATAGATTGGGAAATATGGTGAGACAGAGTTGTACAAAGTCATCAACCTACTTCTCTTTTCCAGAGTCATTAGATGTCCAGTGGAAGGACAAAAGTCAAGAGGAGTATTGATAACCTAGGATGCAGCAGATGAACTTGGGGTCCTGTAAACCTGACCAAGTTCCAAGCTCTCCACAATATGGTCATCAGCATCCTTCATGACCATTGGAACAAATTGCTCTCATCTGTCCATTCCACTGGAAAGTGTTCCCATGCTTGGGGTAAACATTCCCCTAACTCACTGACAGGTCTGAGTCATATTGATTACCCTCAAAATGACTTAGCTCATTGGCCAAAATGATTTTCCAAGATGTGGCTGCTGCACATGCTACAGTTTTTTTGGAACCACAGGTGAGAGTTGGATAAGAGATGAACACCAAAGGTAGATGAATAGCCCTGAAGAAGGCTAGGTAAACCTTCATCTTAGAGGAGCTAGTTCTCTCTGTATACTCTATGATTGCTTCTTCAACATTTGGGAAGTCATTGTACAAGTTGTGGTGTATATGAACATGATAAAATATTATTGTATCATAAGATGATGAAAGAGATAATCTTAGAGAATCCTGGAGAATATGAACTAATACAGAATGAAGTGAGCAGAAGCAGGAGAATAATTTATAGAACAGAAAGTTGTAAGAAAAACAAACTTGGAAACATTTAAGAAATCTGATAAAAGATATGGTCATACATGTTTTCAGAGGACCTGTGATATGTTATCTATCTTTGGACAAAAGATGCAGAGACAATGGGGGGGGGCATTCCCCTATATGAATTTGTTTTGTTTCATTATGCTACCTTTTTTTTAGGTTTTTTTGCATATTAAACTTCAATCCAGCTTTTACACTCCTTTTTTTTTTTAAGGTTTTTGCAAAGCAAATGGGGTTAAGTGGCTTGCCCAAGGCCACACAGCTAGGTAATTATTAAGTGTCTGAGGCTGAATTTGAACTCAGGTACTCCTGACTCCAGGGCCAGTGCTCTATCCACTTCACTATCTAGCCGCCCCTCCTTATGCTAGTTTTTACAAATGTTTTTCCCCTTTCTTTTCCTCAATGAATGGGAGAGGGGGATGAAGGCTTAATAATACCAACACCCTTCCCCTCAAAAAAATGTACAGAAAAGGACAAAAATTCAGTAGTGCAGATATGTAGGACAGTTTTGGAACTAATATATAGAATGTTACATTTAAAAAACAACTGTGAAACAGATTCACAGTTTCACATACAATTTTATTTTTCTGATCTGCTGTGCATATGGAAATACTTTTTGGTATTTAAGTTCAAATCTTTATGGTAAAATATTTCTTTCTCTCCCTTCTTTCTGTCTCCATGCTTTCTATATTGCCTGATTTAAGTTACATTTGAATAATGAACAAATATTGGGGATGTAATGTTTGTTCTTCTGTAGCTTTAGTTATTGTCCCACTCTGTGACCCCATTTGGGGTTTTCTTGGCAAAGATACTAGAGTGATTTGCCATTTCCTACTCCAGTTTCTCCAGTTTTATAGATAAGGAAACCGAGGGAAACAGTGTTAAATAACTTGCTTAGGGTCAGGGGGCCTCTGTCTGAAGCTAAATTTGAACTCAGGACTTCCTGACTCCAGGCCACCTAGTTGCCCATGTAATGGGTAACCATGTTTTTATTTATTTATTTATTTTGTATTTTTCAAGGCAATGGGGTTAAGTGGCTTGCCCAAGGCCACACGGCTAGGTAATTATTAAGTGTCTGAGGTCAGATTTGAACCCAGGTACTCCTGACTCCAAGGCCGGTGCTCTATCCACTGTACCACCCAGCTGCCCCTAACCAAGTTTATTTTAAAGCAGAAAGAAAACAAAGCAAAAACAACTTGAAAAAGCTTACGCTCAATAAAAGGACATTTAGAGAATAGAAATATAAACTCTCCCAAGGGGGGAAATTTGGGAGAAGTGAAAGAAATCACCAGGTTTGATCTGAGGTATGCTCAACATCTATTCTGTGCCTTTTGATCACTTCTGTTCTGCCTCCCACTTTACTTCTTGTTGGGACTATTCTCCAGGACACCACCTGTTCTGTCATTTCTCTTTGACTTTTTATATTGTCTCTGTTTTCATTGCTGGTGGAAGTGGCAACAGCTTCTCTTGTGCCTTGTTCAGGAATGTATGATCTCACTTGTATCCAATTGCCAATCACCATGGTGGCCACCTAACCTGATTATCTAGAGCTCCTAGACAGATGCTTCTTATCTTAATGGTTCTGGTACAGTGAGTAGTATCCCACTCTGAAACTGCAATGGGAGACAGGACCTTAGTCTAGTTGCCATGTCCAAGATTGAAGTAGTGAATGGATACTGACCTGAGCAAAAGTCCTGGTCCAAGAACTGAGACTATGGAAATAAACAGATACATAATTGAGATTTTGTAAGAGGTAGAATCAACAAACCCTCTCATTGCATAGGAAAAGTGAGAACAAAGAGGAAAAATTGAAAAATAACTCAAAGATTATAAATGAGACTATGGGAATAGAGAAATGGAGATAGATGCTTGAGATTTTATAAGAGGTAGATTCAGCAAAGCTTGGTCATTGGATGAGGAACCATGAAAACAAAAGCAAAAAATAGCCCAAAGATTACAAATGTAGGAGGCAGCATGAATGGTAGAATCAGATAAAAGAAAGATTGGATTGTTTTATAGGGAAACTAATAACTGACCCTAATGCATTACTGCTCAATTTTTATTTTTCCATTATAAATAAACCCTTAAAATTTATTTTTCCTGGGGGTGGCTAGGTGACGCAATGGATAGAGCACCAGCCCTGGAGTCAGGAGGACCTAAGTTCAAATTGGACCTCAGACACTTAATAATTACATAGCTATGTAGCCTTGGGCAAGCCACTTAACCCTATTGCCTTGCAAAAAAAAACAACTAAAAAATTATTTTTACTTTGGAGAGGATTAAGTTAGAGAGTAGAAAGCAAAGAGGGAACAGATACCAGAATCATGCATTGTACTTAATTATTCTAAAAGAGTCAGTAACTATAATGCCCTATGACCTAGAAAGGGAAATGTTCATATTTTGTGTGTGTGTGTGTGTGTGTGTGTGTATATATATATACTTTGTGGGCAACATGCACATTAAATATATATGTGTGTGTGTATATATATACATACACAAATATTTTAAGAAGCAACATTTTCTTTTAAAATAGTAAAAAAAAAACAAACCCTGGATATAAAGTGAAGAATGACTGAACAAACTGTGGTATATGAACTTCATGGACTATATTAAGTCATAAAGAATAGATATGAAGATTTTAGACACATCCAAGAAGGTTGGGAAGAGGAAGAGGGAGGAATGGGAGGTGTGAGGAGAAATGAAACAGCTTGGAAAGTCATGTTGCTGAGTGGAATAGTAAAGATATTGGATGTAAAATGATTACCTTGCCAGAGTGAGGACCCATTTGAGATTTGGTAATATAAATTTAGCAGACCTATGATTTTCTCCAGATTCATTCAGTGGCACATGAATAAGATTTTGATAAATTCTTTTTTTATTTTAGGTTTTTTCAAGGCAAATGGGGTTAAGTGGCTTGCCCAAGGCCACACAGCTAGGTAATTATTAAGTGTCTGAGACCAGATTTGAACTCGGGGACTCCTGACTCCAGGGCCAGTGCTTTATCCACTGCGCCACCTAGCCACCCCCAAGATTTTGGGAATAATTAAAGGTGGGGTTTGGCAGGGCAAAAAGGGACAAAAGACTTGTGCAAGAAGAGTATGACATCTCAGAGAAGCCTGGAGAGACTTTCATGAACTGATGCTGAGCAAGATGAACAGAACCAGAACACTGTACACTGTAACAGCAATATGGGGGCTATGATTAACCTTAATGGACTTGCTCATTCCATCAGTGCATCAACTAGGGACAATTTTAGGGTATCTGTGATAGAGGATACCATCTGTATCCAGAAAAAGAACTGTGGAGTTTAAACAAAGACCAAGGGCTATTATCTTTAATTCAGAAAAAAAACTGATATCTTATTTTCTGATCTTGCTAACTCTTATAATTTATGTTTCCTCCTTAAGGATATGATTTCTCTCATCACACTCAATTTGGATCAATGTACAACATGAAAACAATGTAAAGATTATCAGTTTGCCTTCTCTGGGAGAGAGTGGGGAGGGAAGGAGGTGAGGGGAAAATTGTAAAATTCAAAACATTACAAATAAATGATAGTAGATCATATATATATATATATATATATATATATATATATATATATATATACTATTGTATATACTTGGAAAACAAATAAAATATTTCTATAAAAAAGAAAATAAGAGTATGTTATCAAATTTAACTGGGTTAATATGGGGAAGGGAAGAAAGTACATGGTCAGTTGCCTGGGGAAAAAACTGAAGGGTATTTGAAACAATATCATATGTTTATTGAAGGCTCCTAATATAAGGGCAGGAATTAGGAAGGAAAGATTGAGTCTAGCATTAAACTCATTGAGAAAGGACTGAGAGAGTCCTAGAAATCTATAGGTAAAAGATACCAGAATCTTGATTGAATGATAAATATGAGCCTCAAAGGACAGGTTACTGAATGATAGAACAGATGAGAAATTAATGCTTAGGAAAATCACACAGGTAGTGGATTGTTTTTTATTATGTAATTTATTTAGAAAACTGTCTGTCCTTTTATAAAGTTATATTTGCCCCTTATAGATTTTTTTTTTTAGTTTTTTGCAAGGCAATGGGGTTAAGTGGCTTGGCCAAGGCCACACAGCTAGGTAATTATTAAGTGTCTGAGGCTGGATTTGAACTCAGGTACTCCTGACTCCAAGGCCAGTGCTCCATCCACTGTGCCACCTAGCTGCCCCCCTTATAGATTTTTGATGTCAGATTTTCATCTCAAATATCTCATTGATAGGTGATCTTATTAACTGAAATGACAGTTTTAGTCCAAATCATTTCAACAAAAACTGAATTTCTCTAATGAATCTATTTAAAAATTATACATTATAATCTTCTTTCACAACACACTAATAGAAATATATATATATATATATATATATATATATATATATATATATATATATATATATATATATAAGGTTTTTGCAAGGCAATGGGGTTAAATGGCTTGCCCAAGGCCACACAGCTAAGTAATCATTAAGTGTCTGAAGTTGGATTTGAGTTCAGGTACTCCTGACTCCAGGGTTGGTGCTCTATACCACCTAGCCACCCCATGGAAATGTGTTTTTTACATGACTTACTCATGTATAACCTATATCAAATTGTTTGCCTCCTCAATGGAGGGGACAAAAGAGAATTTGGAACTCAAAAATTTAAAAAAACAAATGTTAAAAATTGTTTTTACATGTAATGGGGGAAATAAAATATTTTTTTTCACAGAGTAAAAATAATATATCATAACTCCAAATTGATGTCTTATTTAGGAACTGGAAGTTCCTTGAGTTCCCTGAGTAGCTAAGTGATAAAGTAGGTAAAATTACTGGGCCTGGTTGTTTGGAAGAACTAAATTCAAAATCCAGCCTCAGACACCTATTGTCTGTATGATTCCTTGGAGTCCTTTAACTTCTGTTTGTTTCCGGGTTTTTTCTCTTCCGTAAAAAAGGAATAAGGAGATAAATATATATATATATATATATATGTATATCTATATCAGACAATGTTGTTTTGTGAATTGAATGAGATGATACTTATAAACCTTAAAGTAATATATAAAAATTCTAGGTCTTATTATTTAATTCAGGAAAGAAGTTTGAATTAAAGGGTTTTCTTCTCCTTGCCTATGCCACCCTCCCCAGCCTATTTGAGTACTCTGAAAACTCAACGCCTAAATTGATATTTTTATTTTTCAATGCTTCACTCTTCTGCCAAAGAAAACCTTTAATAATTCTCTAGTATCTTACTTCTTGTTTCAAATATGGTATTTAAGATCTTTTTTCCTCTTTCCACTCCCCCAACCTACTTTTATTCCTTGTACTTTATGTCCTCTATGTCTCATTAGGTAATTTGTCAAAAGATCCTGAGGCCTTGGAAAACACCACACACACACACACACACACACACACACACACACACACACACACACACACACACACACACACACTCTCACAGAGCCTATCTTTCTATCTTTCTTTGCTTAGGCTGTTTCTAATCCTGTGATGCCTGCTTTTTTTCTCTCTTCCTTGGAAATCCATAAAAGCTCAGTTAAATTCCATCTTCTCTTCCAAGAATCAATCCACAAATTAATAAGCATTTATAATACTACTATCAAATTGATTTTTCAAAAATCTAACCAAGTAACCCTCTTGGCTCAAGGAACTCCAATGGCTCCCTATTATCTTCAGGGGAAATAGTGGTTTTTCTGTATGTCATTTAAAGTTCTCCCAAAGTTGATCCCTCCCTCCCTTTTCAGTTTTCTTATACTTAATTCCCCTCTAGGCTCTATATGATTCATTGATAAGCCAGGCACTTGTTTCCTCTCCCTTGTTCTTGGGATGTTTGACCTCCTCATATTCTCTTTAGTTTCTTTGGTTTTCTTCAAATCTCAGCTAAATCTTGCTGTCAACAAGTTTTTCCTGGTCCACCCAGATGCTAATGCATTTCCTTCTGAATTACCTTCCTACTGCTCCCTATATACTCACCTGGTTGTTTTCACTATGTCTCCCCTATTACAGGGTAAGATCTTTAACAATAAGGAGTATTTTTGCTTTTCCTTATAGGTCAGTGCTTTAGCATAGTGCCTGATATATGGAAAATCATTTAAGAAATGTTTGTTGTATGCCTCATAACCATCTTATTATACTGTGTGCACAGGACTACTAGTTATAGCCTGAGAGAATATAGCATTACATATATTTATATTGCATAAATATATTCTATGAATATGTTATATGCCTAAATATATCATATGTCATATGTATAATACATATAAAGAGAAATACATGTATAACTATGAGATAAAAGATAAAAATAAAAATGTAAGTGTGTTGTATTTGTAAATACTCTCCCACCAGGCTGTAAACATCTATAGTAAAAAGACCTAGTCTTAAAATCTCAATAGATATTCACTGAATTGAAATTTTCCTCCTGTGAAATGTGGAATATAAACGTGGTCCATTATCTCCCTTTGCCTATGGTTTCTGAAGATCAGCTGAAACTGGCTAAGATAAAGTTGGGTTATTGTGAGTCCTAAGCTCTGCTATCAAATTTAGGACTTGAGGCAGTTGATCTCAAAGGACTTTTGAGGTCTTGGAAGATCCTCCAAGACTAAAGTAGCAAATTGATCCCACAAATCTCTAACCAACCCAATTTACTTTTTACTTCAGTTTACTGAAAAATAAATATATACTGTGTGAGTTGAGAGTTGGAAATATCTACACAGAAAAAATGAAGGTCTGTATCTGAGATGGGTTGGATCCTAATAGAGGGGAATAATTTTAAAACCATTGTCAGGTAAGGAAAAGTGATTGATCTATGGGGTCTCTTAGATATCACAATTCTATGACTGACTTGATTAACAAACTGACTTTGGACATAGCTAGCTCTGTATTCCAATTCTACCTCTAGTACTTGCTATCTGTGCAAAAAAGGGTATAATTAATGCCTTTTCTACATTCCTCAAAGGATTGGTGTGTATAGCAGATTGCAAATGTTAAAGTAAATTGCAATTGTAATTTTGTCAATCAACAAATATTTATCAAGTATTTTCCATGTGCCAGATACTAGGATAGGTGCAGGGAATTGCAAAGAAAAGACAATAAACTGTTCTTGTCCTCAAGGTGCTTATAGTTTATAATGTAAGCAGAGATAACAAGTAGATAAATAAGCAAATAAATATAACATTTTACAGAGTACAAGAAAAGTAATCTTAGAGACAGAGTCTCCAGCACAAAGTAGGCTTTTGAACTGAACCTCAGAAGGATCCTAAGGGGCAAAAGTATGGAGGGTGTGTCTTCTAAGCAAGAAGAACCAATCTGTACAAAGGCAAGGAGAAATGGAAGATGAAATTCTGTGTTAAAACTAGAACACAGAATGCATGGAGAGGAATAAATCTTAAGGTTTGCAATGCATTTTGCATATGTTATCTCATTTGATCTTCTCAAAAACCTTGTGAACTGTTATCCTCATCTTACAGCTAAGGAAACTAAGGAAGATAGAAGTATGTGACAGTTAATTAGCATCTAAGACAGATTTTGAACTCAAGTTTTAGACTTCTGGGCTGAAAAGGAGATGGATTAGAGTGGGGAGCCAGGAAGACTAATTAGGATGAATAGCTAGAAAAGACTATCTTCTGCTTTTCTTTTCTTTTTTATTATGTTTTTTCCAAAGAAACAATTCTTTCTCAGATGCCACTTGAACATACATCTTTCTGTTTCTTGACAAGGGGAAACATACTACTCTTGAGAAACCGTCCTGTGAAAATTATACCCAAGGAGAGTATTATATTCAAATAACTGCTACAGAGCCATGGATTGGAAAAGGGCTTTGGGATGAAACTTGCACTTAGAGAAGGGGATAACTAAGAAACTGGTTGTCTTCTTGCCAGGTCAGTGAGAAGTCATCAAAGGTCAAAGAGCTCCTGCTCTCAGGTTTCTGTCTTAAATTCCAAAAGACATGGGGCTGGTCCACCACTAGGAAAGACTAGGGAGAAATTGGCCCATATCTGAAAGCACTGTATCAGCGTTACTTTATACTTATGCAGTGTCCCAACAGAAACAGGTTCTTGAAATTCTGAGAAGGCACCTTGGGAACATAAAACTGTTGCCAGAAAAACAAAACTAAAGAAAAATCTAACTGAAGAAGTCAAACTACAGATTTAAAACTTAGAGATCAATATGTCTGCCACTGATATCTCTTGAATCATTTTACTGACAAGGAAAGAGGAATAAAGAGAGGTGAAGTGACTTCTTCAGATTTACAGAACAAGTGTCTTTCATCACTTCTCCCTTCCTCTAGTCTAATACCCTTTTTACTATACTATACTATACTATACTATACTATACTATACTATACTATACTATACTATACTATACTGTCTCTAGTTCAAAATCTTTTAAGAAGAAACCTTGATCTAGAAAGATACAGGAGATTAGAAGAGACCCTGACATGTCAATCTGAAAATAGCTTGAAAATACTACTTTATTTCACATAATTTAAATGGGTTTTTACGTGCTTGTATAGAATAATGCCATGATTACATAATTGCAAATACAATTAAATGAGAAACAAATGCATTTCAGAAAATATTCATATCCTCTAATGGAGGTTTCTAGACATGGATTTTGTATGTCATCCGGGATTCTGAAATGAAAATTGGAGGGAAAAAATCATTATGTTATAATTTCATTTATTTTGACCAGTTATAGTTAGAAATAGGGAAATCAAGTGTGTGATAAAAAGCACGGTGAGTTAAAAAACATATTTTAATATGAATAAAGTCTAATTTTTGCCAACCAATACAAAAAATCTATGTTTAAAAAATCCTGTTTACCTACAAGAAAGTTTTGTATCCCCTACATGTGAAAACAAGTCTGGAAATAGGCAAGATCCCAGAAGAACCCAGATCTAGTACCTTTGGGATTTTAGGAGGAACTGGGGGGAGGGGTGGTAGTGGTGGAAAATAATTGTCATCTTAATTCCTAGCATTTTTGTTTCTGAGGATAGACGACACTTTTCATCTTAACTTCCCATCTTTTTTGTTTCTGCAGCTCCGTTGAGCTTAACCTAACAGTCTACAGTTAGAAGAGAGAGGAGTCCAAGTTGGATTGATTGCAAGGGCTGGTTAAAAGAGCGCACAGTCCCTGGGGTGGCCATTCCCATCCATAGCCCAACTCCCAGCAGACACAAGTTAATAGTCCCCTGCCCTTCCCTTATGCATCCTTCTCTCTGTCGGGCTCCTGAGGGCTTCCTCTAGCCGGCAGCTGCTCTGGGACACAGCAAAGATGGGGGGGTGGGCATTTGGAGAAAGTGCTAGAAGAGATACATAGAAAAGCGTCCCAGTCCCTTACTTGATTTTAGGGATATAATTTTCAGCTATGAGATCTGGAACAAAGGCCCTTCCAGAGATCCTTGGGATCTATCATTTTGTTTAATGTCGACATTGACAAAACCATGATTGAAGCTGAATGAAGAGTTCGATGGGAGGGGGGGAGAGAGAACGAGAGTTAGGGATTGGTAGTTTCCTATCATATTGAACAAGGTGGGACCAGGAGAGAAGAACCGAGGAAAGACGGGTAGCAAGAGCCCCTTCTGGAAAGGGAGCTCCCCCAATTTTCTTTTATATCTAGACTGACTCTCTTTAACTCAAGATTGCTGACATCTTCTTTGAGCTGCATGGAAAGGATAGAGTCACACTAGTTTCTTTTCCTCAGTTTTGCAGATACATCTAAAAGTGGTTTTTTAAAAAAAAAAACCACTCTAAGCCAGGAACGTGCATTACCTTGTTCAGAGACCCTGAAGATTGTGAGTCTCTGAAAATTCTGCTGAGGATTTGATATGTATCAAAGAGATAGAATCTTCGAGCCCCAGGATGGAGCTATCTTCTCCACCTCCTTTACCCTAGCCCTAGGAGTCGGGACAGTTCACAGTTGAATTATTCCCTAACCCTGAGCCCTTCGAGGTATTTAAGTGGGTGCTGAATGATAATACAGCTTTTGATTGTCACATCCTCCGTCTCAGAGGAAACTCTCCACCCCCACCCCCACCACCTCTGGAGTTTGTGTTCTTTTCTGCCAGTCACACTTTCAAAAGGACTTTGATAAACCAGACCAAATTCAGAAAAGGAAGAGTAGGATGTTGAGAGTGAGACTTAAGTGGAGTAGTGGAAGGAACGGGAGCTTTGACCTTGAGGAAAAAAACAATATTGGGGAAAGACGTAATTTTTCAAAGTGAAGCCCGGAGGACCAGTGGATGGATGGATGAGAGTTGCAAGGAAGACAATTTCAATTCACTGGAAGAAAAGATTTTTTCATTAAAGTTGTACAAAAATGCAATGAAGAGTCTCAGGAAGCAGTGACTTCTCCTTCACTAGGGGCAACCACTTATTTGTCAGAAGAGGTTGAGACTTGCAGGGGTCCTTAACTTTGAGATATTTTAATAACTGTAGCTCAATATAATTGGTTTCCTTTGCAATCCGATGTATATATATATTTTGCACTTAAATTTTGCACTTAAATTGCATAAAATTCTCTCTTACTGGGATAAATCTATGGGCCAGATTGCCCAGGGGGTAGATGGCAATGAAGAGGTTAAGAACTTATTGTTTCGGAGGGTTTTCCTGCTTTGGGTATGGGTTGGACTAGATGGTATTGTTAGGTTCCTTCTATCTATGATTCTTAGATTAGATTCCATGATACAATAAACCCTAGGCTGGGGATATCATGGTTAGTCCTGAAATCCTGTGGGTATGTTTCCGAATGGAGATAGGTCATTCCCCCCCTCCCCCCCGTGAATGTTCAGCCTCTTAGCCACAGCTATGCTAGAGCCAGGTAATGAGTGGTGCCCAGGCAGTCCTCAGAAGGGCTGCCCCTGGACACGGTATAGATACACAACGGGACGGTGAGTTGGATCCAGGAGTCTCAAGCAAAGGGTTTTTATCTTTAGTGAGACTCTGGAAGAGAAAGCCTTGCCCTAGAAGTCAGAAGACCTGGATTCAGATCCTTCCTTAGACACCAGCTGGAAGACTGCCTAAGTCACTTAACAGCTCAGAGACGGCGTTTTCTAGTTTGTAATATAGGGATAATAGTGTCCTCTCCTCCCGGGCTAGGAGGCTTAAATAGGTTAATTGCTATATAAATGTGAGCTATTCTTATTCATTTCTTCTTTTCTAAGGAATCTTTTTCAGTGACCAAAGCCTCCATTATTATTCCCGTAGCTTTTTCTGAATTAAAGCTCTGTGAATCGCCCATCGATCACCACTAATTAGTTATAGAATGAAAATAAATGAAAATAAGCCAGACTTTTGACTGCTTTTTTAACCTCCCTTTCCCCCTCCTTACTCCCTTTCTCTTCTCACTTCCCTTTCTTTCCCTTACTTCTCTTTCTTTCCCTATTTTCCTCTTTTTTCTTCCCTTATCATTTCC
Source organism: Macrotis lagotis (assembly GCF_037893015.1). NCBI lineage: Eukaryota > Metazoa > Chordata > Mammalia > Peramelemorphia > Peramelidae > Macrotis > Macrotis lagotis. The sequence goes on from NC_133666.1 coordinate 407,435,033, forward strand.
TCTAATAGCTTCATTTTTCCTTTCTCTCTTCTCTTTTCTCTCCCTTTCCCTTCTCCTTTCTCCTCTTTCCTGCTCACCTTTTTTCCTCCCCTCCCCTTCCCACCTTTTTCTCTCCCCCTTCCCTTCCCTGCCTCCCTCCTTTTTCTCCCTCCCTCCTACCTTCCTCTTCCCCTTCCCCCTTCGCTTCTATTAGTTTTTCTTCGATGGTTCTCTGGCCTCCGACAATCTGCCTTTCCATTCGGATTGGTCACTTCAGCCTCTGGCTCCCAGTCTCTACATTTATTTTTTAGGGTTTAGAGCTAAAACTAGGCTTCAGAAAGGGATTCTGCTATTGAATAAGACACCACAGATTGCTGGATGTGTTCAATTTCGTTGGATGCTGAAGGTTTGCGGGTTTTCTTTTGTGGGGGCTTTTCCCTTGGGCAAATGATGTCAAAGCCCGGTTTCTCCGCGAGTTTGTCCCAGCTGGAGGAAAAGGAAAGGGAGTAGCAGGTCCTAAACGAAAAACTATCTAGATTATGGGGAAGCAGACAATCGAGATAGGGAAAAAAACACCCCTTATTCATTAAAAGATAACACCTTTTTAGCGGAATTAAAAAGACTGTCCTTATGTATCCTAATGGACTGAGGGATCCCCGAGATTGCTGGGCCTGCCAGCCTGAGCTATTATAAGTTGTTTTTCCAGCGTGGACCACGAGGTTTTGGGGTTTATGAGCTCAAGAGGGCTGAGTGGATTTATTTATTTCTATACATTTTTAGTGAGGGGGGAAAACGAGACAGAGAGACAATCAAACATAATTTCCCAAAACTAACATTTGGTTAGCCCTGATTTCTGTTAAACTGAGAATATGGTATAGTCTATAAGCATGATCTGTTCTTTCCTTGATATTAGTAAATGTCCACTTCCATCTCTTTATTATCATTCTTCTTAGAGATATCTTATGAGACAAATAGAAAGTACATGCATATACCAGTGAGCTGTCTGGTAAAACAGGCTCTGGGACTTGATCGTACTGGCCTTGGGTCTGCAGGTAGTTGGTAGCAATATAGCAATAATATGTTAAGTGAGCTGTTCCCCAGTGGCTCAGAAGATGAGTAGAGCTCTGGCCAATAGCTACTGCTGGGGGTGGGGAGGAAATAGGTCTCTGGACTTGCGTGGATAACAGTCCAATTCCCCACCCCCACCCCTTCAATTTCTTTCCCTCTCCCCATTTCACCACCCCATTCCCAACTCTGCCGGCTTTTTCACACCATCTGCTTTAGTTTGTCCTCCAAACTGGACCTGCCAAAGTTAAGCAAACAGCGGGTGACTGGCATTAGCAAAAGTGGTTTCTCCAGGCGACGATAACCCTCTCCAAGAGGCCCTCTGGCCCTCGGAATCATCTAGAGAATATCGAGAATTGATGCTTCAGACTGAAGTCCGCAAGTTCCTTAGTGAGTAGCAGAAGAGGGTTAACTCAGGACAGGCCTTGGACCAAGGAAGGGCCAGGGCCCAGGAACGATGAGGCAGTATCTTCTACTAAAGATACTATTTTGTGGGCGTGTGGCTTAAATGTGTGCTCTTCTTTGAAGGCTAGGTTGAGTCTCGGGAAATTTGGTCCTTGCAACTCAGGAAGAAACAGGCTACTTACTTCCCAAAAGAGAGAGGTGATTGAAACAATTTTTTTGGGGGGGGAGAACATGACCAATTCAAGAATTTGTTTTGCTTGACTGAACATATTTGTTAACAGCGTTGTTTTTTTTTAATTTCCCAAAGAGGAGGAGAGGTGGGAGGGAGAGAGAAAAGGGATTTTTTTTATGGGGGGGCGAAGTGGTTTTTACTATTGTGTTTGTTGAGCGTGTGTGCGTGTGTGCGTGTTTGTGTGTTTGTGTGTGTGTGTGTGTGTGTGTGTGTGTGTGTGTGTACGGCGCAATTTATTAAATGCTCATGGTAGCTTGCCCATGTCAAGAACTTACAATGTCCAGTTGCAGTATTTGCTGAGATTTTATGAAAGGTTTTCAAGGTTTCTCAAGTGGCCAAGTTTGTTCTTTGCTGCAAGTGTAAGCTTTAAATAAGAGGTAACGGACTTTAGATTCAGGAAGAGTATGGTGGTAGCTGGAAAAGGACTAATCTATGAGTCTTTGATGAAGACCAGGAGAAGGAAACAGCGGGCTAATTTGTTGTCGACCTCTTCCCCTGACCTCATGTTCTGTAACTCCAGAGTCACGACCCTGCTTGGTTTCTTTTATTGGGTCCATTGATCCTGCCCATTAGATCAGATCCACTGCATTCAAAGGGTCTTTGTGCCTCTCAGTCTTCCGTAACTTGGTGATCTTTAAAAAAGCATCCTTTTAGAGCAAGGTGACAGGATTATGTGGAGTTGAAGGCAAGGAAGTAGGCAGATTGGGGCCGTAGAAAAGGGACAAGCTGCTTCCTCATCTCCTTTGGCCCTGCTGGTTCTTCAGATTGGTCCCATCTTTCCCCTCCCATTCACTTGACCCTTTCCGTGGTTATTACCTAGCCTGGGTTCTGAACCGGTTGCGACCCTATACACACTTTGCCTCTGTTGGAGGGGGTTCCCTGGGCCCTTCTGGAATGGAACTGTATTTGGAGATAAAGGAAGGGGGAGAGAAGACGCATTTTGCTCACCACACTTTTACAAATTATCTCATTTAATGCTAGAAAAGGTCAGAGCTCTTCGAATAAAGTCTCTAGAGGTGTACGGGGGAGGGGGGTGGAAATGCGGTTAGAGATAATTCCCAGTTAGTTTTTTTCTTTTAAATTTATCCAATTAACTATTTCTGCTCCACTCTACCTCACTCCCGTTTCCTACCCAGAGTCATTGGGGCCTGGAATCCTGCTGTGGGCACTTTAACAGGTGTCAGTGGGACTGAGACTTTGAAATTACCCTTCAGATCTTTTCGGATAAAGTGGGACACTGACTTTGGGAGTATTTTTCCCTTCCGGGTCGTCTGCCCACTTTTGGATCTTCCATTTCTTTTCAATCTCGGATCCTAAACAGCTTCCTTTGTTCTGGAATCTTCCGCCTATAATCTGCTACTGACCTCGGGGCTTCAGGTGCCCCGGGTCCCGTTAGCCCTATCCCCAGGAGCCTAGCCCAGGAGTTCAAAGCTTCCCCGCCCCCAGCTCACAGGTTCTGCCCGCGGACTGACCTTTGTGCAGGTTTCTGAAGAGTGCGTGGGGAGAGAAGTGTGAAGAAGGGGGAGGGAGTCTGATATCGACTTGGGGGGGTATCTGTGTTTGGGGGTGGAAGGTCCAAAAAAAAGTCCCAATCAGAAAGGACCCTGAATTTGACTTTTTTTTTTAAGAATTGTAAACGAGATCCTCAGTTGTGACAGACTCAGGTGGGAAAAGAAGTATTAAGAACCTAGGTGTGTCTCTTGTCCCACTTCACCCAGCAGTCCAGAGACTGACTTCTCTAAATTGGGAAGGGGGATGCTCCCTACCTACAGCCCCGCCCACTGACTGCCTTTTCTCTCTTTACCCTCCCCTAGATTACCTAGGAATCTCCTGTCCCCAAGGACTGCAGACTCACCCCTCCCTTAATCTTGCATCTTTACCCTGGGTATGGCCCTATCTTTGACTGGTGAACTGGGGTCCCAGGAAAAGGTGTACACAGAGGAGAGCCTCCGGAGTAACTCTGCCCATGTGGCTGGCTACTACACTCCTCTCGTGTCCCACGGCCTGTATGGGGATAGCCTGGCCACTTCGCCCCCGGGCAGCTCTCCTCTGAGCAGTTCCCCGGAGTTTTTCCATCAGCTCAAGACTACAGGAAGACCAGCGATAAACTCCACCGCGCTGTCCCACTTCGGCTTGCCCACTTTCCACGGGATGCCCACTTTCCTGAGCCACGGTGTGGCCCTGCCGAGAGAGCCCTTCTATAACCTGCCCCCGGGATCCTTGCCCTTCTTTGGCAGCTTGTCCCCAGAGGAAGGCCATCCACCTTTTCCCAAGGAGGGGCTGCTCCCTGTGGACTGCAGCGGTGCTGGCGGCAGCAGCGGCAGTAATAAAGAGTGTCCCAGCAGCAGCCACAGCCTCAGCCTCATCTTTCCGCTGGCGGAGCCCTCCGGGACCTGGCCAACCACTCTCACCTCACCCAAGATCTCTCCCCAGTGGCTTACGGGCGCCGCTCCCAACCGCTTCTTTCCCTACTCCCCCCGAAAGAGGCGCCACCTCGACGCGGCCGCTAGCCCCCACAGCGCAGAGACCCAGGCCCGGCGGCAGTACCAATTCACAGAGGACGACTTGCGCCTCGTCCTGTACGGGGTCATCCTCTCCCAGCAGCAGCCCACGCGACTGCACTGCGCCATCTCCGGGCTCCGGGTACCCGAGGACAGCGCAGGTAAGGAAGGAGGAGCGAACCTGAGGCTCGGCCTTATCCAGCCGGCAAGGCTCCGGGGAAGCTGCGGGCATGGGGGCGGGGGGCTGTGGAAACTTCATCTCCAGCACTTAGGGAGGAGGAAGGTGTTGCCGAAGTGGTCATAATTGGATCGATTTAGGTAATAAGGTGTTAGGCTGTCAGCTACTCTACCAGCCTTTATTCAGCGCTTCTTCTGCGGTAAGCCGCTGGGTTCTCTTAGAGAGGCAAAAAACAACAACCCATCAGTCCCTCCTCTCAAGGAGCTCCTATTCTAATTGGGGAAAACAACCTGCTAATTAAATACTATCCAGAGCAGATTAAAAAAAAACCTGTTTAATCGGAGGTAATCTTTGAGGAAAGGCATTAGGCCAGGTTTCTGTAGGTAGGTGGGGAGGAGGGGGAACAAACTTTGTGCAGAAAGTGCAATTTTGAGAGGACGTTCTTAGGGGGATGCCGAGAAGGCACAGAGTTGGGCATAAGAACTGCTGAAGACCAATATCAGCGAACGATAGAATATGTGGAGGCGAGTCAAGTGTGACGTGCCTGGAAAGGTAGGAAAAGGCAGATTTACTTAGATGCCGAACAAAGGGGAGTCGAATTTGATCTAGGAGGTAATATTGAGCGGGATAGTATAGTTAAGATCTGCCTGAACTTAGAAGAAAATGCTTTCCTTGCTTTGGAAAGAGATGAAGCTCCTCCAATCACCTTCCGGATCAAACCAAAAATTTGATCTGGCTTTTCAGAGACGTTCATAAGCCGATGCCCACTTTGACATCATTCCAAACTTAGACCGGTCACGACACCCCGCATCCCCTACGCAGGTACCCTGAGATTCGGTGACCCTGACATCCTTGCTTTTCCTTCAAGAGACCATCTCCCGACTTTTCTTCGACTCTCCCTCTTGCCTAGGATGTTCTCCCTGATCTTTCTCCCTGGCTTCCCTGACTTCTCAAACGCCAACTAAAATCCGCTTTCTAAAGGAAACCACTGCCCTTTTAATTCAAGTGCCTTTAAAAAAAGATTATTTCCAATTTAGCCTATATATGGTGTGTTTATAAATGTTTGAATCTTTTCTCCAACATTAGATCGAGTTCTTTGAGAGCAAGGAAGTCTTTTGCCCTTTCTTATCCTCAGAGCTTACTTGGGACTCGGTGGGTCCTCAGTTAGTGAGCATTGTATTTTCCTAAATCTACCCTGCTGGCTAACTGAATCATAATTATGCCACATTTTGTTTGGTTTTTGTTTTTGTTTTTTCTTTGTTACCATTGTAAATTAACTATTTAGAATTTAAAAATGTAAAAAGAGAACAAATCTAAAAACTAACAGAATGACTTCTGTGGGGGGGGGGTGGGGGGAGGGAAGCCAGAATTGGGGGAAAATTGTAAAACTCAAAATAAATAAAATATTTCTTTAAAAAATGCAAAAAGAGAAGGCATGACCACATAGTTAGAAGAGAGGATAACTATTTAGGGGCTGATTTGACCCCAACTAGGATCTCCGGTATGTAGGTATTGCAATCTGTGAAGGTTTTCGTGATGTGTATGGCAATGTATCTGGGTGTGTGGGGGGGTGTGGTTCTGGTTATATTAAGCCTAATTCGATTTAAAGTTGCAGAAGATTATTCTGTGGGAATGGATTCTTCTGCTGCTTTTTTGGCTAATGTGCACTGTTCACATGGATTGAGATCCCTGGATTTTCTGAAGCACTTTAAGTAGTATTCACATGGGCACTAGGAAGTAGCCACATATTAGAAAACTTGCCTGTTTAGCCCTTCCGAGACCCTAAGGGGAAAATAAAAGTATTTGTGTCTTGGAGGAATGTTTGGGTGAAAGATAATTGACTTACTTTGTAATCCAATGTATGTTATATGCATTTAAAACATTCTGAAGCTTCACCAGACTGCCAAAGGGGACTGTAAGACAAAATAGAAGCCCTAACCTGAACTGATAGCCTCAGAGCCTAGTCTCCTTCCTCTTAGCCTAACTCTCCTCAGATCTTTTATGGAAGCATGCATGTTTTGCAGAGTCAGAATCAGTGATTCAATCTCTGGATAAAGACTCCCTGAAGTTACCTGAAGGTAAGTAGAACTCTCGGGGCTATGACAAACTTTCTCTGAAACCAAGGGCACTTCCGACCCTTCCTACTCCCTTACCCCCCTTGGGTCATCAAAGCTGAATTTTCTTCCTATTAACTTTTTCTCCCCCCACCCTTGGGTTTCTCCTTCAGGTCTGTGTGTCCTAAAGACCATGTGTGGTGGCATCCCTCAGTTTGGTGTATTCTGCAGCAACCTTGTTCCCAAAGGGGTTAGATTCGGACCCTTTCTGGGTAAAGTGGTCAATGCTAGTGAGATCAAGACTTATGGTGACAATTCTCTGATGTGGGAGGTAAATCAATCATCTCCTTTGACTGTATCACAGGAGAAGAAGGTGGGGGGGAGTGTTTGGGGAAAGGAAGGCCTTGGGCTAGGGGGGCAGTAAGGGGAAAATTCTGGGAGGGGAGCATCTAGAGACTCAGTAGGAGATCCTTCTGGGGAGATTTACATATGTACATACATAATAATCTGCTGTCTGGACTGTCCCTTTTATGAAACTTTGTTCTGGAAAGAATCTATACTCATTCCCAAAATGCATATGGAAAACACTTCTAAGAATAAATTAGTTGAGAACATTGAACCTCATGTATATAGTTTTGAAAGTATGCAATAATGTATGGAGGCCCTAGCACAAAAATTAATGATGATAATAAGTAGCATTTAAATTATGCTTTAAGGTTTATAAAGCACTTTACATTTTTATCCTCACAAACAATCCTAGAGGTAGTTTTTATTATTTCCATTTTTCAGATGATGAAACTGAGACAGATTGAGGTTAAATGATTTACCCAGAGGTCGTATGACCAGTATGTATCTGGGGTGGTATTTGAATTGAGGTTCAACACTGTATCACTTAGTTGTGTAGTTCCTACTTCTAGGTAACTGCTTTGGATCTGGGTCCATTTTTCTCCTCCTCCTCCTTAGGCCCACTGACCCTAAGGCACTAATCCTACTGGTGCACAACTCAATGAAGCCACACAGTTTGACTTTAGTCTTCCTGCAGTTTATAACCCTGGAGCTTGAGGTATCTGCTACCAGCCTCAGCTTCTCCAAGTAATAGGGATGACAGGCTGACACCACATGCTTAACACTTTATATTCCTTTTAACACAAGGTACCTACATCCAGAGGGACAATCTAACTTAATGAATGAAAGGTGATGTCAGGAAGACTTGAGTTCAAGTCTTGACATTTATTTGACGTATACTTGAACAAATCACTTAAAATTACTTAAGACTGCAAGATGTGCAGAGCAGGTGCTGACTGGCTTGCACTGGGAGAGGGAATTTTCTTACTGACAGTAACATCAGTGAATTCTTAAAAAAAACCCACTCCCCCTCCCTAACTTATCAATCTTCTGCTAAAGTCCTGTCTCAATGATAGAAGTTAACTCTGAATTTTCAAAGACTATGTGAGTGTAGTTCAGAGGTCAAAACTCTGGTGGGTGCTACAAAGCTCTTAGCCATCTCCTGTGTAGCAGCAAACAGTATGCTAAGCACTAAGGATGCAAACAATTTCCACTATCAATGAGCACTTAATTTAATAGATCACAATCTGATGGATAAGAACCCATTTAGCTAAAACTTTTCATTTTACAAATGAAGAAAATAGAGACTCAGACATGCAAAGTAAGTGATTTTCTCAAAATAATGGCAGAAGGAGCTACATATTAAAGAAATAAAATGATGACTCGATGTCTACTCATCCTTGATGTGTGTGTGTGTGTGTGTGTGTATATACACACATGTGTATGTACATATTTGTTTAATGTAGGGGGGAGCATAATGTAACTGAACTTGAGGGTCTATTGCCCTAAATCTGCATCTAGTCTCTACCACTTCCTAACTCTCTGAGACTTGATTTCTTCCCATCAGTAAAATTAAAATCCTTGCACTACTTCTATGAATAGAAAAATTGTATTTCTAGAAGTTACTGCAGGTTTCAGTGTTTGAGATCATCATTATGGATAGTGTATTAAGTGTATTAAGTATATTATGCTCCTGGAGGATAAGGACTATATTTTTTGTCTTTATGTATGTCTCCAATATAGGACATAGTTAAGGTCTTAAATGCTTGTTGTCTACATAATCTAATGTCTGATCCATACACACCAAGTGCTTTAGAAAAGGTTGACTTTGAATGGAAAAATATGGATTTAAATGTACTGGAAAAGAGAATCCTAGGATTCTGGTTTTAAGACCTTAAGAGTCCATTTAATCAAACTCCTCATTTGGAAACAATACAGACAAATTGGGGATATTCCATTTCTCTATGAAGTTCTCATTCATTTCTCCCCTGCTCTCCTTTTACTATTGTCTGTTTAGATATTTGAAGATGGTCATTTAAGTCACTTCATAGATGGAAAAGGAGCCAGTGGGAACTGGATGTCTTTAGTCAACTGTGCCCGTTTTCCAGAGGAACAGAACCTGTCAGCTGTCCAGTGTCAAGGCCAAATATTTTATGAGAGCTGCAAAGAAATCCTCCCCAACCAGGAGCTACTGGTGTGGTATGGAGACTGCTACCAACAGTTCCTAGGTATCCCTGTGAATTTGAAAGTTTTGGACAAAGGGAAGCAGCAACTTGAGCCCCCAGAAGGTAAGTTGTCTACCCCCACCTCTATCCAACCTCCTGCAGGTTGCATTTTCTATAGAAAGCATTCGGAGCACAGGTTTTGGAAATACAATGGATCCTAGTCTAGCCTCTGAGTTCTTAACCTTCTTTTGTGTCCTGAAACTCTTTGGTAGTCTGGTGCCATTGGATAGCAGAAAGTGAGGGGTTTGGAAGAGTTTTTCCTAACCTTCATTTAAATAAGCATAGACATCCTGTGGTGAGGAAGGTGTATTGCTGGTTAATGTCTTTCCTCCTTCACCTAAGACTTTCCTCTCCAGCTTCCCCCAGTAGGTAAGGCAGGCAGAGGTTAAAGAGTGGGGGTCTGAAGCCAGAGTGTCTGGTTTTGTTTAGAGGAATGAAGGTGAGGTACAGTTACTGTAATTGAAATAAGCCTGGACTTAGCAAGTGGATGGGGTTCTGTGTCATTGCAAATAGGGCATTTGAGAGGAAGGCATACCTAGAGAGGGAAGAAAAAGAACTGGCAAGGTACAGTAAAAGGCCAGAATGTAAAATTCAAAAGAAATGGGCAAATAGATTCAGTAGCAGTCCATCAATTTTTAATCTTCAATTTATGAAGCATATAATATCAAGCATTCTGTTTGCAGATACAAGGAATGAAACAGTCCTTATCAATAGGAGCTAACATTCTACCAGGAGAGGCAACAAGAATTCAAATGGACATTTTTGAACATCAGAAATATTTAATAATTTTTAAAAACCACTTTTTATTTTAAGCACTCTTAACATTTTGAGTTCCAAATTCTTTTCCTCCCTCCAAATCATCTCCTCATACCACTTAAAGAAGGGAAGCAGCACATCAATCATACTTGTGAAATCATGAAAAATATATTTCTGAATTAGCCTGTATGGCAATTTTTCAATGACCTTCAAGTTTTATTTGTACTATTATTGAATTATCATATCATGTCACTGGTATTTTTTCCAATGCCTATTTTCACTCCTTGCCAATAAGTATTCTTTTCCCCATTCTTTATTGACCTTCAATTTTGGCTGTTTGGTCTGAAAAGATAGTTGACCCCTCCCTGACAGGTTGCCCTTCCCATTGCCCCAGGGAGCAGGAAGGCTTTTTCTTCTTCAGAGCAAATTCCAGCTCTGAGCAAAATGCTCTCAGCAGGGACCCAGGGCAGAGTGCCACCTCCTTGAAAGTGATAGACTCTCCACTCCGTAGGAAAAAAAAGCTAAACATAAATTTTGTGTTTCTCTTCTCCTGTCTTTTATTAAGTAGCTCATTTATTTCTTTAGCCCCTGTTAAATATGCCAGGGCTCTATTGTCAATTCATAATGACCTTCCCTGAAGCCCTTGAAAAGACTTTCAATTGAGATTCCTGAATATCCTAGATTAATTCCTAGGTTTTTCCTCCCCACCCCCATCCCCTTTCTCTTACTTTCTTCATCTAACTTATTTATTTCATTTTAAACTTAAATAGAATAAGCATTTCCATATCAGTAGACCAGAAAAAAAATCGCTCATGAAACTGCAAATCTATTATTTACAACTTGCTATTCCTTTTAATTGTATAATAAAGTTATGTAATTTTCAAAACCATTGTATGAAACTTTTGAGAACTATTTGCATAGAGGATAGAGAACTGGAATTATAAAGGATGAGCACCTGAATTTTTGCTTCAGGTACCTAGAAGTAAGCAAGTATGTAACATCTCTGAAGGCTAGTTTATGGGCTCTTCCTACTCTAAATCTTTGATCCTATGATTCACGTGACAAGTCTCTTAACCTCTAGGTAAAATCTCTATGACTAAAGATTGCAGAGTAGTAGGAGGTTCTGATTGGTGGCTTAGACCCAGAGTCAAGAAGACCTGAGTTCAAATCTAGACTCAGACACTTAATAGCTGTATGACCTGGGGCAAGTTACTTAATCTTGTTTACCTCAGTTTCCTCATTTATAAAATGAGCTGGTGTAGGACAGGGCAAACCACTTCAGTAACTGCCAAGAAAACTCCAAATGGGGTCACAAAGAGTTGGAAAGGACTAAACAAACAACTCCTATACATTGGTAGAGAATGCCACTGAGTGTTCTTTTTTTTTGAGAGTTCTTTATAGACAAAATCACAGATCCAGTTTTTTTTTAAAAAAGTAAACTTTAGGAATTTTATCTCTTTTACTTCTTTCTAGTGTCTGAGATAGCTACTAAATGTAAATAGTTTATTTAAACTGTGTTTTCCCATTAGTCTTGTTATGAAAGAAGAATCAGAATAAAAAAAGCACAAACAAAAGTGAAAATGGTATGCTTTTAATCTGTATTCAGACTCCAAAATTCTTTCTCTGGATGTGGATAGCATTTTCCATCACTACTCTTGGAATTACCTTAGATCATTATATTTCTAGGAAGAGCTAAGTCTGTTGTAGTTGATTATCAAACAATGGTGCTATTATTGTGTTGATTGTAATTATTATTATTATTATTATTCCAATTTAAAAAATTTGGAAATTGAGGCAGACCTAGCTAACACCCTCTCCTAACCCCAGGCAATGGATTATAAGTCTAATATTCTTTTTTTATGATATCAGGAATGTCCACAGGTAGGTGGCTGTTGGGGTATCATACAAGCTTGAAGGAGGAACATTATAAGACTGACTATTTAGGAAACTTTTCCCTAGATCTGTGGACCATGTGGTAGTGTGAAGCTTACATACTAAAGAGGAGGGAGGGTAGAAGCCCTTTCTGCTTCTGATCTCTCTCTCTCTCAATCTCTCTTCTCTCTCTCTCTCTCTCACTCTCTCACTCTTATCTATCTATATCTATCTCTGTCTCTCTTTTTTTTTGTCCAGAGTCTGGAGAAAGTCACAAGTGTGAAAGGTGTGGCAAAGTATTTGCCTATAAATATTACAGAGACAAGCATCTTAAATACACTCGATGTGTGGACCAAGGGGACCGTAAATTTCCCTGTAATCTCTGTAGTCGATCCTTTGAGAAGCGGGACCGCCTCCGGATCCACATCCTACATGTCCATGAGAAGCACAGACCTCACAAGGTAAGAAAGGGGGCCTATTCTTGGCAGGGGGTGGTTTAGACCTCTAACCTGATGAAGGTACAATGAACTCTCTCTTCTCCACTAATATTCCATTTCTTCCCCTCAGCCACTTTTTCTTCCATTCTTTCATTACACTCCACTCTTTCATCCTTTCTTTACTGCCTACCATTAACCTGTCCTCCTTAAACCCTAGTTCTCCTTTGTCCTCCTTGCAGGCTCGGCTATGAGAACCATGCTGGAGGGAAAGAATTGGAAATCATGGGGAAAATTTTAAAAAATGAAAACCCTCATTTTTTACAGATGTGGAAAATAGTGTAAAGGACTATGATCAGGAATTTCCAAGGCAAACTAATGACTAAGTTGGAATTGGGAGACTTGTCCCTTTACCCATTCCTGATTTGATGTTCTTCACCAGTAAGGGAGGTGTCAATCACGGCAGAGCTGTCAGTGGGAGCAGCTTCTGAGTTTGCTGAAGAGAAGATTATTGGAAGGAAAAAGGAATCAGTCAATCCACAAACATGTGTTAAGTACTGACAACGTGTCAGACCCCACCCTAAGTGCTAGGGATAGGAAGAAAAGTCCAAAGTGTCCCTGACCTTATGGAAATTAGAGTCCTTTGGAACCTCCTTCTCTTAAAGCGAGTCTTTACATGTGTTTTGGATCTTCTGGGAGCACTAGCATCTCTGGTGTTAGGGCTTGGCAAGCCCTTTTCAGGGCTGCTCATCTACTTTTGGTGCCCATCTGTCACCCAAATGTAGCAGTCAGCCTAAACCAGACTGAAAGTAACCCACAGACCTCAAACTCATCGGGGGGTAAAAGGCATGTCTACCTCAAGCATGTGAAGACTTCCCCATTTGTTCCAACTGCAATGAAGGCACTTGAAGTGCAGGTACTGTGGAATACTTAGAACTTGGTCAGATACAGAAGATGATGAGGTCATCCATTGTATTCCAGTTTTCTTGACTTCTGTCTTGCCATTGGACTCTGGAAGACAGAGTGAGGCTAATGATTTTGTGCAAGTCAAGATATTACCCATTATTTCACTTGTCCTTTTTGAAAACAAAAGACCAAACATTGGGGCTTAAACTTCTGATGAGATTAATCTTTGAAGGTTCACAGACCTATAGGAAGCAGTGAGAGGATCAGGTCTTAGTCTCAAGTCATTTTAAAACTCCAGTACCTGTAGATTTTAGATCTTTCTAGTTGAATCCCCTAATTTTATAGATAAGGAAACTGAGGTTCAGAGAGTTTAATTTGACTTACACTTCCTCCTTCAGAAAACGTTTCCTACTCCTTCCAGCTGCCAAGGTTACATGGCAAGTTAGAGGCATTTCCAAGGTAGAACTTGGATTTCCCATGCTCTTTTCTATTACCTGGGGTAGAAGAAGAAGAGAGGGAAAGTAAGAAAAAGAAAAGATCAGATAATAAGATTAACTAAAGTGTCCAATTTTGCATTAAAATGTATTTAAGGTAGCTAATGATAATTGCTTCACTTCCAATAGAATCTAAAGACAGGGACTGTTTAATTTTTTCCTTATATCACTACTACCTGTCACATAAAATAGGTGCTTTGCAAATATATGTTAATTGATTGAAGGGTCCATCTTGTTGGACAGGCAAAGAAAGCTTGTGATCAGTGAAGAAAGTACCAACACCTATAATGAGATTAAGTCAGCCTCATATAGCATTTATTATTTTCCCTTGAAAAACATTGTGAATTACAAGTAGTGACAGCAGGTGCAATTCAGAGCTCATTAATCTGCTCACAATTAGAAGGTCATTCTTAAACTACAATGAATTTATGCTGTGGTCATAAATCCAACTTTTATATTGATCCTAACATTGGGCTCAGAATCTAGAGAAGGTTAAGAATGGGAAAGGTTTTGACCTACAAATATTCTGGAAATAAGCGTTGAAATGGAGCTCATAATTCTCAGCCCTTATTTTATCCCCCACCCCCTTTTTAACAAGCAGCTCTTCTGGCAAGTGAATCTAATTTTGAAATTTGAGATTGGCAATGTGTTAATGACCTGTGATTATAGTTGGCTAATTATGGCCCTTTTGTCCCCAGTGTTCTATGTGTGGAAAGAGCTTCTCACAATCCTCCAGCCTCAACAAGCACATGAGGGTCCATTCTGGAGAGAGGCCATACAAATGTGTCTACTGCAACAAGGTAAATGAAAACTGCCTGCAAGAGAGCACAGGACAAGTGCTCTGAAGCCAAATTAGATTGATCACTAATTTTCCCCTTAGACACCCTTAGAGTACTTAAATTAGAGTGACAGAGACTTTAGAGTAAACTGAGTCAGAGAAGGTAAGGAGGACGAATTTGAATCCAAGTCTTTCTGACTCTTCTCTTTTAAGTGCAGTGCCCTATTCACTATGCCACAGTAGTGTTTCTAAAGATGTTGTTGGTCAATTGTTCCTGATTCTTTGTGACCCCATTTGGGATTTTCTTGGCATAGATATTCGAGCAGTTTGTCAGTTTCTTTTTCATCTCATTTTATAGATGAAGAAACTGAGGCAAACAGAGCTTACCCACACAGCCTGTTCAGATTTGAACCTAGGTCTTTCTGACTCTAGGTCAGACACTATCTATAGTACCACTTAATGCTGCCCAGGTCATAGGTAGCTATTATTCAAACATCCAGAGGCTTAGAATGAACACGGTTCAAAATTGTGTTCATTCTCATTATGAGTTAAGATTTGCAAAGAAGTGTGATCATAATGGCCTACTAAGGGGAGTCAGTGGGTTTTTTTTTTTTAGTTTTTTTGCAAGGCAAATGGGGTTAAGTGGCTTGCCCAAGGCCACACAGCTAGGTAATTATTGTCTGAGACCGGATTTGAACCCAGGTACTCCTGACTCCAAGGCCGGTGCTCTATCCACTTCCACACCTAGCTGCCCCCAAGTCAGTGTTTTTTTAATGGAGTGAGTGCTGGACTTGGTGTCAGAAAGATATGGATTCAGATCTAGCCTCTCAGGGTGGCTAGGTGGCATAGTGGATAAAGCACCGGCCTTGGAGTCAGGAGTACCGGGGTTCAAATCCGATCTCAGACACGTAATAATTACCTAGCTGTGTGGCCTTGGGCAAGCCACTTAACCCCATTTGCCTTGCAAAAAAACTAAAAAAACAAAAAAAACAGATCTAGCCTCTGGTACCCCTAACTGTGGGACCATTGGCAAGTAAGTTTACCTTTACTACATATAAATATGGTTTTCAGCATTCATTTTTTTATTAAAGATTTTTTTATTTTGAGTTTTACAATTTTTTTCCCCAATCTTCTTTCTCCCCCCCCACAGAAAGCAATATGTCGGTCTTTACTTTGCTTTCATGCTGTACACTGATCCAAATTGAGTGTGATAAGAGAGAAATCATATCCTAAAGGGAGAAACAAAAAGTATAAGAGATAACAAGACCAGACAATATGATATGTCTTTTTGTTCAAACTTGGGTTCTTTCTCTGGATACAGATGGTATTCTCCATCACAGGAACTCTAAAATTGTCCCTGATTGTTGTATTGCTGGAATGGGCAAGTCCATTAAGGTTGATCATCACCCCCATCAACATAGTCTTAAGCATTACCTAGAACAATGAGAGCTTGAGGACTTGCCCAGGGCCTCATTGTCAATATATATCAAAGCAGTCTGATGGGGAGCTAGTCTTTGTGACCACACCACTGAGAAGTGTTCAAATCTTGTTCATGAATAAGACCTTTAAGACACCATCATAGTATGACTTATGCCTGTCTCATCAGAAATTTAATTTGTCCAATTTCCCTCTCTTCTCTGGCACTTAGGCCTTCACTGCCTCCAGCATTCTCCGAACTCATATCCGGCAGCATTCTGGAGAGAAACCCTTCAAGTGCAAATACTGTGGCAAAGCTTTTGCCTCTCATGCTGCCCATGATAGTCATGTCCGGCGTTCTCACAACAAGGAAGGAGGAGGCTGCTCCTGTGGAATCTGTGGGAAAACTTTCATGGAGCAGGAGAAATTCCGTTGCCATATGAAATTTCATGGAGTCCTCTAGCCTCTGAAGAAAGGCACCAATCTCTTAATAGCCCATGAACTGAGTTTCTCTTCTATTTTTGTTCCCACAATTTCTTCCATGACTGTGTACAGAGTGATAATGCAAATCTAGAAATGCAGTAGAATGGGTAGTATCAGTGGGTGGTGGGCTGGACTGGGGAACTATTTGTTTTTAGCATGGACCTACTTGTCTTCTTGCTTAGCAAAGGCATTAGGAATATTTATATTGTAATTAACAGAGGCACTATGGGTGTTAAAACATCTTTTGAAGATGATGTTTATGCTGTAACTAGCAAAATAAGGAGGTCTTTTCTAAAATATTTATCTTTGAACCTAGAACTGAAATTGCCCCTGGCTGTTAAATATTTTCCTGATCTTCCTAGAAGGAAGTTTAAACTTCTTAGAAGGAAGTTTAAACTTCTTAGAATTTGCAAATCCACTTAGGGATAGGGAATTAACAATTAGTACAACCAGTTTTGAATCAGTATCTTTCATTCCAAAGCAAGCTTAAGACCCTATCCTCATTTGGGTTTATTTAGTAACTGTGGGTGGTTGTTCTTTGGGTGTTTTTCTCAAGTGGGAGAAGGTTATTTCTAATTTATTTGGATTAAAAGAGTCAAATCAAATGACTTTAGAAGAAAAATTGCCTGTCTAGCACAGGTCCCTCAGCTATTTGAGAGGAGAATGTTAACAGAACATAGAAAGGCGAAAAGATTATACTCAAGTTTCTTGCTCTTGCTTGGTTCTGCTTTTAAAATGAATTCATTCCTAATGAATAGATAAATGTTTCCTGTACTGCATTGTTTCTGGTTCATTCTAATCTACAGAATTATGGGATAAATGAGTTTACAGTTAAAGGAAAGCACTTTGAAACAAAAAAGCATGGAAAAATAACTTGGAGTAGTGCTGGTCCTGGACAAGTGACTTTTCCATGTTAAACTATAAAAAAACAAAACAAAACAGGCAGATCTGTCTTGGTAGAGGAATGCTTTTCAAGTAGAAATGTATTTTTTTGTTTTGTTTTTCAAGTAGAAATGTAATAAGACTATGTCTAAAAAGGCATGCACTGGGTTAAAAATATGACCAAATTGTAAAAATACATATTTAATAACCCATGTTTCCATAGAGTTTTTAGCATTGTAAAGCTTTTCATAAGAGCAAAATGAATGTTGGCTTATTTCTCTTTTGAAGATCCATATTTGGTATGTTTCCTCTCTCCACTAACATAGACGCTAATCCTTTTCTTGAATTCAGTAAATTTCTAGTGTTTCTGTGACTCAAAAGAATTCATTGTTTGGAGGCCTGCAATCTGACTCTGAGCCTCTAAAATGAGCTCAGTTTAACCCTGCAGAGTTACTCATCAGATATCATCAATTCTCTACTCAAACATTTTGGGATCTTTGAAGAAGTCAGGGACACATAATTTCTTAATTCTCAGAGAAGCATGGATAGCAGGTTACCAACAGTAGATCTCACACATGAATATACTTCAACTACATTTTCCAATTGGTACTGTATGTCTTTCCTATGGAGTTAGGAGGACACTAGTTTCTCAAATGAAACTACCAAGCATTCAAACTCTACTACAGAGAGTGCAATTCCAATGGACTGTCCACATCATTTAAATGTCATACCCTTGCCAAAAAGACCATTTTATGGAGAACTCATCCAGGGCAAGAGCTCACATAGTGGTCAGAAAAAGGAATTCAAGAACACGATCTCTCAAGAACTTTGAAATTGATTGTGCAGCATGGGAAACACTGGAACAGGACTGCCTGGCATGGCATGCCCTCAGCAGAGGTGATGTGCTCTATGAGCAACACAGAATTGAAATAGCTGCAAGGAAAAGCGGTATGCAGATTTAGAGAATCCACCTTTGTGGTTTTGTGCCAACTTGTGTTAGACCATTCCAAGTCTGGTCTGATCAACCACAGTCCACACTGTACCTAGCCTCTAACATAGTGATACCATTTTTGCCCTCTTCAAGGTCGAAGAAAAACAATCATTCAACCAGGACACTATTTTTTGAACATTAAGGCAATTAAAGCTCTTATCTACATAAGGAGGAACTTCAGAAAATCTGTGCCTATTTAAACCTATGGGAAAATACATTTGTGATTTCATTTACATGTGTATCACATCTATTTGTGCGGCTCACAACCTATTCAAATACATGCTACATATTGTTACCATGTCAAATATTTTGTATGTCTACTTTTAGTTGTATTTGTTTCTTGATTAAAGCAGATGCTGTTGACTCCCTTTTTAAAATTCATTTTACTTTGTTTTATTGGATTGTTGAATCCATTCACATTTAAAGTTATGACTCTTAGGCTTGTGTTTTCCTTCATTTATTTTTGTATTGATTGTTAGTTCCCCCTTCCTCTTTTGTCACTACTTTGTCTCTGTGATTAGTTGTCTTCTTATAATTAGTTGCCTTCTGTGTGATTTTAATCCATGTTCTCCTACAGATGAACTCCCTTATTCCACTCTTGAATCTTGCTCCAACCAGAAAATTTTATTTGGAAATAAAAGAGGCTGAGAAGAGAAACAATGGAGAAACAGAATTAAACAATTCTGAATTTTCTTTGTTTACAGGTATAGCAACTTGGTCATTCCTTCCACAGATTTTACTAGACACTTCTGAATGCATTCCTCTTAGAGGAATTCTTAGAATTGAAATATTTGTCTCCCAACCCTTGGGGACAATACTGCTGCATTATATAGATGCAAATTATAAAGCAAAATCCCTTTTTGCAATCAAATCCTCTTGAGAAATATCTGTAATACAAGTGGAAATGCATTGATAGGTTTTAACTTTAGAATAGATAATGTTTTCTCCCTCTCATTCCCGGCCCCCCACAGCTAGCAGCTATATTTTTACCCTAATGAGAATGTGTCCTGTAGTTTTAAGACTGATTTTCATTTATGTTCATTTTACTGTTTTAGTTGTTTTCTGCCATGTTCTATTCTTTGTGACTCTGGGGTTTTCCTGGCAGAGATACTGAAGTTTACAGTTTCCTTCTCCAGCTTATTTTACAGATGAGGAAATGTCTTGTCCAGGGTTAGACAGTAAGTGTTTTGAGGAGGTTGGATTTTAATTCTAGAAGATGAGTCTTCCTGACTAAAGGTCTGGCACTCTTAATCTACTGTACCATCTAACTGCCTAGCAATATCCACTAAGGCATCTTGATTATGGTGTTTAATATTTTTGACTGACTTTATTACCAGCATTGCCTGCATTCATATTTGAAAACTATACCCAGCACATTTTTATTATGGATTTCTAATTTTAAAAACTGCTTTTAAATCTAGCAGAGGTCAGACTTATGCAGAGAATCAGTCTTGACCCAGAAGACAGTTTTCTGGACTTAAAAAAATCCAAAATGATATTAATCCACCATCCATACTAAATTTTATGCAGTGGTACCAAATAAGCAAGTTTAATGACTATTCTAATGAATGTATGTGTGTGTGTGTGTGTGTATATATATATATATATATATATATATATATATATATATACACACATATATATATGCAGTTCCTAATAGTTGGTTGACTTTGAGCTTGGAATTCTCTACCACAGGTCCAGTGCAAATAGACCATGTGAACATTTGAGATGGATTCTCTAAATTTATGCAACTCTTTTCTTTAGAGCTATTTAAATTCTATTTTGCTCATAGAGCACAGCACCTTCTCTGATGAGGGCATGTCGTGCTGGGCACTCCTGTGCTCAATGTCTCCTAATTCTAGAGTCCTTAAGAGTGATCTTAAAGAGTGTCTATTGTTTTTTTTAATGACCCTATGCCCTATTTGAGTACTCCATAAAATAAGTCTTTTTTCGCAAGTTTATATTTGCTTGGCAGTTTAGTTTGAAAAAGCTTGTCTCATATCTTAATCTTACTAGGTTGTCTTCATAACACAATAGAAGCAATTCTGTTTCCTAGCATGGCTCTCGTATACTACCCAGGTTTCACAGGCATATAACAATGAAGTCAGTACAATAGCTATGTAGAACTTGAATTTTGTAATCACTCTAAAATCTTTTACACACTTTTCCTTTGGAGCCTCCCAAACCCTGAGCTAGCTCTGGTAATGTGTGTATCAATCTCATTGTCAATGCCTCCCTGGAAAGGACACTACTAAGGTAAGTGAACTTGTCCACGGTACTCAAAACTTCTCCATTTGCTGTAATAGATACTTCCACATATGGATGATGTGGTGCTGGCTGATGGAGCACCTGTGTTTTCTTGGTGTTAATTGTTTGACCAAGATTAGAACTAGCAGCAGATAATAGGGTCATACTCAGCTTCAGAATCTGCATTGAGTGTAATCATCTGCAAACAGATAATGTACCAACACTCCTACTTTAGT
The DNA here is from genome assembly GCF_037893015.1 of Macrotis lagotis. Taxonomy (NCBI): domain Eukaryota; kingdom Metazoa; phylum Chordata; class Mammalia; order Peramelemorphia; family Peramelidae; genus Macrotis; species Macrotis lagotis. The sequence goes on from NC_133666.1 coordinate 407,455,512, forward strand.
CTTGGTTTGTAGCCTTTTTAAGTTGAATTTGCCATCAGTTCAGTATAGCTGACCTTGATGCCATCCATGTTTGTTTTTATTGAAGCTGTTTGACAACTTGGCTGAAGACATTTAGCATGGGAGCAAGGACCTAGTCTTGTTTCACTCCATTGGTGACTGGAAAAGCAAGAGAGCAATGGCCATTACCCAGCACCTAACAATAGGTGACAAATCTGGAAAACCTGGGTTCAAGCCTGGGGGCAAGTCAGGTGACTTCTGGATACTCCAGATAATTTTGTAAATCCATTTCAGTGCCACAAATTACTGATGAAATTATATGCAGGACCAAAAATATATTCATGTATATTTACCCATATATATATAATACACTTTAGTACTTCAGGTACTATATTCTATAAATGTAGAATGTAATCTTTTTTAGTATTCTAAAGCACTTTTATGCATATTTTTTCTGTCATTGTTGCTGTAAAGCAGAGTAGGAAACTGAGAAGTTGAATGAATGGGTTTGGCAAAGATCATGAGACATTAGGAAACTGAATTCAACTACAGATAGATGCCTTCTAAATAAACCACAATTATTTATTTTTTAAACATGGATATGTGTTATCTTAGAGTCTGTAGATGGATCAGGTAGATTCAGAATTGAGCAAATATAAGGACGAATTTGGGCTGCATAACATTGTTCAGGGATTTCATGTTCTTTGATGCAAAAGGCCATTCCTAAAATCAGGAAACTCATGGTAAATTAAGAGTGTGGTTTTGAACTTTGGAACTCCTGGACTGCAAGGAAAAAATGAAGAGAATCCCAAAAGAGTGGAAAAATACATGATATATCATGGCAAGCAGGCTGCTCCAACAGTTTATTGGAGTGTAAGAAGTGATATTATAAACATTTGCTATATCCATGTTATATATGTTTGCTAGATAAATCTACAGAGAAAAGATAGGTAGGGAGTGAATCTGTAATTTCTTTGGGGCAGGGAAAACACCATTGCAAATCAAAACTTTTCTGCTAAATGACTTGCTCAGAGTCATATTGTATATATAATAGGAGGAACTTGAATCCAGGTTTTCCTGGTTCTAAGTCAGTTCTCTCCTGTCACTGTGCCTCTCATTGGGATCAAAAGCAGGTTAGGTCATAATAGAGTGAGTCTGGGGACACTGACAACTCAAGACCTGATAGCCCAAAGTTTGTAGGCATACTGCTACTTGGTCTATACCCCAAAAAGCAAAGAAAGAGAGAGATGATCCATATGTTCAAAAGTATATTCATGCTGGTAAAGAAAGAATTAGGACTTGAGAAGCTGCCCATCAGTTGGGGAATGGCTGAACAAATTATGGTATAGAATGTAATGCAGTAGTACTAGTAGTACTAGAACCTGGAACCAGAAGAACAATTTGTACAGTAATAGCAATAACGTCAAGATAATGAACTCTAAAAAATTTAGGAACGCTGATCAAAGTAATGATTGGGCATTTTGGTCAGAAGAATACCAAAGTGTTGTTTGTATGCTTCAATAAACTATTCATATTCATAAGACTTTTGAAACAATTAAAATACTCATTTTCTTTGTTCTACATTTCTAGTACTTATGGCTAAAACATTTCAGAAAACAAAGCTTCGTAATTCAGAAAAACAATGGAATATAAATGAATTATGCTATTTTAAGGCAAGGAACTTACTTAGGATACAGTACCAGTATTATGAATAGATTCAATTATAATTTTCATTTTTTAGCTTTCACAGACCATATTTTCAAGTACTGAATTAAGATGGGATTCTTGTTACTTCATATCTGATTAAATAAGATTATTGGGCATGAATTCTGAGCAAAACTTAAATATCTTTAATATCAAAAAGAATGCTGATCTATCAGCAAACACATTAAAGATTTGGTTTCTAGTACCACCTGTTATATGAACAGTTCCCTGTTCATATAAAGATTAAAAATATAAATTAAATATTTAAATAAACAAATATAAATAAATAAAATTAAAAATATGAAGATTAAAGTTTCACCCTAACACTCTTATAAAGACTTTTGAACTCCCTTTGGAGTGACCTGTGGCATATTATCTGGAAAAGAACTAATTCTTCCTAGTAATTGGGACTAGGTCTTTAAATCAAATTTGAGCTTATTCCTCTCTTTTTTAGAAGACCTATAATTCATTCAATTTTTCTTGGCTGGACTAGTGCTATTAAGTCAAAATCAAGATTTTTATAAAAGCAAGACTAAAGAAAGCAACACAATCTAAGTAAATATGCTGAAGCATTTTGAGAACTATTTTTGTTTATACTCTATCTCTTAGGAACTCAGGCTTCTTTTAAATGACAATATGCATCAGACTTCTTTTAGAAAATAAGTGCCCAGGGCTCTTAGGCTAGGTTAGCTGTCCCCTGGGGCTCTGCCTTTAGAGCTAGCTGAAACTGGACAAAATTGGGGGTGGTGGCAAGGCCAGGACCAAAGCATTGCAGGAGGGGGAACCCCTGAAGTCCAAACTGAGAATGACTGGAATGACAGAAACAATGGACAAGCAGCAAACAAAAGCCTTTTCTGGGGCCATCTGTTGCCAAGTCCAGCTGTGGGGTTCTAGACTGGTTGTGTAGTTTGGGAGTGGGGAGGAGTTAGGGTTAGAATTCCAATTACTTAAATAAGCTTGCCTGGGCCTCTTATTCCAAGGCCTGTGGAGGAGTTGGTACTCTCCCTGTTTGGTGTCTCACCCTCCCCCTTTCCTTGAAAGCTCTGGTCTCTCAGTTTTAATCTGTTGCCCTACCCAGCTGGAATTTTTTTGGAGGGATGAAGCTAGTCTTCGAAGGAAACAAAAGTGGAAATTCCTGGTTTCTTTCAGCTAGAAGAGGATCCCTGAGGCTCTAAGTCCCTATCTGCATTTCCATGGCTTTTCTTTAGCCTAAAGTCTGCTTCCTAGGAGGAAGACCTGCAGAGTGAATGCCTTTCCTCAGGGTCTCACCTCCCCCACTCTTTCTTACAATTCCCTAGATTAGAAGGTTGAGTAAAATTGAACACACTTAGTCCTACAAAAACCTGTCTCAGGGAAAAGAGCTAAGTTTAGGGTCAGTGATGCACTGATATTACTGTTAAGTATACCTCTACTAAGTATTTAATTCTTGCCTCTTGAGTCCTTGGAACTATACAATGATTCAGTATCAGATACTGATATGATTTTATCAATGAAAATGACATTCAAGAATCTGCTTTGCCACTGTACCCTAAGGAGGACCATGGGGCTTTCCATCCGAGTCACAGCTGAAACCTCCCATATGTGAGGTCTCCCCCAGTTAGAATGGGAACGCCTGGAGAGCAAAGATTATCTTATTTTTCAATTTGTCTCCCTAGTGCTTAGCTCGGTGTGCTTTCTTCACTAATTTGTCACTTTGGATTTTGTTGAGGTTTATATTTTTTTTTTAGGTTTTTGCATGAGGTTTATATTTTATTAGATCTATGATTTCTCCTATTCATGTGATCAGATTCAACTGAATATTTGAGATAAAAGTCTGACATCGAAGGGGAAATATTTATGGCCAAACTAGAGATAGGGTGGTTTACAGGAGGTGAAATGAATAATTTTGATTACACAAAATTAAAAATTTTTGCAGAAACAAAGCAATGCAATCACAATTAGGAGAAAAAAATGAAAGTGACGAAAAAAATCTTTGCAGTAATTCCCTTTGCTAACAGTCTCATTTCTAATATCTAGAAGGAACTTATTTTATAAGTGGTCAAAGAAAACGAAGAGGCAGTTTTCAAAAAAGAAATCATAGCTATCAATTGACATATAAAAATGTTCTATATGAATAATAGAGAAATACAAATTAAAGCAAATCTGAGTTACCACCTCGCACCCTTCAGTTTGTCAAAAATTACAAAATGGAAAAATGACAAATGCTAGCAGGGCTTTGGGAAAACAGATGCATTAATGTACTTTTGGTGGAACTGTGTTTAGGTCTAGTTATTCTGAAAGGAATTTAGATCTGTGCCCCAAAAAGTTATTAACCTGTATATATTCTTAGACCTAGTAATTTTCTTATTAGATTTTATTTCCAAAGAGATTAAAACTTGAGGAAAAGAATCCATATATACAAAAAATTCAGCAGCTCTTTTTGTGGTGGCAAAGAATTGGAAGCTAAGGGTAAACCCATCAGTGAGGCATGGCTAAGCAAATTATGGTTAAATCTAATGGAATTCTATTGTGATGATGGAGGGACGGGTTTCAGAGAAACTTGGGAAGATATGAATGAACTGAGAGGGACAGTGAAGGGAGAATAACCAGGAGAACAAGTTGTTGCTATTTTAAAAATATATTAACCTTCTTTTCTTTTAAAATTGAATTCTAATTCTCCCTATCCTCTCCCACAAAATAAGCAAAATATTATCAATTACACATATAAAAAAAACAAAAGTGAGAAAATTAACTTCTATTTGCATTCATGAGTTCATCAAGTATCTCTCTAAAAAGGGATAACATTTTTTCATGAGTCCTTTGGAAGTGTCTTGGATCATCATATTGATCAGAGTAGCCAAGATACTTTCAGTTGATTATTGTTATAACATTGTTCTGTGTGTAAAGAACTCCCAGTTCTTATTTCACTTTGCATCCATTCATATAGGTCTTGCCATATTTTTTTTCTGAAGTCACCCCTTCATCATTTCTTATATCACAACAGCATTTTATCACAATCACATGGCACATATTCAATTATTCCCCAATTGATAACCATTCCTTCAATTTCTAATTCTTTGTCAATTGTAGACTGACTAACAAATTACAGAGATGGAAGGTCTACAGAGGCATTTGTGTTGACCTTATTGCCTGGACAGTCTGCCAGTGCAATGCCAGAAAACTGAATCTCTTCCATTTAAATAGCCTTAAGAAGATTCTGAAGATCACCTGGCAGGATATATTACCAGTCACTGAGGTTCTTTTTCAAGCTAAACTGTCAAGCATTCAAACATAACTACAGAGAGTACAGCTATGATGGACTGGCAACTCTGAATTTTAAACATGTGTTTATCAGATAGACTACGGAGAATTCACACAGGGCAAGAATTCACAGCAGGGTCAGACGAAGTGATACAGAGACATCCTATATTATATAGAACTTTGGAATTGATTGTTCAGCATGAGAGATATTGGTAAAGCATTTTTATATTATTTTATTTTTTGCCTGGTTACATACAAAACCAAGTTTCAACATTCATTTTTAAAACAATGATTTCTGAATTCTCTCCCTTCCTCCACCCAACTCCCCCTCATTGAGAAAGCAAGTTATTTGAAATAGGTTAAATATGGGTAGTCATGAAAAACATTACCACAATAGTCATGTTGTAAAAGTAAACATAACCTCTCCCTGAAAAAAAGGAGAAACCTCATGAAAAATAAAGTTAAAAAAAAAAGTAGCATGGGAGATATTGGTACAAGATCACCCAGTATGGTGTACCCTCATCAAAGAGGGCATTGTATTATTTGAGCAAGGCAAAATTGCAGCAGCTCAAAGGAAATGGGAGGTGCATAAGTTTAGCCCAGGTGTTCATATGGACTATTTGTGTCCAACTTGTGGTAGAGCATTCTGAGGGCTCATATTGGTCTGATCAACCACAGTCAGATACACTATAATTTGTCATTAATCTACTGATTGGATGTCTTTTTGGTCTTTTTCCTTAATGAAGAATAAGAACCAACCAACTTCATCACCACAAAAAGAGCTGCTATATTTGTGTACATATAAGACCTTTTCCTTTATCTTTGATCTCTTTTGGGTACAGACACAGTAGTGATATTTCTGGATCAAAAAGGATATATAGTTTTATAGATCTTTGGTTATAGTTCCAAATTGTTCTTCAGAATATTTAGATCAGTTCACAGCTCCATCTACGGTTTATTTTTGTTGTCCAGTCTTGTTGGTTGCATCTGACTCTTAGTGACCCCATTTGGGGGAGATAGACCCTGAGTACTGTTTATCATTTCCTTCTCAGTTCACTTTACAGATGAGGAAACTGAGGCAAAAAGGGTTAAGTGACTTACCCAGCATCATATAACAAGTAAGTATCTAAGGACAAATTTGAACTCAAAAAAGTCTTCCTGACTCCAAGTCCAGCACTTTATCCACTAAGCCACCTGGCTGCCCCAGTTTATTAATATATCTAACTTCCCATCACCTCCAGGATCTATCATTTCTGATAGGTATGAGGTGGTACCTCAGTTATTTTTTTTTAGGTTTTTGCAAGCAAATGGGGTTAAGTGGCTTGCCCAAAGCCACACAGCTAGGTAATTATTAAATGTCTGAGGCCGGATTTGAACCCAGGTACTCCTGACTCCAAGGCTGGTGCTTTATCCACTACGCCACCTAGCCACCCTACCTCAGTTATTTTTAATGTGGAAGCTGCTAAATATTATGTGATCCTGACTGTGGCTCCACAATTTTTGAATGTTTCTTTTTGGCTACAGATAATATTTTCTCCTTGACTTGGGAAATCTAGAATTTGACAATTTGGGAATTTCATTTGGGAATCTCTTTCAGAGGTGTTCTATAGTTTCTTTTGTTTCTATTTTACTCTCTGGATTTAACCTATTAGAGGGGGTCAGTACTCCTTGATAATTTCTTGAAATAGGATCTAGGATCTTTCTTTCATCATGTATGTCAAGTTAGTTCAAGAGTTCTTAAATTATCTCTCTTCAATCTATTTTTCAAGTTAGTTGTTTTTCTGATGAGATACTTTACATTTTCTTCTTTCTTCACTCTTTTGACTTTGTTTTATTGTTTCTTGATGTCTCATGGTGTTATTACTGTTTACTTGCCCAATTCAAATTTTTAAGGAATTAGTTTCCTTAGTGAGTTTTTTGTACCTCCTTTCTATTTGCCTAGTCTGCTTTTTGAGGAACTCTTTGCAGTAAATTTTTGTGCCTCCTTTACCAGTAGGACAATTCTGAATGTTTAAAATGTTATTTTCATTAGTACTTTTTGGTGCCTCTTTTCCCAAGTGTTAATTTTCTTTTCATAATTTTCATGTTTCACCCTTTTTCTACTTTTCTCTATTCCACTCATTTCTTTCTTTAACTCTTCCAGGAATTCTTGTTGGGCACTGTTTTCACTGTTGTCTTATTCTGAGTTTACATTTTGTTTTTTTCCTGCCACCATAACTTTTTATGATCAAGTTCTTGTCTATTTGATTGTTGCTCCTTTTCTTGAAACTGAACTTTATATTAAAGTTGTACTCTGATCACCAATTGAAGATGTACTGTTTCAAACTTCAGACTTTTTTGTGCTATTTTCAGAGCTAGTTGTGAGAATCTACAAATTTTTGGTGTTTCCTAAGGTGATATAATCTGGGGAGACACAATCATTGCTCTTCTGGTCTATGCCCTGGTTTTTACATAGGAAGGGTCCCTGTTTCCCTGCATCTGAAATTATTAGCTATCTTCTTGGCCTTGGAACATGGCCAGGTTCCTTATTCTCCTGCAACCAAAAGCACTAGTTTTTCTTTTTGCCCTGGAATTGTTACTAGGAACCCTGTTCCTTGTGACTTATCACAAGTTCTCTCCTAATCCTGGAACTAGGATCCAGAATTGCTTCTCAAGTTGCTGCTGCTATTGCTGCTGCTTCCAGGGCCAATCACTAGTTTTGTTTCCATCCCCTCCCTGATGTCATGGACTTCTTCTGCAGACCTAGGTTGTCTGGACTGGAAAAATGTCTCACTCTGACCTTGACCCTTTACTGGCTCTGCCACCTCAAATTTTGACTTGAAAGTTATTTTTAAAGTTATCTGAAGGGAGAATTCAACTAGATTGTTGCCTATACTCTGCCCTATCCAGAAGAACAATTTATTCAATAACAATAATGTAAAGGCAAATAACAAAGATCAACCAATAACCAACTATGATTCCAGAGGATTAATGATGAAAAAATAGTGCCCAACTTCTGACAGACAAGATGGTTCAGGAGTTCAGATTTAGACATAGTCTCACAGTCAGTAAGGTGGCTTATAGTAAGTCCTATACATTTACATTTTTAAATTGCTTGGGAGTACTACAAAACCAGGTAACCTACTTCCTTTTCAGAGACCTGTAACTATTTGAACTCAAGCCCTACTATACAGTAGATTCCATTGGCTGGTATTAGTTTTCTTCTTTCTAACTAGACAGCTTTCTAACTAGTAGAAGATATCTATTCCTTCCAAGACATATATTATTTTTTCCTTTTTTTTTAGAATTCTAATGTAGAACAAACCTTTTCTAAAGATTAGATCTAAAGATCTAAAGATTTTCTAAAACTAAAGATTCTTAATGTGTGGTTTATAATTTTAGTGTTTTTATTTACATAATTTTGTTTTTAAAATATTGTTATATTTGTATTTCTATAATTCCTTTGTAATCTTGTTTACTGTATGCATTTAAAAACATTCTAATAAAGAGTTCACTAATTTCATTAGACTGCCAAAGAAAAATGGTTAAAAATCTCTAATCTAGGTAGATTATTTTCAGGTACTCAAAAACTTATTTTTTCTTAAATAGAAATATATGATTTATGATCATAGTTTTGTTTTTGTTTTTTTGTTTTTTGTTTTTGTTCTTTGCATTCTTTTTAGAAATATTTTATTTATTTTGAGTTTTACAATTTTCCCCCTATTCTTACTTCCCTCCCTTCCACCTCCCATAGAAGACAGTCTGCTAGTCTTTACATTGTTTCCATGGTATACATTGATCTCAGTTGAATGTGATGAGAGTGAAATCATATCCTTAAGAAAAAAAAAGTATAAGAGATAGCAAAATTAATAATAAGATAAGGGTTCCCCCCCCCCTAAACTGAAGGTGATAGTCTTTGGTCTTTGTTCAAACTCCACAATTCTTTCTCTGGATACAGATGGTATTCTCTATCACAGATATTCCAACATTGTCCCTGATTGTTGCACTGTTGGAATGTTTGCATTTTTTTTTAAAGACAAGACTAGGTAAGGAGAAACTTTCTGGTCTTTGCCTCTTTGTCTTCCTTTCTGACCCAAGTGTTTGGGTACCTCCTGCTCTTATTTGAACTATTGTTTTTCCTTTTTTGAAACAATGGAAAAATGAAGAGGAAAGTTATATACATACATATACATATATATATGTATATATATATATATATATATATATATATGTTACAGACCATAGGATGAATATAAAAATACATAAAATTTAGGAAGGAAAAAATTCATCTTATCGATCACAGACATGACCTAAACATAGAATATGGAAAACTATCTCTGGGAAACCTGATCTAGCTGCCTGGCTGTCAATCATCAATCAATCTAGCTAGCTAGGCTTAATAACAGATTTCAACTGTAAAGTGAGAGTGCATTTGTGGTCATGGTTGTATTTCCTTCAGCCTTGGGAAAGTTATTTACTGATTATGTAATCATAACAAATTAAACATCATAAAAATGAGGATGCTTATGTTTAGCAAGAAATCAGAATTTAAAGGGATCTCATCTATCTAGTCCAATAACATGGAATAGGGGAAAAGCCCTATCTTGAGAATAAAGAAACTCTGGTTCAAATCCCTGCTCTGACACTTCTATGACCTGGCAAGTCATTTGACATATTTGAGTCTCAGTTTCTTCATTTTACAAATGAGGAGGGTGAAGTAGACCTTTTCCCACTCTCTTTCTTGAGTCCTTGGCATTAGTGAATTGTGGAAAGAAAAAGTGACAAATACAGATGGTGAACCCAGCAATAAGCAATCACCTAGGTTTAAAATATCCCCCCCCCCACCAATCCCAGTCTGGTTTGAAGACATGCTCTATAATTCTCTGGTGGTGGTTTCTAGGCATTGGGTCTCAGTACTTTATCTCTTCCTATCTGATCTCTTTAATAACTGGGCCTAAGATGACAACACTCCCTTCTGTCCCCAGAGAAGTTTCACTTTTCAAAGTGTTTGCCCCACAGACTCTCTCTAAGTGGCTACCTGTCAGTTTCCATTTCAGCCCTACCTATCTGTCTACAGGAGTGCTGACCACTGGCTGACATATTACCTGTATTGATTCTCTAATAGCTGTCAAGGTGGAAAGAAAGACTATTCTAAGACAGGCCCTGAGCTCTTAGCTGAGTAGGATCATAAATGTCCCATTAAAGGTTTCATTCAATAACAATCTTTGCCAAAGTAAATGGACATCAGAGTCTCCCACCCCCACAGGCTAATGGGAAGGCTATTATATATATATATAGGCCAAGAACCCTGAACTGGTGTTGTATCAGTTTCCACATTTTCAAATGATTCCTTTAATGAAAAGCTGCATTCTTTTCAGGTCATAAAATAGCAAGGAACGCTCTATTCATTTGGCTATTATTGTACATATTAACTTATTTATTTATGGCTAATGTTGCCATCAATGAATATCCCCTGGGCAGATTGTTTAATCATTTAATGATTGGTGAGATTAAATGCTGAAAAGCATTCATGTTAAAATCTTTTCTGATCTGTATTTTACTGACATATAGAGCTGTAGGGAGTGTGAAGGAAAATTTATGTGCAAAATCAACTTATCATATTAATATAAGAGAGACAGTGAGGTGAAGTGGATAGAATAACTGGTTTTGGAGTCAAGAATACTTGACGCTGGGACAGCTAGGTGTTAGTGGATAGAGCACCAGCCCTGGAGTCTGGAGGACCCGAATTCAAATGTGACCTCAGACACTTAATAATTGCCCATCTGTGTGACCTTGAGCAAGTCACCCCTAACCCTATTGCCTTAAATAAATAAAATTTAAAAAAATATTTGAGGTCAAATCAATGCACTTAGCATCTCAACAATCATGGACAACTGTCTAAGAATATAACAGAGCTACAATAAGTATCAATGAAAGGAGATTCTCTACTTACCCCTCGTCAAACCCCTGGAGCTGTACCCACACACAAGAAATTTTCAATTAATTTTCTTTTTTAGATACAAGTTTCATGTACTTTTTTAATTAACTTTTTTCATCTCAAAGAATTTCATCCTTGGCTGTTATTTTAACCTGAGTAACAATATTTTAACTGCTCATTGTTATAAAATAAGTGTCACATTTGTAGCTTTTTAACCAAGAGAAATAAAAGCAGAGAGAACAGGGTAATCTGTTAGGGTTTGGGTTTTTTCGTTAGTCATCAATGGATTCACTAATAGAATTAGAATTCAAAATTTTGTATCCTGAAGGATAGAGTTCCAGATACCCTGAACTTGTAGTTTGCCCTCTGCTTCTGGGAATCAAGCTTGTGTTGGAGAAAGGGTTCTGGGCTGGAGTCTGAGAAGATATAAATTTAATAACTGTAAATGAAAATCCATAGGCTTTGCAAAAAAAAAAGAAAATAATTTATCTGCCTACTATGTACTAGATACTTTGTCAAATGTCCTGCATTTGTTATCACACAAGCATACATTCTTCTTCCCCCTTCTCATATGGTTTCAGTCTTGACTCTATTGCTTAACTCCTTTTTTTGTAGTTTTTGCAAGGCAATGCAGTTAAGTGACTTTCCCAAGGTCACACAGCTAGGTCATTATTTAGTGTCTGAGGTGAGATTTGAACTCAGGTAGTCCTGACTCCAGGACTGGTGCTCTATTCACTGTGTCATCTAGCTGCTCCCTTAACTCCACTATTATGGGACCTTGTACATGTGATTTCCCACCTATCTACTTCTTTCAGTTTTCTCATCTATGAAATTAAGAGTAAGATTAATGTCTTTCCATTTCTAATACTCTAGGATTCTCTAAGGATGCTAGCCAAAATAATACTAAATCATATTTATTTAGGCATCATATGGTTTATAAAATGCTTTTATTATAAAAAAGTAGCATTATGTTAAAACAAATTTTATTGTGAACTTGTCAGACATCAAGAAATATGAACATTTTCCACAGAGCCCCTTAACAGTTTAGTAAACCTATTGATCAATTTTCAGAATAATTTAAAACATTATTTGCATAAAACAGAAAATTGCAAAGAAAACCAGTTTATAACAAGATGCATTTTTAAAATTTATTTTTATTAAAGATATTATTTGAGTTTTACAATTTTCCCCCCAATCTTACTTCCCTCCCCCACCCTGCCATGTAAAGCAATCTGTCAGTCTTTCCATGTTGTACCTTGATTCAAATTGGGTGTGATGAGAGAGAAATCATATCCTTAAAGAAGAGACAAGAAGTCTAAGAGGTAACAAGATCAGACAATAAGTTATCTGCTTTTTCCTAAATTAAAGGGAATAGTCCTTGAACTTTGTTAAAACTCCACAGCTCCTTATCTGGATACAGATAGCACTCTCCTTTGCAGACAGTCCAAAATTGTTCCCAATTGTCGCACTGATGGAATGAACAAGTCCTTCAAGGTTGATCATCACCCCCACATTGCTGTTAGGGTGTACAGTGTTTTTCTGGTTCTGCTCATCTCACTCAGCATCAGTTCATGCAAATCCCTCCAGGCTTTCCTGAATTCCCATCCCTCCTGGTTTCTAATAGAACAATAGTGTTCCATGACATACATATACCACAGTTTGCTAAACCATTCCCAATTGAAGGACATTTACTTGATTTCCAGTTCTTTGCCACCACAAACAGGGCTGCTATAAATATTTTTGTACAAGTGTTGTTTTTACCCTTTTTCATCATCTCTTCAGGATCCAGTAGTGGTATTGCTGGGTCAAAGGGTATGCACATTTTTGTTGCCCTTTGGGCATAGTTCCAAATAGCTCTCCAGAAAGGTTGGATGAGTTCACAGCTTACCAATAGTGTAATAGTGTCCCAGATTTCCCACAACCCTTCCAACAATGATTATTATCCTTTCTGGTCATATTAGCCAATCTGAGAGGTGTGAGGGGGTACCTCAGAGAAGCTTTAATTTACATTTCACTAATAATTAATGATTTAGAGCATTTTTTTCATATGGCTATGGATTGCTTTGATCTCCTCATGTGTAAATTGCCTTTGCATATCCTTTGGCCATTTGTCAATTGGGGAATGGCTTTTTGTTTTAAAAATATGACTCGGTTCTCTGTATATTTTAGAAATGAGACCTTTGTCAGAATCATTAGTTGTAAAGATTGTTTTCCAATTTACTACATTTCTTTTGATCTTGGTTACAGTGGTTTTATCTGTGTAAAAGCTTTTTAATTTAATGTAATCGAAATCATCTAATTGGTTTTTGGTGATATTCTCCAACTCTTCCTTAGTCATAAACTGCTCCCCTTTCCATAGATCTGACAGGTAAACTAGTCCTTGATCTTCTAATTTGCTTATAGTATTGTTTTTTATGTCAAAGTCCTGTAACCATTTGGATCTTATCTTGGTAAAGGGTGTGAGGTGTTGGTCTAATCTAAGTTTCTTCCATACTAACTTCCAATTATCCCAGTGATTTTTATCAAAGAGGGAGTTTTTATCCCAATGGCTGGACTCTTTGGGTTTATCAAACAGCAGATTACTATAATCATCTCCTGCTTTTACACCTAGTCTATTCCACTGGTCCACCACTCTATTTCTTAGCCAATACCAAACAGTTTTGATGACTGATGCTTTATTTAATTTTAGAACAGGTAGGGCTAAGCCACCTTCTTTTGCACTTTTTTTCATTAAGCTCCTGGCAATTCTTGACTTTTTATTTCTCCATATGAATTTACTTATAATTTTTTCTAATAATTAAAGTAATTTTTTGGAATTTTGATTGGTAGGGCACTAAACAGATAGTTTAGTTTTGGTAGAATTGTCATTTTTATTATATTAGCTCTACCTATCCATGAGCAGTTGATATGTTCCCAGTTATTTAAATCTGATTTAATTTGTGTGAGAAGTGTTTTATAATTGTTTTCAAAAAGATTCTGAGTCTGTCTTGGCAAATAGACTCCCAAATATTTTATATTGTCTGAGGTTACTTTGAATGGGATTTCTCTTTCTAGCTCTTCCTGCTGTATCTTGCTAGACATATATAGAAAAGTTGAGGATTTATGAGGGTTTATTTTATAGCCTTCAGCTTTGCTAAAATTGCTAATTGTTTCCGGTAGTTTTTTCCATGATTTCTTGGGATTCTCTAGGTAGACCATCATGTTATCTGCAAAGAGTGAGAGTTTTGTCTCTTCCTTCCCAATTCTGATTCCTTCAATTTCTTTTTCCTCTCTAATTGCTGAAGCTAACATTTCTAATACAATATTGAATAGTAGTCATGATAATGGGCACCCTTGTTTCACCCCTGATCTTATTGGGAATGCCTCTAGCCTCTCCCCATTGAATATAATGCTTGTTGATGTTTCAGATAGATACTGCTTATCATTCTAAGGAATAATCCATTTACATTTCAGATAGATACTACTAATTATTCTAAGGAACAGTGCATTTATTCCTACACTCTCTAATGTTTTTAGTAGGAATGGATGCTGTATTTTGTCAAAAGCTTTTTCAGCATCTATTGATATGATAGCTTTGTTGTTGATATAATTGAGTATACTAACAGTTTTCCTAATATTGAACCAACCCTGCATTCCTGGAATAAGTCCTACTTGATCATAATGTACTATCCTATGTTGTAATTGTTTTGCTAAGATTTTATTGCATTTTTTTCTTAACCAAATTCTTAGATTCCCTGAAATCCTAGACTAAGAACCTTAGAACTAGAGGCCAACACAAAGTGGGAGGAGGAAAGCTACAGAGAATGAAAGAACAGAGACAAGAAAAAAATTGATGATAATTCTGATTTCAAAGAACAAGTGAAGGATCATGCCTTTCACATATCTCTGCAGTAAGGTGGGTGAACTACAGTTATGGAATGAAGCATACATCTTCTCATTAGCCTATGTCAGGATTTGTTTTTCTTGACTAAATTTATTTCAGGGTTAAGTGCTGCAGGTAAGGTGAGGAGTTGATAAGATCAAATGAGATAACACATATAAAGTACTTCACAAATTTAATGTGCTAAATGACATAAAATGTTAGCTATCATTACTAAATGATATAAATTTTAGAAGGAAGTGATGAGATATAAAAAACAGACTTTAATAAAGCATTTAAAAATTTATTCAATAAAGCATTTAAAAAGAAAAACAGTCTTGAAATTATGGTACAAAGAAAAGGAGAATTGAAAATGATGATGTCTCATTTTGCCAGTCTTGGACAAGGAAACCCATATAATATTTATATTATTGACATAGCTTTGGGTCTGGGCCATGGGTAGGGATGAAAGAGATCCCTGCAATGTCTGCCATAAGCATAGTGAACCAGAACCTTTCCTAAAAGTACTAGGGGCTACAGACTCAGTAATACATTCCAGGATTCTGAGCTAAGCTTTTGTGAGGTCATTAGACAACAGGCTGCTTTCTTTATTCATTGAGGTTGGGTTAGCAGAGAGGGAAGCTGCTCTTACACAGTCCATTGCTCCTTTCCATCTTCCCAACAGCATTGGGCAGACCAACACTGTGGCCTCAGTCTGTGCGTAAGAGCATCAGTGAAGACAGAATGTGGAGGGAGAGTCGAGGAAGCCAGAAGGATTCTCTCCTATAGGCAGGCACGTCTACTGGCTGGTTTCCCAGACATCTAGCCCTCTTGCCCTCTCTGAAGCCTGGTAGCCCTTACAGTTTGTACCTTTCATATGACACTTAACCCTGTATACAGTCTTATATTGTTTTCTTTTACGTATAGGTATTTGTTTGTCCAGTCAGAGTATAAGTTCATTGAGAGGGCAAGACAAGCATCATGCTAGTTAATAAGCAATTAATAAATGTTGATATTTATGATAAGATGATATTACTACAAATTCATCTATGTAATCTTGATTATTCTGCCCCCTCCAATATTGATATGAAATAAAGTACAGTCTCAGGGAAGCCCCCATGTAAACTATAGTGATGATTACTGGTAAGAGCCTTGATGTGGAAGAGAAATTTGACCTTGGAAAACCTAAAAAAAATAAACTCTTAAAGACAAGTATAAAAAAAGTTACAAGCTTTATTTCCAAAAGAACATTAATATATATGATTGAGATGCAGCACCCAACTAAGGTAAGGAACCAATGTACTTAATCAATCTAAACAATTTCCCTTTAAACTTAATACCTTTTTAATTAAGGAGTATGAATAAGGAAGCAGGTTCTTAGGTACTTTCCAGGAAGAGAGGAATTTTGGAATTTTTAGAAGCTTGTGCCAATAAAGGATTTTCATTTCTGACAATTCTAAAAGTTCCCTGTTGTTCTAGAAAGAACAACTTATTATAAAATAAGTTTTTCTTTTTTTGTGAGAATGTTTGCAGTCATAAAAATGTATATTCACATTTTTGCCTTAGGGGTGATTTCAGTTAACTCTCATTTGATAGGTTCCCTTTAAGGGTCTATGGGCTAGCTCATGGCCCAACTATAATTGGACAATTTAGACTTAGATCAACATAGAAATGCATAATGGGATGAGTCCTGAATTTGGAGTCAGAGGAGCTAAGTTTAAATCTTGCCTTTGTCGCTACCTGTGTGACCCTAAAGAAATCATTTTATGAATCTCATTTTCCTCAACTGTAAAATGAAAGGACTGGCCTTGCCTAAAATCTAATAGGTAGCTAAGTCAAAACAGAGCTAAAAATAATTAAAATATTAACAAAAAATAACTGAATGAATGATTGAAAAAAATAAATGAAGTCTAGTAAAAGTTCAGACTTGGAGTATAGCAAAGCCTTCATTATTTACTATCTATATGACCCCAGGAAAAACACAGCTTCTCTGGGCCTCAGTTTTTTCAAATGTACGATAAAGGGGTTAGACTAAATGACCTGTAAGGTCCCTTCTAGCTCTAAACCTATATGGGATCTTATGAAGAATAAGTGAAAGATTCTCTCCACAATCTTCTGATACCATGTCTACACAGGATGCTTCTTGACTCTGAGTACCTTCTTAGGCTAGACTACCTACTGCTCCTATGAGGCATTTAAAACATAATTGAGGTTTTGTCCTTCTTTCTTGAAGACTGTGACATAAGGAAGGTGATACCAAGAGAAACGCATGAATTGACTTTGAGTGAGGGGGTGTTGTGCTAAGTCGTCAGCCTCACTTTCTTCACCAGAACCATCTGGGTCCAGTGGTCAGATATGGATCAGGATGACTGGAGATGGCTAGATGGGAGGCAATCAGGGTTAAATGACTTGCCCAGGGTCACATAGCTGGTAAGTGGCAAATGTCTGAGACTGGATTCAAACTCCCATCCTTCTGACTCCAAGGCCGGTGCTCTATCCACTGCATCACCTAGTTGCCCTTACAAGACAATTACTGATCTTGGAGAGGAAAGAGGGATCTGTAGCTTCAAATCCATGCTTCAGTATCTAGTTCAGTGGCCTCAGCATGTGTTATGTTACTACCCAGGTCATGATGGTCAATGTATCCTTTCTTATTTAATAGCAATAAATTCTTTTAGGACAGCTGGGTGGTGTAGTGGATAGAGTCCTGGACCTCGAATTAGGAGGACTTGAGTTCAAATTTGACCTCAAGATATTTTCTAGCTTGGACCCCAGGCAAGTCACTTAACTCTGTTTCCCTCAGTATCTTCATATGTAAAATGAGCTAGAGAAAGAAATGACAAAACATTCCAGTATCTCATTCACAAAGTGTTAGACAGGAATGAAACAACTAAAACTTAAAATTCTTTATTCCCTATTTTTGATCTCGTTGTAGCACTGAACAGCAGTTCTTCTGGTCTCTAGGAGACAGAGCTGCTCTAACCCCCATGATTCTTGCCCATTAACTTTGAAAGACCTTCTTCTACTCTCTAGCTCTCAGTAGGTTTCTCCTGTGCTTTATAAGTGCCTATTGGATTAGCTAAATCTTTCTCAGATCACTTGACTGTCCAAACCTAATGTTTGAAGATTTTTTCCTGGTAATGATTGATCACATTGATCCCTGTATCCTTTGGCAGGAGCCCATAGAGAAAACACTCCAAGGAGACGATAACCCATGCAAGTCATCAATTACGTTCATGGCCCAGCTGTTGTTCTGGTGGCAGTTTTCTGGTAAACCCTGACTAGATACTGCTTCTAACAGACCCACTAACAAAGCAGGGTTACAAGAAAGCTGGGGAAGCTGATAAGGACATAGCTTTGTTCAAGAGTAGTCTTGTGTTTTCTCTGATGCAAGTGGATTTTATCTAATATAAATTATGCTTGGGATTTTAATTAGGGCTGGGTGTGAAGAATCCCCTGAAACCGGATTATATTCCATATAGCCACTTTTTAAAGTCCATATCATTCTTCTCTTTTGAATTAAAAGACTGGGGAAAGAAGGATTTGTTCCTATTGCTGAAAGGCATTCCCTAGCCATCTACATGCTTATATGTATGCATAATTATATCAACTCATATGGTTTATCAATTGATTCATTTTATTTTTTTGATTTTTGCCCAAGGTCACACAGCTAGGTAATTATTAAGTGTCTGAGGCTGGATTTGAACTCAGGTTCTCCTGACTCCAGGGCCAGTGCTCTAGTCATTGCATTACCTAGCTGCTCCTGATTCTTATTTTAAAAATCCCCACTATAATTAGTCTTTCTTGAATTAACAGAATATTTTAGCCTTAGTCTCTCCTGCATCAGTTTAGAAAGTAAAAAAAATAAAGATGTGCCTAGAACCACTGAAGGGTTAAGTGACTTGCTATAAGGGTCACAGAGCCAGGGAATGACACAAAATTAATGTGGAGAGGCTATAATTACTGGTTATTATACTAAATAATATAAAAGAAATTTTAGAAGGAAGTGATGTAATTAAAAAAACAAGCTTCAAAAATATTTAAAAATTTATTCAATAGAGTATTTAAAAAGAAAAACAGTCTAGAAATTACAGGTACAAAGAAAAGGAGAACTGAAAATGATCATGTTTTCTCTACTCACTGTTCCAGGCTGTTATCTTACCTCTTCCATGTTACTGAATAAAACATTTAGTTTTACTTAGTAATAGTTATGACTATTACTAAATAGTTATACATTAGTAGCAATTAGTAGTACATTACTATTTTCTTTATTGGATAGACTAATTTGTATGAATAAGTAAAGCTCTATTCTAAACTTGTCCAGTTATTTTAGATACAAAATATATTGAATCTCATAAAAAAAAGTTACCTGTTAGTTTAAGAATAATTTCTTCTAGCAGGAAATTTTATTTCCCAATGTACTTGTTGATTCTAACAGATGATTTCAGATTAGCCAAATTAATTCCTTTTCATTAGTTTCCCTTTTCTCATATTGCAGCAACACGCATTTTCTTTAACCTTCCTCTTACCTCATCAAATTAATGCATTTGGAATTTCATAAAACTATGAGTTCATAAAAACCAGGGTTTCCAATTTGGGGGCCTTTAGGCAAGAGAATACTTACTACATTGAGCTGGAGATAGATCCAGAATGACATTTCTGTTACCTAAAAGAAAAAGAAAAGGAAAAAACTCTGTTATAGTAGATTTATAAAAAGGAACATTTTCTATACTGCCAGATTTGAAGGATTAACTAATATAATTCTCTAATGAACTATTACTTGCAACAATAATAACAATAGCTAACACTTAAGATTTGCAAAGTACTTTATGTATATTCTTAAATTTCAGTGTAATATCTTCTTTTTAATTCTTCAAATCAGGGAAGCTAGGTGGCCCAGTGAATAGAGCACTGGCCCTGGAGTCAGGAGGACCTGAGTTCAAATTTGACCTCAGACACTTAATAATTACCTAGCTGTGTGATCTTGGACAAATCACTTAATCCCATTGCCTTGCAAAAACTTAAAAAAAGGAATTCTTCAACTGGAGGGTGGATAATTCCTTGGGTGTGTTATAGAGGGGAGATTTATCTAGGTACTACTAGCTCTTTGGGGCCACATTGCCCAACAAAAACCCGTCAAGGGCCATATATATTGGTTATGACTGCATGTAATCCATGTTACCATTGAGTTTAATAATAAAAATGTAATGTCCAAATAATTGGGCTTTAGACTAACTGATCTTTCAGGTTCCTTTCAACTTTGAAATTCTATAATTCAGTAATAGTACTCAGACAGCTAAAAGCCCTTGTATTGCTTTTCATGAGCAATCAGAAATTTGAGGTTTCTTGGGAATAATAGCATTTTGGGGGGATACTGGATTGGTGATTTCTTTGGTATTAGGGACTCCCAGAAGTACTGATGCATGTGAACCCATGTTTTTTGTTTTTATTTTTTAACAAGCTAATAGTTTTAGAAGTTCCAC
Organism: Macrotis lagotis; assembly: GCF_037893015.1. Classification (NCBI taxonomy): domain Eukaryota; kingdom Metazoa; phylum Chordata; class Mammalia; order Peramelemorphia; family Peramelidae; genus Macrotis; species Macrotis lagotis. The sequence continues at coordinate 407,475,712 of NC_133666.1, forward strand.
GTATTCAGGGGTTAATTAATTGATCTAGGATCACCAAATCAGTATGTATCAGCAACCAGCCTTAAACTCAAGTCTTTCTGATTTCCAGGAATACCTACTGTTTGGTTTTTTTTTTTTACATTCAAATGTTTCTCTTGGTTGCTTTTAGTATTTTAAAAGGTTAGGTCATGTAGTATTTTTCACAAAAAGTTCAAATCAGGTTAAAGTGTGAGGGTTTGGCTTTTTTGACTCTTTATTTACTGTAGTAATTTTGAGGTCTCCAAAGAACTGAACATTTGTAAAATTTTAATAATTTGATGTTTCATGGCTGACTGATAATATCAGAAACAATATAGAGATAAAACAAAGACCTAAACTAAAAGCTCTCAAGTTTAAAGATGTTTGAAATACTCTGTAAAAACACAGGTTAAAAAATTCTTTTATCCAACTCTTTTTAAAGAGTTAGCTCACATTTATATAGTATTTTTCAGGGTTTGTAAAAGTTACAATATTTCATTTGGTTTTCATGAGATAGGTCTTCATTTTACAGATAAGATCAAAGATCCTGAATTGCCAAATATTTCCATAGGAATGGGCCTACCTAAAAGTTTTGTTATAAGATGATCACATGGGGAAAGGTATCATGGTGTACTGGATAAAAAAATTGTTCAAGTCAGAATGACCTGTGTTTATTCAGATCATTCCTCTGACACATCCTGGCAATGAGATGTGCAAATCACTTAGCATCTCAGTAATCAAATCTCTAAGACCGTTAGCTGTTGATGAATTGTAGAACTGTACCAATAAGGAATTTTCACATCGAAACATTTTTTATGTCATAAAATCATTATTCCTCCCTTCTGTTCTCTTATCTCCCCTATCACATAATGTATTCCTGACCTTGGTCAGATAACTTCAGCTACGTAGACCTCAGTTTCCTCAACTGTAGAATGAATGAGCCAGAGGATACCTCACTCTACAGAATAGAAGGGACATTTCTAAGGTTCAATCCTTACTCTAGGCTTGCTTCCAATGCTTGGTTTATGCAAGAGAATTCCATAATCTCTGGAATTCCAGCCTTTCCGACTTATTTAAAGTACAAAATTCGAATAAACCTATTATTTTTAAACACTACCACAGCAAATTAAGGTAGACCGAGACTTCATCTCAGGATCCCAACTCCCTCCTCCACTTCGTTCCTTTTTCTAGGACAGGCAAAAATCTATTCTCAAACTGGCAAAGAGCAGAGTAGTCCTAAATGAGACAATTGAGTAAACTCTCGAAGGTCCCATTCAGAAGTGAGGAGCAGATGCTCCAGCAACAGGGCATCTGGCAGAGGACTGCACCCTCTTGGACCTCCGCATCCCCGGGGCCCGAGGAGGAGGGGCTGCCTGGTGTTAGCTCCCGGCCACCGGCTTCTCGCGCCCCCATATCCATCCCGGCCCGCAGCCCCGGCTGCAGGGCAGGGTCAAGCTGGCCGGACTTCTCTCTCTGAAGCCGTGGGCTCCATTTCCCAAAGGGGGAGAGGATCTCCAAGTCCCCCGGCCGGCCAGCTCGCCCTCCAGCCTCCCGCGGCCCAGCTCCGGGCCACGGCTCAGGCTCACGGCATAATCGCCCATCGATTACCACCTCTCAGGGACCATTGTGGGGGTTTCTGGAGCAGGGGAAAGTCAAAGGTCACTGCGAGATAGAGACTATCCGGGAGGGCTAAGGGGCCGGTTGAAAAGCATTCAAGTCCAATCAAGCTCTAAAATCCGCGGGCATTTAAATGGTCTTGTAACTTCAGATCGATCCTGAATTTACCACTTTCCTAAAGTCAGACACCTTCAGCTGCTCCATCCCAGGCGTCCAGATCTACTGAGACACCCCCACTCACCCTAGCGGGGGGAAAGAAAGAAAGTAAGGAGGTATGAGTCATTCTCTTTTCCCTAAATTCAACTCATTCTTCCTTAGAAGGTAGGGAAAAAGCCAAACTTGTTCCTGGACCCTGCGCCCTCAGGTCTCCTAGACTGCTAACATTCTAGCACTCTTCATTTTGTCCCTTCCCAGTCTCCCAGCAGGCGTTTTCCCCGGGAGAACTGTCCATCTGTCTGTCCCTCCTTTTTTTTTTCCCAACACCCCCTCATCTTCTAATAGCCCAGATGGGTCTTGGATCAAACCTGAAGACCCGAGCCTCAAGGTTTTTTGCTATATAGTGGCAATTCCCCGCAGAATCTACTTTCTAATTCCTGATCTGAGTTCTGGAGTCCTACCAGATCATCTCTTTGATATCCTCCCCCACCCCACCCCCACTTTTCTTCCATCTTTATCCCCCAACTCCCCCAGATCTGAAGAAAATGATTAGTCTAGTGTCTGATCTAGTTATTTTTTTAAATTAAATTTGAGTTTTACAACCCCCCCCCCCCAATCTTACCGGATCCAGTTATAAATGAAAAGGTGGGAATAGCCTAGAAGGATGATAATCATGACAAGGATTATAATTCCTGTTCATACACTATGGCTTTAGGGCACAACATAAGGAACAATGTTCTCCCAAGGGACTTCTGGGGTTAGATTTTGCGAGTTTTATTAGGAAGTAGGAGAAAGGACTGAGAGCCAACTTGGCTTTACATGTCTGTATAGATCTAATGGAAACAGAGCAGGCTTCCAGCAGTGAAGGACTTGGTTCTTAATCTGGCTTTTTGATCCATTTGGGAAGCGGTCTGACTCTGGGCAAAGCATTTAGCTTCTCTGCTACGGGTAACTAGGTGATGGATAATTTGTAATCCTCACCTGGGGTTGCCTCTGCCAAGGATATCGTGGCTCCAGCCCTGTCCCTATTAGTGAGATGTGGAAGAACTCGTGGGTAGATAGATGGTAGTAATGGGTAATTTATGAGAGGCTACTAATTCACTGCACCAGGATTAAATAAAACCAGTATGTGCTGGTCCACAAACCCAGTAAAATCCAAGATTTGAGACAAACAAACCACTCCCATAGGAGAGCAGTTATTTGGGAGGGGTCACTTGGTTATCTAAAGAGGGGTTGATTAGGCTTTTCTTCCTTCTCCTGGGACACACAGTCTTCTCTTCCTTGTATCAGCAGTTGTTTTTCGGGACTGTGGAATTATTGTTTTGTCATGGAGTTTTTGTTTTGCTGTTGTTGGGTTTCTGTTTTGTTTTGGAATGATCATTTACAGGATAGTAGGTTAAAGTGGGCCACTGAAGACTGGGGGTAAGGGCAAGGAGGGAGGGAGGGAAAAAGACTGGGGAAAGACCTGGGGGAAATCTCATCTTGCTGAAAATACCTGATTTCACCAAATGCAGAGCCATTGGACAGGCTGGATTATTTATCAGGAAGTCTTCTGGGGAGGCATGGAAGACCTGCCGGAGAGTTTGTCATTAGCTGTCAATCAAGAGTTAACCAACATGGGAGGCAAGGAGACCGAGCCAGGGAGGCTAGTAATAAGATAGAAGAGTGGAAGAGGCCCCACTTAAGGAAGCATTCTGTTCTTGCCCCTTTTCCACCATCCCATAATCTTCCTGTAGCTGAAATGGGCTTTAGGATGAGCCCTAAAGCTCCCCTTCCCCCCTCGCCCCCCCCTCCCTCTGGATCATTATACCCTGAGAGGAAGTGACCTGATTTCCTTTAAATCCCAATTAAATCTCATCTTCTCTAGGAACTCTTCTCCATCCCTATTAATTTTAGTTGCTTCCCTCCATTAATTATTTCTTATTTATTCTGTATGTAGTTTGCTTTGTGCATATTTGCTTGCATATTGTTCCTCCATTAAATTATTGGTTCCTTGAGGACCAAGTCTGGGCTGTTTTTTTTTCTTAACTTCTTTTTGTATCCCCAGAGCACCGAGCATATAGAAGGCACTTAGTAAACGTTTATTTATTGAATGCTTGATTGTGGTCAGAGAGGCAGAAGTCTATTCAGGACAAAGGGTCTGACAAAATTGATGATAATCCCAATCGCTCCCTGAGTTCAGTTAGAATCCAGCTGTCTTCCCTACTTCCTCTTTCCCTACCCCCTTCACTTTACCCCCCACCTCCTACACCCTACCAAAAACAAAGAGGCCCAAAAGAGGTCTGGCCGCCTAGTCCCTAGTCCCTGCTGTGAATAGTTTAGTCTGCTGAAATACCAAGTCCTGTGTTCTCCCCTTAGGTCTCCTCCGCCCCAGGTTTCTAGCCCGGGACTCTTTAGGAAGATGAAGTGTCTTTGTTAATCAGGAGTAAACAGCTTCGTCTCAAACTATGGTTAAAGATAAACTTGTTTAACAACAGTCTCTCTCCTTCCCCCACTAGACTGAGTCTCTGACTTCTCTACTCTTTTTCCATCTGAACAAGTCCCATTATTTTGTAAATACCAGGACTCTGGACTAAAATCCCGGCTGTTCTTGGAAACCCATCCATATTATAACTTGGATTAAGTTATCTGTGTACTTGTCATATCCTTCTCTAATAGGTGGAAAATTTCTTTGGAGGCACAGTGTCCTATTGTTTCTCCAGCCCTCCACAATGTACAATGCACCTACCTACCTAGCATAAGTTTAATGTTTGAAGAGTTAAATTTCTTCTGACTTTTAGCCCCAAAGGAACTGTTGTCCCAGATTGTAGAATGCATCCCTCCCCCCACCCCACCCCACCCCCACCCCAGTCTCTTGTCTGGCCTAAGCCACCTATCTGGGACAACAGTAGTTTACAACAGATGGGAAGGGAGAGCCTTAACTTAGTGCTCTGAGAGTCTGCAGGCCAGGGAGCTGAAGTCTGAGGCTAGTGGATCTCAGATTTCAAACAATGGCTTTTCCATGTGTAGAAGTGGAGCATAACCCATATGCATTGGGGAGACAAAGGCAAAAACAGTCCCTGTTATCAAAGAGGGAGAAAACATTAATAACCAGGGACAGAAATGATTCATACAGAGTAGACAGGTCATCTAAGAGGAGAAAGGCACTAGCAGCTACATGAGGCTACAAGTCTTTCTATATAGAACGTGAAATCTGAGCTCAGTCTTGAAGGAAATCAGGAAATTAAGAAATGAAGAAGCAGAACATTCCAGGCAGGGTAGATAGCCAATGTAGACATGACTTGAAGATAATAGTGTTCTGCTTAATTTACAGTAAGTAGGCCAAAAAGGTTGGAAGGACTCATGATGGAAAATTCTATCCACATCCAGAAAAAGATGGAGACAATGCAGATCCAAGCATACTATATTTACTCTTTTTTTTGTTGTTTTGTTTTTTCTTTCACTACATGACTACAATAGAAATGTTTACAATGATTGTATGTGTATAACCTATATCTGATTGCTCTTGGGGGAGGGGGGATAGGAGGGTGAAAACTTTGGAACTCAAAATCTTATTAAAATGAATGTTGAAGGGGGTGGCTAGGTGGTGCAGTGGATAGAGCACCAGCCCTGGAGCCAGGAGTACCTAAGTTCAAACCTGGCCTCAGACACTTAATTAATTACCTAGCTGTGTGACCTTGGGCAAGTCACTTAACCCCATTGCCAAAAATTAAAAAAAGTTAAAAAAATGAATGCTGAAAACTAACTGTATATGTAATTGGAAAAAATAAAATACTAGTTACTAAAAAAAAAAGTTGGATCTCACTGTTTGTAGAAGAGAGCCAAATAGATGACTTGAAAGGTATAAAGAGACTAGATTGGGGACAATTGTTTTAGGAGACAATCAGGATTCAGTGACTTGCCCAGGGTCACCCAGTTATTGATGATGTTTGTCCTTTGTTCTTGAAGACCAAGACATCAAGGAGTGATGTCAGGACAATCTTGTTTTAATTGGATTTGAGTACAGGTCTGCTGTCCTAAGTCACCACCTTCACTTTCTTCTCTGGAGTCATCTGAGTCTAGTGGCCAGATATGAATTAGGACAACCGGAGATGGCTTTGTTTGGGGGAGGCAATCGGGGTTAAGTGATTTAGCCAAGCTCACAGAACTAGTAAATGTTAAGTGTCTGAGGCTGGATTTGACCTCTCCTTTTTCTGACTACAGGACAATCCACTGCCCCACCTAGCTGCCCCCCTGGGGAAAGAGTTTTCAATGCTATACAGAGGATTTTATATTTTAATCCTAGAGGCAATAGGAAGTCACTGGTACTCCTTAAATGAAGGGGGCAGGAAAGTGTTTGCTCTGTCAGACCTATGATTTAGAAAAATTTAGGCAGCTGTTTGTTTGAAGAAATGAGAAATCTGAGGCAAGGAGATTAATTAGAGAGCTAATGCAATAGTTCAGGAGGGAAGTGAGGAGGTCCTGAGTTAGGCAGCCAGGAGAGTTGTAAGGAGACATAGAAGAGAGGTTGACACAGAATTTTTGAACTTGACCACATGAAACCAAATTGAGCTGGTTCCCTCATTATTGGTTCTCTTATCAGTTGAGTTTTATGATAATTTCACACATTCTTCATCACAGTTTTGTTCTGTTTTTCATTTGGTGGTTTTAATGAAATGTATATTAGTGAACAAGGATTTATATTAGTCTAAGGAAACATGTAAAACTTATAATTTTAAAAATACACTTCAAATATCATTTGCTCTGAAGAGCAAAGTGTGATAGCAAACAAAAAATATAAACAAATGAAAACTGTTTAGACAAATGGCCTAATTGATCTTCAGAAAATAAGCAAATGACCTTCAAGGGGACGTGGTGGAGGGAGAGACTGTTAAAGTGCATTGTAGCCTATTAAAGTTAGGAAGAAGACCATGAAAAAAACAAAAACAAACCAACAACTGCTAACTGTTTCTATGAGGAAAAGGCATTGACAAGACCATGCAAAGACAATAGTATTAAAGTTTGGAAAAAAGTATTTTTTTTTACTGATGAAACACCTTTTGCATTCAAGACTATTGTTAGATGGAGTTAAGGAGAGTTTATAAGAATTGAGCATTTTCAGTAGACTATAAAGCATAATTAATGAAAATAAACCATTAAGAACTTACTATTGTGCTAAGGGTTACTAGCTTTAAAAAAAAAGTATGCAAGAACAGATCCTGTCTTCAAGGAGATTATATTCTAAAGAGGGAGTCAAACACATAACATCTAGCAGTGAAAAGCAGAATTTCATCCAACTTAAAAATTTGGGGTATTTTGATTTCTAGAGGGCATCTTTATCCACCTTGAAAGAATGCTATGATGACAAACATAATGATATAATAAGAAGGAGAATTGTTTTGGAATTCCTGAAATTTCTAAATGGAGATAGAATACCACTACATGAATGCCACACCATATTGTATGCCATAATTCCAGAGTAAGTGAAGAAATGGATCCAAGAAATGGAGATAAACATTCTTCAATGGCCTGGTAACTCACCTTGTTTGAACTCCTTTGAAAATCTATGGTCTATAATTAATGCTAAACTGGAAAATTGGACCATTAGTATCCAGTGTGATAAAAATGTGATTTCATGATGAAGATTTAAAGAATGTGACAAATCTTGTGAACTCTTGACCAAATTGTATAAAACATGTATTTGAAATAAAAAATGACATTGTTCAATAATTTTCTATTTTTTAAATTTTTTTTTAGTTTTTTTGCAAGGCAAATGAGGTTAAGTGGCTTGCCCAAAGGCCACACAGCTAGGTAACTATGAAGTGTCTGAGACAGGATTTGAACCCAGGTACTCCTGACTCCAGGGCAGGTGCTTTATCCACTGCACCACCTAGCCACCCCATGTTTAATAATTTTTTAAAAAGAAGTAAACCATTATAAGGTTTATTGTATGTCTATACACTTAATTATTTTATGATTCTAATTAACTTGCATTTCATTGTCCATAAACTCTTCAAATTTATTTGTATGTTGTTGTTATTGAGTAGTTATCAGTTGTGTCCCACTCTTGGTGACCCCATTTAGAAGAGTCTTGGTAAAGGTACTGGAGCAGCTTGTGCATAAACTGGTTTGAGTTTGCTGAAGTAAAAAATCAGTCTGTCAAAGTCTCCTAGCAGTGTTCATTTTTATAGTCTTTTAGCCTCTGTAAAATATAGACCTCTGATGGAAATGCTGAGAAGTACCCTTAATTATGGTAGTGTGAATGCTACCTCTATAAACAGTGAAAAATCAGTTAGAGGGCTATTTGTTTTTATTGCATTGTTAAAAGAGCTTAGGATTGATTGGTTTCTGGTAATGTAGCTCTGGTACTGAGAACCTGATGACCTAATTTGCTTCTCCTGTTGTTCTACAGTTTCAGAGTTTGGGAAATGCATCTATGCTGCAGTTTTAAAATATGTGATTCCTATAACTTGTAAATTGATAGATGACACAGTATTTTCCCCAAGGTTTCAAAAATATGTAAATTTTTCCTCCTGCTTCCTTCATTCTCTTATTAAAATAACAAAACCAAAATTTCCAAGTTAAAATAATTCTTTCTTGAGTCTTTGCTAAGCAATTACATTAATTCCTCAGAAAAAAGTGAAATATTTTGTTTAGTAGTGTTTCATCAAGTGAGGTGACTATTCCAGTTTGAGATCTTTTAGAAAATATGACTGAATATGTCAACCTTTTTTTGCTTGAGACATAGATTTTAAGAAAATATGTGTCCTTGACAATTTCCCATCAATAAAATAGTATAAATCTCTGTCTAGCACTTCTTCCAATGTCTATAAACAGTAAGTAGAGATTCAAACACCTGCTCTACCCCATGCAAAAAGCTTCTTACTAGAAATTGATTTGTTGATTTTTTTAAATGCCTCTAAATGCCTAAGAATGATAAGCATCCCCATTAAATTTCAGATTGGCAAAAGTAGCAACATGTATGATTGACATGATCAAGAATTATCTATGTGCTGTTTACATACATCTATTTTTTTCTCTTCACATTATATTGAGGGTAATGTAGGAAAGAGTGTGAGACCTTGAGTTGTCATTCCTTTTGAAAACTCAGACTGGTTAGGAAGCTTCCATTAATGTCCTAGACCTAGAATGAATGTTAGAGCAAAATCCCCAATGGACATAAGGAAAGGGAATTTTGCTGTCTTCTGGACACAGAAATCCATTTGTTAAAATGTATGCTGAATTCAGTGAACAAGATATTAAAGTTTATTTCTTTATAAAATGAAACTAGCTAGCAAAACCACTAAGATAAAATTTTGAAGGTATTTGGAGAAATCTTACAATCAATTTACCATAATCTTATGCTTTGAAAATAAATCTCTACTATGCCATGACCATCACATTTTTTAAAAATAAAGAAAATGACAAAATTTGATAATGTTGGGATTATAGAGATATGGACATATTCAGACATTGGTGATAGAATTGCAAATCTGTACAATCTTTTTGGAATCCACAGTATGTTGAAAGATTTTAAAAATTAGCATTCCTTTGATACAATAATTCTTTTGTTACCAAAGTTATCATAAAGAAATGCATATGCATTTAAAAGAAATGTATACATTAAAAAAATCATTTCTATGTTCTAAAAAGGCAACACATGGTAAAATGGATAGACTTTACCTGGGAAGAAATTGTTTTTCTGATTTGGTAAGACAGAACCTCTTTGAACATCAGACAATTCTATTAAATGAGAAATATAGATAGTGGGGGGATGGGAGGAGAAAGAGGGAACAGTTCCTATATTGAGAAGTCACGGGTCTTAGATGAAATGACCAAAGAATTGAATCTCTTGGTGGTTACATTCAGTCTTATCTAGTTGTGTTTCTCCTCCCACACCTAACAGTGCATAGCACACAATAAGTTCTTAATTCCAATTTGTTGTATTGTATTATAATTACAAAAAAACCCAACCCTGGGAGCAACTTAAAGGTAAACAACTAAATAAACAAACTGTGGCCTATTATAATGCAATCAGGACTGACTTTAATCTGAGAATGACTTGTTTCAGCCAGATAGATCAATGGTTAGAGCATAGTGTCTGTTGTCTGGAAGACTTGAGTTCAAATATGACCTCTTACCAGTTGTATAACCCTGAGCTAGTCCTTAATCCACTGGAGAAGGAAATGTTATCATTGGAGAAACAAATGCTACTACCCCAGTATCTTTGCCAAGAAAAGTCCTGGGGGTTACAAAGATGGACACAACTGAACAACAACATGGGAAATAGAAATAAATATACAAAGACAGTAAGAAATAATGCAAAAATGAAGGAAAGAGAACCAGAAAATTGGCATCCACACTATCTCTAACTACATTTAAAGGAAAATACACAAATATGGGATTCATATAGACAATTGAACAGGATGCAGATAAATTGTAAATTGTTTTACATGTCTGCTTAAAAAAATGCAGGGTCCTGGAGGTTGTTTTAATAGCTGTAAATTTGCTTTTTAAAGTTAAGTTCATAATAAATTCATTACTCTAGTCCTCTAAGGACTCATCTTCTTTTTGCTTCAATACTTCTTTCAGAATTGTAATTCTAACACCAACATCTTGCACCAAGCTGCCTGAGAAGGATCTCTCAAGACAGGGAGAATGATTCTTAGACAGCTGATACTAAACACTTGCTTCTGTGCACCTTCGTTTTGAAGCCTTTCCACAATGATAGGACTGGCCTGAGCTTGTGCTTGTTTGGCACAGTATTCAAGAAAACCTGGGATCATCTTTGGATTGTATGGTTGTCGTATAGTTACAAAACTTTAAAATTTGAAGGGATCTACAGTAGATCTAAAACTGATCTCTAGCAAGTAAATATCCAGCTTCAGGCTGAAGAATTTCATTAAAGGGGAATTCTGGTTTTTTTTTCTCCCCCTGAGGCAGTTGTAAGTCCACCTATGGTAGCTCTAATCCTTAAGAAAAATTTCCTGATGTTAGGCCTAAATATGCTTCTTTGGAACTTCTATCCATTTTTCCCAGTTATGTTTGACCATCTGCAGTCAAGCAGAACAAATTAATTTCTCTTCCATATGAAAGCTTCAACTATCTGCGGGCAGCTATCTCTCCTCTTTATAACTCTACCTCTCCTGTCTTTTCTCCAACCTTCAGTCTTCTCTTCACCAGACTATATACCCACAGTTTCTTCAACTGACACTTAAATGGCAAGGACCTTTTTCTGGACCTCTACAATTTATCAGTGTCTTTTATTAATCTGTGATAATGTTTATTCTTGTTCTCATAGAATATCATGACATTAGGAAGGTGATGTCATGACAGGCAGCTGAATTGGATTTGGGGGAGGGACTGTGCTAAAGTCACCAGTCTCATTTTCTCCTCCAGAGTCATCTGGGTCCAGTGGCCCTGGATGCAAGGTAATCAAGTTAAGTAACTTGCCCAAAGTCACACAAAGTCAGTGTCAGGTGTCTGAGGCTGAATTTGAACTCCTGTCCACCTGACTTCAGGGCCAGTGCTTGATCCACCTTGTCCCCCAGAACAGAACACAAGATGTCTCCAGTTGTGATTTGACCTAGGCAGATGCTAATATTTTACTTTTTTAAAAGAAATTTTAAAACTGCATACTGTAGAGTTTCTTACATCTATGGTGTTTGACTTTATTTTCTTTGGAATAGAAATTTAGGAAAATATTCTGAATAAGAGATCAAATTCAAAGTCAAGGAAACTTTCACTCTGAACATTTTAATTCCAGATTGTGCAACATGCAGAACAGGGGAGATACATGCAGAGTCACAGGAGAGCACTGGATAACACATTTTTGCTGAAAGCATCCTGTAAGTGTAAATTGTTGTTAAATGATGGATAATACCTGGTAGTTGGAATTTTTAATGCAGAATTTCCTTGCTTATAGGAGGTATTTGTTTGTTCAGTAGAATGTGAGTTCTTTGAAACCCATTCCAGGTGACATTAAAAAATTATTTTAGGCTTCTAAAAATATTTTTTTGAAGTAAAGTCATGTGACCACTTTAAATATTTGTTTTTTGTGTTAATCAGAACAAGGGAAGAACATAAAAATTTTACTAATATTTATGAATTTTAGATGTGATTATTCTTTATTACATTAGTTTAATTGTTAGAATTGATGTAATAGAAAGACCAGTGAACCTAGAGGCAGAAGTCCTGGCTTTGGAGACTTCCACTTGCTATGTTAGGGCAATTTCCCTAATCTCTATGAAGCTGTTTCAGCTGTAACATGGGAATAATCATGCTTAACATATCTCTTCCAATAAATTGTTTTGAAGAAAACACTGTAAACTGTAAAGCATTGTATAATTTGTAGCATCATATTCTTTTTCATGGATATTCCTCCCATAATTGATATTGCAACTTGCACATCTCATCATTTGAGATTCTTGTCCACATCTTCTTGTAGATGTCTTTCACAAGAGGTCTACAATGTGATAGAGAAGGTTCTTATAGTTATCCAGACATTGCATGAATACAAATCTTGAACTGTTCCTTGGTGAGCCATCCCAGTTTGTAAAAAGTTAATATCTTTACAGTATGCTAAAACGCTAGAGCAGGCTGGATCCAGAGAGCTGATAAATTTTTAGTGTGAGCATTTATACTCAGATATTAGGCTATATATCAGAACTTGATATATTATTTTATTGACTGATCTTAGGAAAGTGTAACGAATGCAGATTAAACTTAAAAGTATGTGTGCAGACATTTCTTCTCCTCCTGACCCCAAGTTTTTAATCATTTGCCATAATACTATGGTTTTATTCCATAAACTTTGTTGGAGCTCAACAAAAATGCAGTAAAAGGTTTAAGGAATAAATAAGCACAGACTAACAACAACAATAGTATATTAACTAACATTTATATAGTACTTTAGGATTTGCCAAGTGCTTTACATCCATTATCTTATTTAAATCTTATAACTTATCTATCTAGATAAGATGATTATAAGGATAACCTCCCTGGAAAGGGATCTCATTTGTAGGCTGAAGCTTATGTAAATGATGGAAGTAGAAAATTGAGGCAACTTGGCAAAGATGACCAAAGATGAGAATAATATTGGAAGGATTATGAAAAGATAATATCACCAGTTGTCCATTGCTGATAGAGCTGTGCATTGGTCTGATAATTCTGGAAATGAATTTGAAATCATTCAAAGAAAAATGACTAAGTTGCCCATGTTCTATGTCCCAGAGATTTTCCTGCTAAGCATATAGCCCAACAAGGTCAATGAGGGATGCTCTAAAATATTCCTAGCAGTAGTTTTTGTGCAAACAGATGACATATCTGTCAACTGAGAGTTGGCTAAACAAATTATAGTATATGAATGTAATAGACTATTTTGACAAGGAATTTTGAATACTTTGTTCTGATTCTTCTTTTACAACATGACAAATATGGAAACATGTATAACATGATTGTACATGTATATTATCAAGTTGCTTGCTGTCTTGGAATGGGAAAAGAGAAGGGAGGGCAAATTTTGGGATTCAAACTCTTACAAAAATGATTGTTGAAAACTAACTTTCAACATAATTGAAAATAATAAAATTCTATTATTGAAAAAAAGGAAATGAAAGCAAGCCTTCACAATTGGGCAATTGACCCTCACAGAGCTTATTAAATTTGAGTACATATACTACAATAGCAAAAATGTTCATGATCCCGAATAACAGACTCTCTGAGTATTTAGACTTGTTATGCACATAGATCACCAACTTTCCCTTAAAAAAGTAACATTCAGCTTATTTTTCTGTAAAGTAAAAACCAATGAGGGCTGACATTTATAGATTATCAATGAGTACAAAAGATATCTTTTATTTTATTTTTTATATTTCCTATTTTCATAAACTCAAGGCTCAATAGACAGAATTACTCCCATTATACAAAGAAAAAATAAGACAATATATGAAGCCATGAACTTGTTAGTTGTAGTTCATTTTTAAAAAGAGTATGCTAATTATAGCAGGGTAGTAAAAATAAAGATTACTTTTTTGAGTGTTTTAAATGTTCTAGATCACTTGGAGAAGCTCACTCAAAGGGATGAAGGTATATATACACATTGTGTGTATATTTTTATAGTACATATATGTACTTGTATACATATATTTCATTTTTTGTTTGGGAGAATTTTGTTACCAGATAAATGTCATTCTGGGGGATAAAAGAGTTCAGGGTGGTACATGAGGTGTAGCAGACACCTGAAATCCTTGATACTGGAGAGGATGATTTTGGTACCTATCTGGAGATTTGGAGTTCTGAGCTACAGTATGCTAAGCTGATCAGTTGTCTAAACCAACAGTTTGGGTGAGGTAGAGCTATCTGTTCTCCTCACTCCAATCCTAATTTTATTTTTTGAGGAAACTATGGAAAGACATATAACTAATAAAAAACAAAATAGGCAGAACTAAGAAAACTCAACACACTGACTACAGCAATGTACATGGAAATGAAAAAGAAATGAAATTGAATACTGAACAACATTATCATGACTAATATGAGAATCTGTCTCTTGCAGAGATAGGAGACCTTGAATGTGAAACACTGTATATGCTATCACATTTCAACTATTTGCTAGTATTATGGAACTTTGCTTTCTTCTTTCTAATTCCCATTTAATTTTTGCTACAAGGAATGACTTGTTGGGTAGGAAAGTGAAATAGTTGGGAATTGTGGTGATTAAAACAAAAGAGATCAATATTTTTTTAATTCACAAAAAAAGAAGAAAAGAAAATGGAGGCAATCAATATCCACTGGTCAGAAACATGTCCCTTTCCACAATTTATCAACTGAGCCCTAGTCATGTGACTTTGGCATAATGGAATCAGCTTCCCACAGGAAGAAATTGAATGCTTGGATATTATATAAAGTGTTTAGGTCTTTTTTATATAGATTAGCAAAAGATTAAATAATGCATCTACTTCTAGGCTTGGTTCCTGAAGTATCTTAGACTAAGGCAGTATGTATGGCCAGGAGTAAGTACTAGGGAAGAAAAAATTCAGTTTGTTTAACAACCTTCTCCTCACATCTACTCTTCAAATTGAGTTGGCCATGGGATATGGGACACAATAGAGTTTTCAACTAATATTAGATTACAAACAAGTAAGTCTAACTATTAGATATAGGACTCAGAAACTCTGGATTTGTATATTAGTTTCTTAAGATAAAATATGATATATGAAATTAGGAGGAGATTGAAGTTCTTACATCCAGTGCTTTTCCTTTCAATGTCCTTTTACTTGAAGTAACCATCCAATGCTTTTCACTACAGTTAATTCATTATGAGTAGAGTGGGGAGATGGGGGAGGGTTGGTAAAGGTTGGTCATGTACAGAGAGAACTACTCTGCACTCTGCTCATCAACTTGCCTCCATTAATTTGTCTATTTCTTATTTTGAGACGTTCAGTTCCCATTTCTGGGGTCTAAATTGTGGGATGTCCTTGACTTTTTTACTTTATTGGGGATGGGGGAAGGTACTAAACCAAGTAACAAAAGTAAGATTTTTAGATGACCATAAATATTTAACACAGTCTTGGACTAGCCTCCTGTTCTTTTCTTTCTCTCAAAGGCAACGTCTTTTTTCAAACACTGGGACTTGAATATGCATTGAACTCCCCTCAAGGGTCTGGCCTACTAGTCTGTCAACTTCTTAGCTTCAATGATCTGAATCTGCCCTCCAGTCAACAACACAGATGTTCTTACCACTCTTTGCACCCTTACCTTGAACCCTTACAGTCCTTAACTCTAAGATCTTGAAATTTAGAAAAACATTGAACAGTGGACAGAAGTCAGAAGACTTGAATTTGAATCCTATCATTTACTACTATTTATGGTCTTGGTAGATTCCCTTCAGCTCTCTGTAAAATAAGGGATTTAGAGTAGCTGAGCTCTATGGTCTCTTCTAGTTCTAAATTTATGATTCTGATGCAGAGAATTATGAACGTAGAAAATTTATAATTAGAAATAAATTCTGTAATCTTTAATGCTGTTAAATTTTGTAAATTGTTTCTGAGATGTAAACTGATCCCTGTTGATTGTGTCTTGTCTCCCTTTGACCCCTGCTGTTTGTATTTTGTTGCCCCATTCCTCCTTCACCCAGCTTCCTGTTCTCAGTTACTTGACCTTACCCAATGATGTTAACATGTCAAGAAATGACATGCTGAACTTAGAGGTCATGTACCTTGTATCAGGAAGGACCAATAATATGTAGCTTGCCCATTGGAGAAAACCTGAGCAAGGTGCTAGACTCCCCAAGTGCCACCCCTTGTCCAACCTACTACAGAAGTGTATTTAAGAAGAAATGCTGCCCCTTCTTGCCTCTTCTTAACTCTATCTTCCACCCTGCAAGTTGTCTGCATCTCTCTTTCCTTCTTAGGACATGTATTCCTATGCTAGACCTGATGGTTCACCATGGACCCCCATGCCATGTGATTAGGGCTCGCTCAGGCACTCTCTCTCTCTCTCCCCCCTCCTCCCTCACTCTCCCTCAAACTTCACCTAGCCTATTCTCAAAGTGCTTACTGCTTTTCTAGGAGTTTTAACCTATCTCCTTATCGTCCAAAGGACTTTCAAAGATCTTTGCCAGCATCACAGTTCTAATTAGGGTTTTACACTAAATATTGGTTCCTCTTTGGACCTTTGTTAGTCAGGTGATATCTCCACCTTTTAGAATGCTGTCCAGTTTTGTCATAGCTTTCTTTCCAAGAAACAAAGATTTTTTTTAATTTCATGATTGAAGTTAGCCCAAGAATATAAAATCTTATCTTGCTTCAGTTTCTTCTCTCTCTGTTTGTGAGAAAGTAATGGGATCAGTTTCCTAGATTATTTTTTTTGGATATTAAACTTCAATCCAGCTTTTTACACTCTTGTTTTTAGGTTTTTGCAAGGCAAATGGGGTTAAATGGCTTGCCCAAGGCCACACAGCTAGGTAATTAAGTGTCTGAGACCAGATTTGAACCCAGGTACTCCTGACTCCACTAGGCCATCTAGCCGCCCCTTTTACACTCTTTTCTTTCTTTCTTTTTTTTTTGAATTTTTTTTATTCTCATTTTGTACAAATTTTTTTTACATTAATAAAATATTCTTGTTTACAAGTAAACAAAATACCCCTCCTCCTCCCATGAATAGACTTGCTTGGGCAAAAAAAGTAAAGGGGAGAGAAAAAAATTAAAATTAAAAATAAAAGTAATAGTAATAATTGTAGGTATGGCTAGGTGGTGCAATGGACGAAGCACTAGCCCTGGAGCCACGAGCAACCGAGCCCATATCCAGCCTTGTAAACCCAACAATCACCCAGCTGTGTGACATGCAAGCCACCTGATCCCCACTGCCCTGCAAAAACCAAAAAGAAGAATAAAAAAGACCCAAAATAAAATAAAATAGTAATAATAGTAGGGGTGGCTGGGTGGCAGACAGAGCATTGGCCCTTGAGCCAGGAGCACCTGGGTCCAAATCCGGCCCCAGACACCCAAAGATCACCCTGCTATGTGGCCCCAGTCAGGCCATCCAGCCCCACTTGCCCTGCACCCTCCCCCAAATAATAACAAAAAATGTGCTTGAGTCTTTGTTCCAACACCAACAACTCTGTCATGGGTGGATCTCATTCTTTATGATAAGTCCATCACAAAAGTTACTTCCATATTTTTCCAATGTTGCCATTGCTGATTGCAACTCACTCCTTTCTTATTTCTCCACTACCATGTACTTTATTTTTTCTCTCCTTTCACTCTGACTCTGCTGTAGGGTCGTTGACTGGCTCAGCAGACAGATCCCTGGTCCTGGGGCCAAGAGGCCCTGAGCCCCCATACCACTACCACCCCTTAGGCCCAGAATTCACCTGGCCCTATGGTCCTGGGAAGGCCTTCCAATCCCAGCCCCTTGCAAGAAGTAAGAAAGAAAATGTGTTATATCTGACCATTCTCCCCCCATGGTCCATCCTCTCCTTTATTCACATCCCTACCCCTTTCCCCTGCTCCCCCTTCCTTCTTACTCCAGTTGTCTATACCCCATTGAGTATATTTTCTGTTTCCTCTCCTAGCCATCTCTGATGAGAGCAAAGGTTCCCTCATTCCCCCTTGCCTCCCCCCTTCCATATCATTGCAATAGCTCATTGTAATAAAAAAAAAATCTTATGTGAAATATCTTGGACTATTCCCCCTCTCCTTTTTCTTTCTCCCATTCCATTTCCCTTTTTTTCCCTATTGACTCCATTTTTTATCTTCGAATTCAGCTTTCTCCTGTGCTTCAACTATAAAAGCTCTCTCTACCTGCTCTATTAACTGAGAAGGTTCATATGAGTATTATCAGTGTCATGTTTTCTATGCAGGAATACATGCAGTTCATCCTCATTAAGTCCCTCATATTTCCCCCCTCTCCTCCAATCTCCATGCTTCACCTGAGTCCTGTATCTGAAGATCAAACCTTCTGTTCAGCTCTGGCCATTCCAAAAGGAACATTTGAAATTCTCCTGGTTCATTGAAAGTCCATCTTTTTCCCTGGAAGAGGACATTCAGCCTTGCTGGGTAGTTCATTCTTGGCTACATTCTAAGCTCTTTTGCCTTCTGGTATATTGTATTCCAAGCCCTACTAGCTTCCAATGTAGTTGCTGCTAAGTCCTGTGTGATCCTGACTGCAGCTCCACGATATTTGAACTGTGTCCTTCTGGCTGCTTGTAATATTTTCTCTTTGACTTGGGATTTCTGGAACTTGGCTATAATATTCCTAGGGGTTCGGTTTTTGGGGATCTCTTTCTCTGGGCGATTGGTGGATTCTCTCCATTTCTATTTTGCCCTCTGCTTCTAGAATATCAGGGCAATTTTCCTGTAGTAATTCTTTGAAAATGATGTCAAGGCTCTTTTCCTGATCATGACTTTCAGAAATTCCAATAATTTTTAAATTATCTTTCCTAAGTCTGTTTTCCATATCAGTTGTTTTTTCCATGAGATATTTCACATTTTCTTCTAATTTTTCAATTTTTTTTTGTTTTGAAGTATTGATTCCTGATTTCTGGTAAATTCATCAATCTCCCTGAATTCTATTCTTTGTCTGAAGGATTTGTTTCCTCAGAGTTTTTTCTTATCTCTTTTTCCACCTGGCCAATTTTGCTTTTTAAAGCATTCTTCTCCTCAATAACTTTTTGAACTGTTTTATCCATTTGACCTAAGCTGGTTTTTAGCATGCTATTTTCTTCAGCATTTTTTTGGATTTCCTTGACTAAGCTGCTGACTTCATTTTCATGTTTTTCCTGCATCTCTCCTTTCTTTTCCCAGTTTTTCTTCCAACTCCCTCATTTGATTTTCAAAGTCTTTTTTGAGCTCTGTCATAGCCTGAGCCCAATTTCTGTTTTTCTTGGAGTCTTTAGATGCAGGAGCTTGTGCTTCCTCATCTTCAGACTGAGTATTTTGATCCTTCTTGGGCTCATTTGCAAAATATTTCTCAATAGTCTTTCTTTTGTTTCTCTGCTTGCTCATTTTCCCAGCCTGGGCTTGGTTTTGGGGTGCTTCCTGAGCTTTTGGGACACTCCCACAAGCGTTTCAGTGTGTGAGGCTCTGTCCTTCCTCCTGGTCTGTGAATGACCACGAGCGCCCCCCTCTCCCACGGGGCCGAGGTGGGGGGGCCCTGTTGTTCTATGGGGGGGGCCTAGACTGGGATCAGGATCTGAATGTGGTCAGAGCCCCAGAGTCCTGTTCCAGGGGTAGAGGACAGAGCTCTGCAGTCTCTCTCTCTTCACTTCCCTCCCTCAGCTCAATGGGCTCATGCCCTGGAGGCTCCTGCTTATGGGCTCTGTCTGCTTCTGTTTCCGGCTCTGGGCTGCAGTAAGACCAAGCTGCTCCCTGTGTGCCTGGAGGACTGGGCTCCATGTGCTCACTCTGGCAGAGGTCCCCCACTGTTCCCCCACTTCGTGCCGGTGCTCCTTGGGGTGCAGCTCAGGAGACTCCCCCACTGCTATGAGCTGCGGCTCCCAGTGCCCTGGGGCTGCCTCCGGGAGCCTGAAGTTCTTTTGCTCTGGCAGGCCACCCCTCTGGCAGGCTGCCTCTCCGATCCCGGGGAGCAGAGCTTTTCTGTTACCTTGAGTAGGAGAACTGCCTCACTGGGTCCCTTTGTGGGTTCTGTCTCTTGAAAGTTTAGTTAGAGTCCTTAGCTGATGAGTTTTATCAGAGAGCTCCTAAGACTGGATCCCTTCTTGTCGCCATCTTGGCTCCTCCCCTCTTACACTCTTTTTAAGAGGCTTCTTAATTTTTTACTTTCTACCAGCAGAGTGGTCTCATCTGCATATCTAAGATTGATGTTATTTTCCCCAGCAACCTGATTTTCACCTTTTGATTCATCTAGTCTGTCAGTTTCCATAATGTATTCTGCATATAAATTAAATAAATTAGGTAACACTATATGGCCTTGTCATACTTTTTTCCCCAATCTTAAACCTATTAGTTGTTTCATGTTCAGTTCTTACTATTGCTTCTCTGTCCATATGCAAGTGTATCAGGATACAAGTAATATCATACTGCTACTTCCACCTGTTTGAACTTGCCGCATTTTGTTGTGATCTACAAAGTCAAAAGCTTTTGTGTAGTTAATGAAATGGTGGATGATGTTTTCTGAAACTCCCTTGCTTTCTCTATAATCCAGAAAATGTTGGCAATTTAGTCTCTGGTTCTTCTACTTCTTTGAAAACCAAGCTGCTCGTCTGGGAATTCCTATTACCTAGGATTGCTAAATCCTAGGCTTACAGACTTGTGAAGTGAGAACAATTGGTCGGTAATTTTGACATTTTTTAATATTGCCCTCCTTTAGGATTGGGATGAAATTGATTCCCCCTCCCCTTCCCTCCATCCATTTACTTAATTATCTATCTATCTATCCATCCATCTATCTATCTACTCACACATATAACAGTGTTACAAGTTAATTATATTTATTTTTTCTCAGTTACATATTAAAGAAATTTTTTTACATTCATATTTTTTTTTTAGTTTTTTTGCAAGGCAATGGGGTTAAGTGGTTTGCCCAGGGCCACACAACTAGGTAGTCTGAGGCCGGATGTGAACTCAGGTACTCCTGACTCTAGGGCCAGTGCTCTATCCACTGTGCCACCTAGCTGCCCTGCATTCATTTTTAAAAGAATTTGAATTTCAACTTTTCTTCCCTCCCTCCTTCCTTCCTCTCCTCTCTTCTGAAAATGGTAGGCAGTTTGATATAGTTTATATATATATATATATATATATTCTATCATATAAAACATTTATTAGTCTCAGTTGTAGAAGGATTAACTCATTGAAAGAAAAAACTTTAAGTAAAAATATGTCAATTGAAAAAATATGCTTCAGTCTTTATTCAGAATCCACCAGTTTTTCATCTGAATATATGGATAGCATTTTTCTTCAAGAGTTCTTTGTAGGAGGTGGCTAAGTGGTGTAGTGGATAGAGCACTGGCCCTGGAGTCAGGAATACCTGAGTTCAAATCCGGCCTCAGACACTTAATAAGTACCTAGCTGTGTGGCCTTGGGCAAGTCACTTAACCCCATTGCCTTGAAAAAAAAATCTAAAAAAAGGAGTTCTTTATACTTGTCTTATATCATTTGTGTTACTGAGAAGAGCTGAGTCATTTACTGTTGTTCATCACACAGTGTTGCTGACATATGTATGTTGTTTTCCTGGTTCTGCTCATTTTACTTTGCATCAGTTCATAAGTCTTTCTAGATTTTACTGAAATCTGTCCATTTATTTTTTCTTATTGCACAATAGTATTTCATTACATTTATAAACTGCAACTTGTACAGCCAGTCCTCACTTGATGGACATCCCCTAATTTTCAATATTTTGCCACCAAAAAAATGCACTGATTTAAATATTTTTACACATGTAGGTCCTCTCCTCTTTTTTAAATAATCTCTTTGGTATTGTTGGATCAAAGGATACACACAGTTTGGTTGTGCTTTGGGCATAATTTCAAGTTATTCTTCAGAATGAATAAATCAACTCATAACTCCATCCAGCTGTGCAATAGTGATTTAAATTTCCCACATTCCCACCAACATTGTTTCCATCTTTTTGGTCATATTACTTAATCTGAGAGGTGTGTGAGACAGTACTTCAGAGATGTTTTAATTTGCATTTCTTTAATCAGAAATGGTTTAGAGCAATCTTCATTTGCCTATAGATAGCTCTGATTCTTCATCTGTACTTCCTGTTCATATCATTAGATCATTTATCAATTGAGGAATGGTTTTATAGCCAGTTTGCTGTAAAGATTGTTTCTCAGCTTTCTTTTTTCCTTTTGATCTTTGTTTTATTGGTTTTATTTATCTAAACACATTTTAATTTAGGATAATGAAAATTATCATGTTATATTTCATTATACTTGGCTATTTCTTGTTTGGTCATAAAATTTTCCCCTTCCCATAGATCTGACAGGAATACCACTCCTGACTCTTCTAACTTGTTCTTTCTTTTTTATTTTTTGGTAACATTTATCAAGTTCTAAAATGTAACAGTTGAAGTCTCTTACTAGTATATTTTACTGAGTGTTCCTTCCTGTAACTCATTTAACTTATTTTTTAAGAATTTGGATGCTTGGGCAGCTAGGTGGCTCAGTGAATAGAGCACCGGCCCTGGAGTCAGGAGTACTTGAGTTCAAATAAGGCCTCAGACACTTAATTACCTAGCTGTGTGGCCTTGGGCAAGACACTTAACCCCATTTGCCTTGCAAAAAAAAAAAACCCTCAAAAAAAAAAGAATTTGGTTGCTATAACATTTGGTATGATATGTTTATATTTACATATGTTTACTATTTATATTGTTTCATTGTCCATGATAACCTTTTAGAAAGATGTAATTTCCTTTCTTATCCCTTTTAGATCTATTTTATCTTTTATTTTGTCTCAGATCAAGATTACTACTCCTGCTTTTTTTTTTAACTTTAGTTGAAGCATAATAAATTCTGCTCTAGCCCCATACCTTCATTCTGTGCATGTCTCTCTGCTTTGTGGGTTTCTTGTAAACAGCATTTTGTAGGAGTCTGGTTTTTGATCCACTCTGCTCTCTACTTTATGGGAGAATTCATCCCATTCACATTTATGATTACTACTTGGTTATTTCCCTCTGTCCTATTGTTTCTTCTGTTTGTCTTCTCTCTCTCCTTTCACACTTTTCCCTCCTCACCAGTGTTTTGCTTCTGTCTGCCACCCACCCTCTTTGCTTAATCTCCTCTCTTTCTACTTCCCTGCTGAGTAAGATTTCTATATTCAACTCATTGTGGATATTATTCCCTTTTTGAGCTAATATTGATGATAGGAAAGTTCAAGTATGCTCATTGTTCACCCTTCCATTCTCCTCTATACTGTAACAGATCTTTTGTATCTTTTTTTTGTGAAGTAATTTACTCTGTTTTCCCTCTCCCTTCCTTCTTCACCCATTGCACTTCTCTTTCTCATCTCTTATTTTTTTATCATTTGTTCAATTTTCCTTATTTCATATCTTTCTGTTATGTATTTTCCTTCTATTTTTGCTATTAGTGATACAACTTTTTTAAATTAAAGATTTCATTTATTTTGAGTTTTACAATTTCCCCCCAATCTTACTTCCTTCTCCTCCCCACCCACCAAAGAAAGTGATACAACTTTTAAGAATCACAAATATCATCTTCTTGTATAGGAATATAAACTTTAGTTTTGTTTTTGTTTTTAATTTTTTTTCTAATTTTACTTTTCTTTAAGGCAATGGGGTTAAGTGATTTGCTCAAGGTCACACAGCTAGGCAATTATTAAATGTCTGAGGTTGGATTTGAACTCAGGTCCTCCTGATTCCAGGGCTGGTGCTCTATCCATGGTACCACCTAGCTGCCCCTAAACTTTAGTTTTATTGAATCCCTTAACTTATCTTTCATGCTTCTCTTGGCCTGATATTGGAGATCAAATTTTTGATTTAGTTCTTTTCTTCTCTTTATGAAAACTTGAAGTCCTTCTATTTCATTATACTTAATTTTCCCAGGTAAGTGAGTCTTGGTTGTCATCTTAGTTCCTTTGCCTTCCAGAACATGATGTTCCACTACCTTCAATCCTTTACTGTTGCAACTTCCAGGTCATTTGTTTTCCTGATTGTGACTCTCCAATATTTGAATTATTTCTTTCTGGCCATTTGTAGCACTTTTCCCTTTGACCTGATAGTTCTGAAATTTGTCTATAATGTTCCTTGGAATTTTTATTTTGTGAACTCTTTTTCTGGTAAGATAGGTGAATTCTTTCAATTCCTATTTTGCCCTCTGATTCCAGGACTTTTCTTGATAATTTCTTGAAAGATGCTGGCTACATCTTCTTTTTGGTTACTACTTTCAGGTAGTGCAATGATTCTGATTTTGTCTCCAGGATCTATTTGCCAGGCCAGTTTTTCCCTAGGAGGAATTTTATATTTCCTTCTATTTTTTTCATTCTTTTGAATTTGTTTGATTGATTCTTAATGTCGCATAGAGTCATTAGCTTCCACTTGCCCATTTTTAACTTTTAATGTGTTGCATTCTTCAATTAACTTTTGTACTTTCTTTTATATATGGCCAATTGTACTCTTTAAAGTGTTGTTTTCCATAATGAATTTTTGAATTTATTTTTCCATTTGGCCAATTCTACTTTTTTTAAAACAATTTTCTAAGTTGACTCTTTTTTATAAGTTTTCTTGCATCAATCTCATTTCTTTTCCCAATTTTTCTCCCACCTTTTTTATATGATTTTAAAGCTCCTTTTTGAACTCTTCTATGAGTACTTTCTGGGCTTAAAATTACTTTACATTTTTCTTTGGGGTTTTGCTAGCAGGTATTTTGACACTGTTGTCCTCTTAGTTTGTGTCTTGGTCTTCCCTTGCATCATAATAACATTCTTTACTCATATTCTTTTTTGTTGTTTTTGTTAATTTTTTGGCCTTTTCCTTTCCTTTAAATTTGGGCTCTGTTTCCAGTGTGTCTCAGGTTTCTTGTGTCAGTGACTGTAGGCCCTGGTGCTGTGCTAAGGTGGTATGGTGGGGGTGGCTGGTGCTACTAGAGGCTGTAGGGATGGATCTGGCAGTTTATTTGTCACTGAGTCAGACTCCTAATATGATATCTGGCATGTGCTGAGGCCTCTAGGATTTTTCTGTGTTTCCCTGGGACTACATTGAAGCAAATGGTGGTCTGATCGATAGAGGATGCCAATTTGTCTGATTCTAGGAGCTAAATTCTTCTGGTTCTCTGGTTTTGCTAAGGCACATGGGAGCTCCTGGTATTTGCGTTTTCCAGGTGGTTTGTTGAGGTGGGGCTTTCTGTTGGCTTGCTGGCATGCTTCTGGTTCTGGTTTGTTCTCTCCTACTCCCCCTTAATTGGAATGAGATGGATCTTTCTTACAGTTCTTCCAAGTTTCTTAGGCTAAAAGACTAATCCTTTTTGTTGGTTCTGCTGTTCTAGGATTTTGGGGGGGGGGCATGATTTTATGGTTGTTTGTAGGTGAACATGGGGGAGCCACATCAATATATTGCTTACTTCATCATCTTGACTCCTGGAAAGTCATAAAATCCAAACTGATCTTTTCAAATCCATCAGCCATTGTTGAGTTTTCCAAATTTGCACAATATTGAGTGCAGCACTTTAACCTATCATCTTTTAGGATTTTAATGTAGCTGGAATTCTGTTGCTCCATTAGTTTCATTGCTAGTAATACTTCCCAAGGTCTATTTAATTTTCTAGGATATATTACTCTCAGTAACCTCACCATCTTGGTTAAGATATTTTTTATATAGTTCCACCTCTTCTTAATCTCTCCTACTTCTGTTAAGTCCCTATCATTTTTTGTCTCTTATTATGCTCATTTTTGCATACTGTTCCCTTGAGATCTCTAATTTTTTTTTTTTTGTAGTTTTTGCTAGGCAATGGGGTGTTAAGTGGCTTGCCCAAGGCTACACAGCTAGGTAATTATTAAGTGTCTGAGGTTGGATTTCAACTCAGGTACTCCTCACTCCAGGGCTGGTGCTCTATCCACTGCACCACCTAGCTGCCCCCAAGATCTCTAATTTTTCTTAAAGAGATCTTTTTGTCTTTCCTATCTATTGTTTTCTTCAATTTCTTTGCATTGCTCATTTAAGAAAACCTTCTTATCTCTCCTTGCTGTTCCCTGGAATTCTTGCATTCATTTGTGTATACAGCTTTCCCTTTCTCTTTTCCCAGATCTACTCCCTAAAACCTTTTCAGTACTTCTACTTCATTTTCATAATGGATACTATTTAGTTCTCATGATTTTCCCTACTTCAATTTAAGTCTGAATTTTGCATCAAGAAGCTCATAGTCAGGGGGCAGCTAGGTGGTGGAATGGATAGAGCACTTGCCCTGGAGTCAGGAGTTCCTGAGTTCAAATGGGTCAGACACATAATAATTGTCTAGCTGTGTGGCCTTGGGCAAGTCATTTAACCCCATTGCCTTGCAAAAACTGAAAAAAAAGCTCATAGTCTGAGCCACAGTCAACTTCAGGTTTTTTTTTTAACTGATTATAGAGCTTCTTCACTTTTGACTGCAAAATCTACAGTTAATCTGATTTCCATATTGACCATTTGGTGATGTCCTTATGTAGTACTCTCTTTTGGATTATTGAAAAAGAGTGTTTGCTATGACCAGTGAGTTATCTTGACAAAGCTCTGCTCTGCTTTAGTCAGACTTTCTCCCATGTCTCTTAGAATATAGTTTTCTAAAAAGCTCAGCTGAAATGTCACCTGCACAACATCTTTGCTATTCTCCCCAACGGCAATTGCCTCCCTCCCAAATTACTTTGTATTTATTTTATACATGTAACAATGTTAGTACACGTCCAGACTCCCTAAAGTGGAGATACCCATGTGGAAAATACCAGAGACCTACTTGCTTCATTAAGACAAGCCCCTACCTATTGTATTCCACCAATTTTAGGGGTCCAGGAACCTCAGCTCTATATAACTATTTAGAATAGTCAGATTAGCTTTTACAGAAGGCTATTTCTTTTAAGAAATATAGCCAGAAAAAACCTGCAACATCTCAGGGGCATAAATCCTACTCTATATTATCTGGGTCTTTGGGAATAGGAGGGAGATCAGGTTCATGGATTAGTTTAGTTCCTATCTATACTAGTAGTTTTACCAAATTCCAAATCCAGAACCACCCAGGGCTTGCCTCCTAGTTCCCTAGCTTCTCAAGGTTTACCTGGTGGTCTGATTGCAACATTTAGGCTATAATCCTGGTCTTCAAAGTTCCCATAACTTGACTTTCTGGCTCTAGGACTCCACTCTTTGCTCTTAGAACTAAAAAAGACAAACAAAACAAGACCAAAACTCTTAAGCCTGGGATAAGAAGGTAGGTTTCATGATCTTCCCTTTAATTACAAGGTTATCTCTACAGTTCTTGAAGGTACTCAAGCCAGTTGAGTTCCACAAAGTGAGACACTCTTGGACTAGAAAAAGAGACTATCTCAATCAAGTAGCTAATTCCAGATACATATTCAATAGAAGCTACTACCAAACACCTGGCAAAATAACACATAAAGTATTCACACATGCTCAGTCTCCTATTTCCTAAAAGCAGTATCCTGGAGTCTCCCACATGGATATCTCCCTTTTAGGTGGTCAGGACATGAGCCAAGTCCCTGTTAAAAGTTTTATATGGGTGTCAAAAAGGTAATCATCAAGTGGTTAGCCTTCTGGAAACATATCTCTCTTGGACCATGGAAAACAAACTCACTTTGATTCCTGGGGCTATACTCAATCTTTTTCAGCATATTAGAAACTGGCAGAGTTTATGCTCCACTGGCATAGTCTTCAAGAATCCAGAGTTACCTCCATGCCAAACTGAGGCATTGGTATAGGGCTTTGGGAGGACAATGGCAAGGTAGGTGTTCAGCAGGTTGTAACATTATTACAACCAAGGAAAAACTCCATTGAACTTCAAAGAAATGAGTGACAGGAAAGGGTGATTTGATGGTATATGGATAGAGTGCTGGTCCTGGACTCAGAAGGACTTGAGTAAAATTTACTATCTGAGTGAATCTGGGCAAGTCACTTAAAACTGTTTGCCTCTGTTTCCCCAGTTATAAAATGAACTGGAAAAGGAAATGGCAAACCTCTCCTGTATCTTTGCCAAGAAAATCCTAAATGCGGTCATGGAGAATTGGGCATGACTGAAATACAACAAAAAAGTCATAGGAAAAGAAGATGGTGAATATGAGATAAAATAGATATACAGTTTGGTGCTATTGCTACCTTTATAATATTAGGAGAAAATGAGGAAGGCCTCCAGTATGTTGGATGGTTCCCTATAGTGAATATTTGGGAAGACATGGGCAAGAGTCACCTAGACAGGACAGAGACAGGATGGTCTGTATAATTGGAGGGAACTTCCAAACTAATGAAATCACAAATCTATTTGACTTGAGTAGATTTAAGGTCAGAAATTTAGAGCTAGAAGGGGTCCTTAAAGGTCAATATTTTCATGTTCAAATATTTCAATCTTGTCTGACTCTTTACAACCCCATTTGGGCTTTTTGTGGCAAAGGTACTGGAGTGGTTTGCCATTTCTTTCTCCAGCTCATTTTTTTAAAGAAAGATTTTATTTATTTTGAGTTTTACAATTTTCCCCCATTCCTGCATCCCTCCCCCACCCCCCATAGAAGGCATTCTGTCAGTGTTTACATTGGTTCCATGTTATACATTGATCTCAGTTGAGTGTGATTATACAGAAATCATATCCTTAAGGAAGAAAAATAAATTATGAGATAGTAAAACTACATAATAATATAATCCCCCCCCAAATTTGAAAGTAGTCTTTGGTTTTTGTTCAAAGTCCATAATTCTTTTTCTGGATACAGATGGTATTCTCCATTGCAGAGAGCCCAAAATTGTCCCTGGTTGTTACACTGAAGGGATGAGCAAGTCCATCAGGGTTGATCATCACCCCCATGTTGATATTAGGGTATACAATGTTTTTTTGGTTCTGCTCATCTCTCTCAGCATCAGTTCATGCAAATCCCTCCAGGCTTTCCTGAATTCCCATCCCTCCTGGTTTCTAATAGAACAATAGTGTTCCATGACATACATATTCCACAGTTTGTTAAGCCATTCCCCAGTTAAAGGACATTCACTTAATTTCCAATTTTTTTCCACCACAAACAGGGCTGCTATAATATTTTTGTACAAGTGATGTTTTTTATCCTTTTTTATGATCTCTTCAGGGTATAGACCCAGTAGTGGTATTGCTGGATCAAAGGGTACGCACATTTTTGTTGCCCTTTGGGCATAAATCCCAAACTACTCTCCAGAAAGGTTGGATGAGTTCACAGCTCCACCAACAATGTATTAGTGTCCCAGATTTCCCACATCTCTTCCAACATTGATCATCGTCCTTTCTGATCATATTGGCCAGTCTGAAAGGTGTGAGTTGGTATCTCAGAGATGCTTTAATTTGCATTTATCTCCAGCTCATTTTTAAAAATGAAGAACTTTAAAGCACAAAGGGTTAAGTGACTTGTCTAGGGTTATATTACTACTGTCTGAGGTCAGAATTGAATTCAAGAAGATAAATCTTCCTGATTCCAAGTCCAGTGCTCTTTATTTTATATATGAGGAAAATGATGCTTAAAAAGATTAAGTGATCTTTAAGGATATGATTTCTCTCTCATCACACTCAATTTGGATCATTGTACAACTTGGAAACAATGTAAAGACTGACAAATTGCTTTCTGTGGGGGTGGGGGAGGGAAGTAAAATTGGGGGGGAAAATTGTAAAACTCAAAATAAATAAAAGCTTTAATTAAAAAAAACGAAAGATTAAGTGAGTTGCCAAGGGTCACACAGTTTATGTGTCTGAGGTAGGATTTGAACACAGAACTTCCTAAGTCTCTCTAAGAACCACACTCTATCCATTATTTCAGAGTTGTCAAATTCAACCAGTATAAACTAAGTGCAAATGTTAGAAAATGTTTACCAAAATAAATTAAAATACAATGTAACATAATGTTAATTTGCATTTCTAAATCAAAATGTAACCTCTATAGGGATCTGTTTCCACAAGTTTGCCACCACTGCAGGCTACCATATTGTTTCCTGTCATAAATGTTAGTTCCTAGAGGACATAATTTCATTTTTGTCTTAGTATTCTCAGTACCTGGCATAGTAACCTTCACAAAATAGGTACTTAATAAATATATATGTTGAATTGAATTATTTACACTGTACAGATATGGAAAACAAAGTCCCAAAATTTTAACTGACTTATCCAAGGCAAACAAGAGAGAATCTGGTCTTGAAGGTCTGAAATTGTGCTCTGCAAGAATGAATGAATGAAACTTAAAGGTAAAAGGTTGGAGCAAAATATATTTTGCTTCAGCTGAAGTGAAAAAAAGCAGGGGTATAAATCCTTATCTCAGACAAAGCAGCTTCAAAAATTGATAGCTAAAAGAGATAAGGAATGAAACTATATCCTCCTAAAAGGTACCATAAACAATAAAGTGATTTCAATACTGAATGTGTATGAACCCAATTGGATAGCACCCAAATTCTTAGAGTAGAAGCTGAAAGAATTACAGGAAGACATAGACAGCAAAATTGTACTAGTGGGTGACCTCAACTTTCTGCTCTCAGATTTAGATAAAATGAATCATAAAATAAACAAGAAAGAAGTTGAGGTAAATAGATTGTTAGAAAACCTAGCTATGATAGACTTATGGAGAAAATTGAATGGGGATAGAAAGGAATATGCCATTTTTTTCTGCAGTACATGGCACTTATACAAAAATGGACCATGTACTAGGACATAAAAAAACCTAATGATCAACTGCAGAAAGGCAGAAATAATGAATACATCTTTCTCAGATCACTATACAATAAAAATCATATGCAATACTAGACCTAGAACTAATTTGAAACTGAGCAACCTCATTTAAAAGAATGAGTGGATCAAACATCAGATTATAAAAAGAATTAAATATTTTATTCTAGATAATGACAATAATGAAACAACATACCAAAAACTATGGGATTCACTCAAAGTGGCTGTCAGGGGATATATTATATCTTTAAATGCTTACATGAATAAATTAGAGAAAGAAGAAATCAATGAACTAAATATGCAAATAAAAAATCAGAGAAAGAACAAATTAAAACCCCCCAATTAAATATCAAATTAGAAATTCTAAAAATTAAAGGAGAAATTAATACAATTGAAAGCAAACTATTGAATTAATAAATAAAACCAAGGGTTGGTTTTTATGGAAAAATAAAAAAATTGATAAACCTCTGGTCAATTTGATTTAAAAAAAAAGAATGAAGGAGCAACTAGGTGGCACAGTGGATAGAGCACCAGCCCTGGAGTCAGGAGGACCTGAGTTCAAATCTGGCCTTAGATGCTTAATAATTACCTAGCTATGTGGCCTTGGGCAAGCCACATAACCCCATTTGCCTTGCAAAACCCTAAAAAAAAGAAGAGACAAGCCATTCCCCAATAGACAAATAGTCAAAGGATATGAAAAGGCAATTTACAGATGAGGAAATCAAAGCAATCCATAATCATATGAAAAATTGCTCGAAATCACTAATTATTAGAGAAATTAAAATTATAACATCTCTGAAGTACCACCTCACTCCTCTCAGACTGGCCAATATAACTAGAAAGGACAATGATCAATGTTGGAAGGGATGTGGGAAATCTGGGACACTAATACATTGTTTGGTGGAGCTGTGAACTCATCCAGCTTTTCTGGAGAGCAATTGGGGATAATGTCCAAAGGACAACAAAAATATGCGTACCCTTTGATCCAGCAATGCCACTACTGGGTCTATACTCTGAAGAGATGATGAAAAAGGGTAAAAAAACATCACTTGTACAAAAATATTATAGCAGCCCTGTTTGTGGTGGCAAAAAAATTGGAAATTAAGTGAATGTCCTTTAACTGGGGAATGGCTTAACAAACTGTGGAATATGTATGTCATGGAACACTATTGTTCTATTAGAAACCAGGAGGGATGGGAATTCAGGAAAGCCTGGAGGGATTTGCATGAACTGATGCTGAGTGAGATGAGCAGAACCAAAAAAACACTGTACACTCTAATAGCAACATGGGGGCCATGATCAATCTTGATGGACTTGCTCATTCCATCAGTGCAACATTCAGGGACAATTTGGGACTTACTGCTATGGAGAATACCATCTGTATCCAGAGAAAAGAGCATTGGAGTTTGAACAAAGACTAAGGACTATTACTTTTAATTTAGAAAAAAAAGCCTGATATCTTATTGTCTGATCTTGCTATCTATTTTACTTTATGTTTCTTCCTTAAGGATATGATTTCTTCTCGGGGCAGCTAGGTGGTGCAGTGGATAGAGCCTCGGCCCTGGAGTCAGGAGTACCTGAGTTCAAATCTGACCTCAGACACTTAATAATCACTTAGCTGTGTGGCCTTGGGCAAGCCACTTAACCCCATTGCCTTGTGAAAACCTAAAAAAAAAACAGGAAATGATTTCTCTCTCATCACATTCAATTTGTATCAATGTATACCACTGAAACAATGTAAAGACTGTCAAATTGCCTTCTGTGGGGGGGGGAGGGAAGTAAGATGGGGGAAAATTGTAAAACTCAAATAAAATCTTTAAAAAAATAGACTTTAAAAATTTACTTTTTTGTTCAAAAAAATGAATGAATGAATGAATGAATTGCCATTTATTAAGCAGTTACTATGGGCAAAGCTTTGAGTGATAGTTTGGGGATAAGAGAAAATATATTCCTGTTATTGAGAAGCTCATATTCAAATGAGGAGATATTCATAGGTTTCTGCTATAAATAGGATGGCAGTGTCCCATTGTACTTAGGGTGCTGTAGCAAAGTAGATGGTAATATGCTTATTGCCTTTTGATAAAATCATGGCAACTTGGGACTGTATTCATTTGACAGGACCAACCCACATCTCCAATAGAGGTTCCTTCCTAGGATGATGAATGAAAGAGTTGGACTGGGAGCAGGAAGGCTGTTGGAGGTGGGCGACTAGGGGCTTGATGACTCTCAGGGCAGTTGGTCAGTGGGTATTGCTTCCCTAAATGATGTCTATAGCGTTTAAACTAGAAATGGAACTGCTCTGAGGGTGAGGTGCAAGAACTGCTATTCTCAAGATTCTAGAGTTCAGGCTCCTGGTCATCTGCTGGGGAGTGATGAAGGAAGGTATGGTGGTCAAGGTGGGAGGTTGCTTTGACTTGCTACCCTGACCTGACTCCTTCAGTCATACCTCAGGATTCCTCAATACTTCAATTCTACAGAATTGTCTGACTCTGGGGCATTTGTATTTGGAATGTTTAAATATTTAATATATAATTTAATTGAACTGAGGTTTAAGTCTTCCATTGCGATTTGAAGGTTACTTACTATTTAGACTGTAATTTCTTTGAGGATTTGAATAATGTTCTGCGTGGAAATGAGAGTTTGGTTTAGTAATTACAAGCCTGCAACTCCTCCCTTCACACCCTGGGTTCTTCATTTTACCATTTCAACGTTCTTCACTCCCTCCCTGCATCTGTGCTCAAGATCCAGGGACTCTTCCACATGGAATTCCATCTCTTGATTTCTCCCTGACTGTTCCCCTTTTCTGGATTGCTCTCTCTCCTTCCAAAAGTCAACTCAAAACTCCCCTTCTCCAAGAAACTTTTCAGAGGTCCTCTCACTGCTCATTTTTTCCCCTGAGATCAACTTTCATTATACTGAACATATTTTGTGTGTGCAGTTTTTAAAAATCTGTTAGTTTTCTCTTTCCTTAGAGTGTAAGCTTCTTGAAAGCAAGTGTTTTGCCTTTCTTTGTATCCCTAGCTCTTTAGCAAAATGCCTTTCATATAGCAAGCCCTCAGAAAATGCTTATTGTCTGGTTGTTATTGCCTGGTACAGTGGTAATAAAGATGAGTGTGGAATTAGAGTTCAACTCTTGGTTCAAATCCCACATCTGATGCTTATTATGTTGGTGACCATAAACATATTCTATATCCTCAGAGTCTTGATTTTTTTTATGAATTGGGGGATAACAAAATTAAGTTGCTCTGAGTACCAAATGAGATCATATAATATATCCATATAACCAAATATATATATATAATGCTTTTTAAGCCTTGAAATTATTTAATAATTTAATCACCATAATATTATATAATAATAATAATTATAACATTACATTTAAATAAATTTATGTTACATACATATTGTAGAAATAGTTATGTTTATTACAACTATAACAGTAGAGGCAGCTAGGTGGCGCAGTGGATAGAGCACTGGCACTGGAGTCAGGAGTACCTGAGTTCAAATCCTGTCTCAAACACTTAATAATTACCTAGCTGCCACTTGATACCATTGCCTTGCAAAAAAACCTAAACAAAACAACTGTAACAGTAATCACATTTAATTTTCATGTTGTATTAACTGCTATATTATGTTAGAAATTATGCTTGGATGAAAGGGATTTAAAGACAGATATAGCTATATAAAAAGATTTGGTAATTGCTTAGATTTGTGGGGTGAGAGGAATGGAATAAGAGGTACTAAGTATAAATGACTTTTTCCAGAAGTTTAGCTAAGAAGGAGAGAAAAGAGATAGAAAGACAGCTGGAAGCGATAGTAGAATAATATGAGGGTTTTTTTTAAGGTGTGATCAAGAGTAAAATATAGAGAAATTAGCCTTGTCAAGAAAAGGGCTATCTTTTCATCAGAGACTAGATTAATGGAGGAGATCATTGGGGAATATGAAATGAGAAAAGAGAGGACAAACAGTCCTCCCCCCAATGGTAAAGTATGAGAGGTTCTCCACTGAAGTGGGGTAGGGAGTCTAAGTGATTTGGCTAGGGGTGATGAGAAAATAAGTGAAATTTAAATCTCTGTCATCTGACTGATTCTGTATTTTTTCTACACATCTCTCAGACCACTCTGAACCTTCTAAAAAACTCACCCTTAACCCTCTCTCAATTGCTAAAAAGGGCTTTTAAAAGGCCTATGCTGTAAAGAAAAAAAACAAGCTAGTAGTATAATAATGCATGTCTAAGGGTTTATAGATAATATTTTATCTCACACAATATTTTGAATTACTTCTCATTCAGTTAATCTCCAGAATATTCATTCATTTCCTTCTGAGATGTAGTAAATTCTTTCTATTATAACCTGCTCAAAGTGTTTACTAGTACTCTTTAATTACACAAAAGGTATTTTGAGTTACTCATTCTTATTCAGAGTACTTTTAATATTCATTTGCTCCATTGGTAGGCCAAGCCTATTATAATGATCCACATTTAACTTTTTCTTTTGTTGTTCAATTATTACAGTCTGCTGTTTTGGTTTTCAACTCTTTGTGATGCTGTTGGGGTTTTCTAGGCTAAGATACTAGAGTGGTTTGCCATTTCCTTTTCTGAGGCAAACTGAGGCAAATAGGGTTTAATGACTTGCCTAGGGTCACACAACTAGTAAGTGTCAGAGTCTAGATTTGAAGTCAGGAAGATGACTTCAGGCACAGCCCTGTATTCACTCTGCCACCTAGCCACCCCAAACTCACTTTACTGTATAACTGAATGCTTAAAATGAGACAATGGGAGCTGTTTCATTGTAACAATAGACAAGCATTTTTTAAAGACTTTTTTTTTTGCTCTAGGCACTTAGGTAAGTATTGGGGATATAAAAATACAAAGAATGAAATATTCCTTGCTTTTTATCTGAAAATAACAAATACCAGGAGAGAAATAGTTAAATCAGAAAAAGCAAGAGTTAGGTAAAGGGCACCTCCCTGGTAAAAATTAGCTTTATAATTTTTTTTTACTATTTGTTGCATATCAGAAAGTGAATCAGTACATACAAAACCATGTATAGAATAAAAAACCCATATATAGAGATATAGATATATTTATATATCTATATATAAAGTTTATTCTTTCTTTTTCTGAAACAGGTGGCATAGTAGATAGAGGTCCTGGCCTGAAGTCAGACTCATCTTCCTAAATTCAAATCTGGACTCAGCCATTTACTAACTGCATAATCCTGAGCAAGTCTCTTAACCTTGTTTGCTTCAGTTTCTTCATCTGTTAAATGAGCTGGCGAAGGAAATGGCAGACTACTCCAGTATCTTTGTCAAGAAAATCCCAAATGGAGTCATGAAGAGTTATATACTACTGAAGATTAAACCAGAAGCAACATTGGCTCACATTCATTAAATACTTTTAAAGAGCAAGACTTAGCACTAGCTATAGTGGATAAAAAGGCACTCACTAAAAGGGAAATAGTCCATGCCTTCAAGGAATATATATTTTATTGGGAAGATGAAACATTTAAAAAGAAAAGTAAATATTTGCAAGTAATTATGAAAGGATATTTACAAGTAATGGATGGAGGGGAAGAGAAGAGAACAGTGATCTTTGAGTCATAAGTATTGAGTTCAAATGTAGACCAGTCATGAGACCATGGACAAGCCTCTTTTTTTTCTCTTTGCTTCATTTCCTGGATTTGTAAAGTGAGAGGTTGGGGTAAATTCCCTCCTAGCTTAAGTTCTAGATGGTCTTGTGAATTGATTGGAGGTGGTAAGGTGTATGAAGGGATTAGAATAATCTTTGTGTAAGAAGGAAGGGAGGGAATGAATATTTATTAAGTCTTACTTAGTACTAGCTATGTCTGGTCAGCTAAATGACTCAGAGGATACTGAGATAGGAAGAATCAGTCTGAGTCATTGCTGTGTGACTCTAGGCAAGCTACTTAACTCTATTTGCCTAAATTTCTTCATCTATAATATGAGCTAGAGAAGGAAATGATAAATTACTCCAGCATCTTTCCTAGCCGCCCCCCCAAACCAACTAAAACAACAACCAAAAGACCAAACGCAAATAGGGTTCATATAGTCAGACATAATTGAACACTTAACAATTATGTTATTTGACTCCCTCAACATCCCTAGAAGACAGGTACTATTATTAACATCATCATTTTATAATTGAAGAAACTGAGGAACACAGAGATTAAGTGACTTTCCTAAGATCATTCAGCTAATAAATGTCTGAGACTGGTTTTGAACTCTGTTTCTGCATTCAGTGGAAGTTTGTTCAATAATTGCCAGCATGCAACCTTCCACATCCACAACCTAGCCTATTCTTACCTTTATAGTCTTATTACTCTTTACCCCTTTCCATGTAGGATAGGATTCAGGGATTCTCCTGCTTCTACTTGATGTTCCTTGCATATGGAATTCCATCTCCTGACATCTCACTGATAGTCCCTCAAGCCTGATTTACTCTCTCCTTCCAAATATCAGCTAAAATCTCCCCATCTCTAAGGGTCTTTTCAGAGGGTTCCTCCCTGCTCATTTCTCCCCTGGAGATCACTTTTCATGCATTGAATATATTTTTTTAGGTTTTTTTTTAATTAAAGATTTTATTTATTTTGAGTTTTACAATTTCCCCCCTAATCTTACTACCCTCCCCACCCCCACAGAAAGCAATTTGTCAGTCTTTATATTGCTTCCATGTTATACATTGATCCAAATTGAGAGTGATGAGAGAGAAATCATATCATTAAGGAAGAAACATAAAGTAGAGGAGATAGCAAGATCAGACAATAAGATATCAGTTTTTTTTCTAAATTAAAGGAAATAGTCCTTGGACTTTGTTCAAACTCCACAGTTGTTTCTCTGGATACAGATAGTATTCTCCATTGCAGACAATCCCAAATTGTCCCTAATTGTTGCACCAATGAAATGAATGAGTCCATCAAGGTTGATCATTGCCCCCCCCATGTTGCTGTTAGGTACACTGAATATATTTTGTGTGTGCAATTTTTTTGTTCTTTCTTTCATTACAGTCTAAGCTCCTTGAAAGCAAGACTAGTGTCCCTTGTGTCTTTAACTCTTTAGCAGAAAGTGACATAGTAAGCCCTTAATAAATGCTTTTTATCTTCTTGTTCCTTCCCATATGGTGAAAATAATGATGATTGTGGAATTAGAGTCCAACTATGGGTTCAGATCCTATATTTCATGATTAATAACTTCATGACTAAAGGTGATTATAGGCAAATCATTTAACCTCTGGCTCTAGGAACAACCCTATCCCTGCAGTTGTTATGAAGAGTGATTATAATTGTAAATCTCTGGGACAATCTGTGCAAAAAAAAAATGATGGTAGGAGATGGATTGACATTTATGAGAGTCAGAATGTACTACTTTTTTTGTTGTTTTGGTCTTTACCCATGTACATATGACCTATCAGTCATCTCTAAATAGTTGACTCCATGGAAGTTGAAATACTCTGACATTCTTTTTCTTTTCTTTTCTTTTCTTTTTTTTTTAGGTTTTTGCAAGGCAATGGGGTTAAGTGGCTTGCCCAAGGCCACACAGCTAGGTAATTATTAAGTGTCTGAGATCAGATTTGAACCCAGGTACTCCTGACTCCAAGGCCGGTGCTTTATCCACTACACCACCTAGCAGCCCCTTATACTCTGATATTCTTGTGAGGTTTGCTGTTCTTGCATATATGTAAGTTGTAAATTTTGTTTGTTTGGACTGTTAAAATTCAAAACTTAAAATGCTTGTGCAAATATAAAAAAAGAAGAAAGAGAAAGTACTATGGGTTTAATTACCTAGTTTATGCTGACCATTTCTTTTTCTGGATAAAGGAATTAGATATGAACAGATGGTATTCCTGTCTTGTATTTCTGGGATAGTTAAGGGACAAGGTTAGATTCAATTCACTTTGTTCTGAACTCTCTGGGTTTTGTGAATAAGAATCCTTAATAAGTGTTTCTTGACAAGACTAGAGAAGCAGGTTTGAAGGAAAACTGATTGTCAGCAATCTTTTCTTTTCCTTTTTTAATGTAAATATTTTGTTTTCCAATTGTATACAATAGTAGCTTCCACCAATCATTTTTTGCAAGGTTTTGAATTTTACAATTTACCCCCCTCCTCCCAACAGAAAGCAATCCGATAATCTTTTTTTTTTTTTGTAAGGCAATGGGGTTAAGCAATTTGCCCAAGGCCACACAGCTAGGTAATTATTAAGTGTCTGAAGTTGGATTTGAACTCAGGTCCTCCTGACTCCAGGACTGGTGCTCCACCCACTGCACCACTGCTATCTGATAGTCTTTATATTTGTTTCCATGATATGCATATATCAAAATTGAATGCATTGAAAGGAAAAAATATGTCCTTAAAGAAAATATATTAGACATATATATATATGATATATAAGACAACTTTTTTTTTTAAGAATTGAAGATAATAGTCTTTAAATTCATTTGAACTCCACAGTTCTTTCCCTAGACACAGATGATATTCTCCAGCACAGGTCCCCTAAAATTGTCCCTGATTATTGCACTGATAGAATGAGCAAGTCCATCAGCTTGATTATCCCCATATTATTGTTAGGGTATACAATTTTCTTCTGATTACAGCAGTCTTTTCAATAGCAGTTATTTCTTCATAGTGAAACAGGTTACAAAGATTTATCTTCTTTTTCTTAAAAACTTATCACGGGTTTGGGATTGTATTACAAACTGATGATGGTTCAAGCATAGTTTATCTTTTTTTTATCCCATTAACTTTAATTAAGAAAGTCATTTAATATTCCCCTCCAAACAACTTTCAAATAATACCTCAAGATACATTCTGAAGGGGAAGAAGTTTCAAAAGTACAAGGTGAAAAAATTTTCAGCCCAAGACTTAGTGGTCAACAGGAAAGGTCTGGTTTTTTTTAACCCATCCCTTTCTATGGTTTTTTTGGTATTTTATTTTTTCAAATTACATGTAAAGATAGTTTTCAACATTCACTATTTAAAAAAAAATTTTTACAACATTTATTCTTTGTAAGATTTTGAGTTCCCCATTTTTCTGTCTTCTTCCATCCCTTCCCTCCCTCCTTCCCAAGGCAGCAAGTAATCTGATATAGGTTATATATGTTCAATTGTTAATACATATTTCCATATGTCAAGTTGTGAAAGAAGCATCAGAGCAAAAGGGGAAAACCATGAGAAAGAAAAATAAATAAAAAATGAAAATAGTTTGCTTTAGTGTGCATTCAGACCCATAATTCTTTTTTCTGGATGTGGATAGTATTTTCCAACACAAGTCATTTGGAATTATTTTTTATCACTATATTGTTGGGAAGTGTTAAGTCTATCATAGTTGTTCATCTCACAATATTGCTGTTGCTGTGTACAATGTTCTGGTTCTGTCCAGGGCAAGCAATGCCTGGAAAGTCAGCAGCAGACCTGGGGTTGAGGGACTGAACAGCAGACTGGGCTTCTGGAGCTCTCAGCTCACAGGCAGTAAGGAAGTTGAACAACTGGTCAGAAGGTGATTACAAGTATCCCTTTGCTGGCATTGGATGTTGCATTACCCATGCGTAGATACTGATTGCTGTCCTAGGTTACAGTCCCAGGATAAAGAGGAGCACTAGCACACTAGAGCTTATGGTTGCCAGGGATTGAGGACCCTGCTCACAGTTCCATGGTAGAAAAGAATACTTTTGGTTGCTCACAGATCAGTTCAAAAGTCAGGAGAATAGTAAACGCTTCTCTCCTTAGATCATGATACCTGGAAAGAGCTTGCTCTGCAAACAGCTGCATAAAAAACCTAAAGCTTTGAACAGTTCTCCTTCCTCCCAGGACCAGAGCCTAAGTTCAAGAAAGAGACTGGAAAAATGAGCAAACAACAAAAAGGAATCTGACCATAGAAAGTTACTATCATGACAGGGAAGATCAAAACACAAACTCAGAAGACAACGAAGTCAAAACTGCTATATCCAAAGACTCAAAGAAAAATATGAATTGGTCTCAGGTCAAAAAAATAATTTAAAAACTGGAAGAACTCAAAAAGGATTTTAAAAATCAAGTAAGAGAGAGGGAAAATTGGGGAAAGAAATGATAGTGCTACAATTAGTCAATCTTTCTCCTGCTCAATGGCCATAATGAAGGAAATCTTACCACCTCTTGATGTAGCCTTGACATAGCCTATTCCATTTTTGGATAACTCTTAACTGTTAAGAGAGTTTTCCCTCATGTGAAACCTAAATTTTCTTCTTTTCAACTTCCACCCATTGCTCTTAGTTGAGTCTCCTGGAACTGTTCAAAACATGTATAATAATCTTTCTAACATATAACAATCCTTTAAGTATTTGAAGATAGATATCATGTACTTCATTGAGTCTTCTTTTCTCCAGGTTGGACATCTCCAGTTCTGTCAATCAATCTTCACATGACATGAACTCAAGGATCTTCACTATTTTGAACATCCTCCTTTGGATTCTCTACATCAGATCATAACTTTTGAGCAGTAAGCTAGAGATCATCCAGTCTAGTAGTGGAATGGTCCATCAAGAGGCTATGGAATTACTCCAAAAGACCTTGAACAATTCCAAGTGGTGTGTGACACACTATTTGGAAGATGGGAAGAAAAGTGAAAAATAAGTTTTGCAATAGCTAGTTCCTTTATCTGTTTACCCATTATCCTTTAATTGTCCTCTATTTTGATTCTCTTGTTGATATTCCCAACCTACTGTTTTGGATCTGTAGAGTTCTTAAAAACTAACTTATGATTGGGTATTCTTAGTATATATCATTGGAAAAAGTCTTCCCCTCATTTTTTTTTTTTGCAAGGCAATGGGGTTAAGCAGCTTGCCCAAGGCCACACAGCTAGGTAATTATTAAGTGTCTGAGGCTGGATTTGAACTCAGGTACTCCTGACTCCAGGGCCAGTGCTCTATCCATTGCGCCACCTAGCTGCTCTCATTTTTAACATACCTTCCCTTATCCCCAATATCACTTTGTGGCAGGAAAGTCTCTGTGCTTCAACATTGGCTGATGAGTAAGAGCCCCTCTCCTCTCTCCTCATTTTGCTTTGGGTTGGAGTATGAGTTAGACATAATCCAGAAAAGCAAATATATATATATATATATATATATATATATATATATATGATATATATATATATATACATGTGTGCATATATGAATGTATATTTATGCATGTATATATATACATATATATGTGTGTATATATATATATATATATATATATATATATATATTATATGTATCCAGAAGCAGATAAACATATATAGAGTGTTTATGTTGCTGAAAAGCATTTTACTGAAAGGAATATGCAAAAAAATTTTTCTTGTATAAAGAGAAAACTGAGGCCCAGAGGGATTAATTTATCTGGGTTCACGTTGGAGGAGGAAATGTTACTGTAGGCCCCAGTAACCTAAATCTCATATGAAGGAGGAACTAGGATTATTCTTCAGTTTCTGAATTCCATGAGAAGATAATTATTAATGAGATATTGAAAGTTCCTATGGATTTTGAGTACTCATTTGTGGACTTGTTCCTACTCTTAGCTTTGTGACTGACAAGAGAGGAAGTAGGAGGATTTATTACTTTTTTCTTTAATGTGTTATCTCTATTTAATGGTTACAAATACTGATTATCTGATACATTGATAATGGGCATCCTGGCTCCTGTGTAAAATATTATCTTTTT
The DNA here is from genome assembly GCF_037893015.1 of Macrotis lagotis. Taxonomy (NCBI): domain Eukaryota; kingdom Metazoa; phylum Chordata; class Mammalia; order Peramelemorphia; family Peramelidae; genus Macrotis; species Macrotis lagotis. Next base: position 407,517,991 of record NC_133666.1, read on the forward strand.
AAGTTAAAAATCTGGACACAAGGTCTGACAATGAATATTTTGAGGACATTTTCTTCAGGAGGAAAATGAAACATAATATATTTAGGGATATGATTGTTCTACCAATAAGAGTTTTCCTCAAGATAAAAATATAAATAAATGGGAAACAATTTGGTTTTTTGCAAGTATTATAAGTTGTAGGAATTGGTGCATTTGATTTGAGCAATCCTAGCTGTTCACTTATTCAATAATTTCAACTTTGCCTATTCTTAAAAGGGAGGAAAAAGAAGAGCAATATCAAGCTCTCTGACTTGAAATAAAATTGCTATCCTTAGTTTGCCCTTGTAGTGTTCAGCAGCAGTGCCTTATCGATCAGAATTAGGAAGTTAATAAGGTTTGGGCTAATTAATCAGATGGGTAGGGACTGGAACTGCCCTGCAAGGCTTAATCAAGTCATCAAACTCTCAAGCCATGAAGAAGGTAATTAAAGGAAAAGGATGCCTGTTATATAGTAACAGGAATCTAGGAGAGGACAAGAAAAAGATAGAGAACCTCCATTTTCTTTTGTACACTTTTCTGATATAAATCAGACCAAAATGACCAAAGTGCAGTGTTTAGTTTCCTATTGGAGGATTAAGTTGAATGAATTTATAAATCACATCCCTGGGTAATTTGCTTGCCCCAGACTTTCACTGATGAACCTGTGCTTATTTATAATAGATTTATTCTTCCCATGGCTTTTGGAAGACTGGTCCTTTAATGTAAACAATAGCAGTCCCCTACTGTTTCAGGAGTTTAGATTTATAATCAACAAACGTTTTTATCATGAACTGCCAGTTACCTATTAAGGTCCTGCTCAGTGTAAGATAATGGTGTTTGAGGCTATGCAGTGTGCCTGTTTCATCTTACAAAATCCTGAAAAATTATTCCTTAAGGAAATGAATAATTGGTGTTTCTTATACAGCTGAACATCTGTTTTCTTGGGGGCTTATTCTTTTAAAATATCTCCCTGCTGATATTATGATACTATTAATACCTGAGGGCAGCGAGGTGGCTCAGTGGATAAAGGACCAAGTCTAGTGTAGGAAGACTCATCTTCCTGAGTTCAAATCTGGCCTTATTCACTTACTAGCTGTATGACCCCCCAGGTTTCCCTTAACCCTCTTTGCCCATAGTTCCTTATCTGTGAAATGAGAGGGAGAAGGAAATGGAAAACTAAACATACTTTAGTATCTTTGTCAGGAAACCCCAAAGGGAATCATGAAGAGTCAGGCATGACTAAAAATGACTGAGTAACAAAAAAAAAAATAGATAGACATGCTTTCCTATTTGTCTCACCCACCTTCATCTTTTTCTTCCATTTTTCTCTTTCTTTCCTCTACTCTGTTAGGGTGAGGCAGGAATTGAATAGGAAAACAATTGGATTCCTTGAAGAGGCTGGACTGTATGAAATTAGGCCTAACCATGGGGAAACTGGGGTTTATAGTAATTTGTTCCATTGTGGTTTGGTATAACTGTGGGTTTTGTTTTGTTTGACATTTAATTTTTTTTATTTTTCTCAATTCCATGTAAACCCCAAATTTTTAATATTCTTTTAAAAAAAAATTGTGTTCCAACATTCAAAGGGTAAGGGGGTGGACTTTTTCTGCATTAAAACTTTTGATTGATAAAAAAATAAAAACATTGTGTTCCAAATTCTCTCCCTTCCCTTCCCCCTTCTTGAGAAGGCAAGCAGTTTTAAAGGATTATACATATGCAGTCATGTAGAAACATTTTGATATTAGACACGTTGCAAAATTCAGACCAAGAATAACAAAGTTTTTAAAAGAGTGTGTTTCTATCTATATTCAGATGCCATCAGTTCTTTTTTTTTCTGAAAGGGAATAACATTTTTAATCATAACATTGGAATAGTCTTGTATCATATTGCTGAGAATAGCTAAGTAATTCACAGTAGTTCTTTGTACTAATGGTTGTAAGTGAGTGAATCACTTCTATATATCTGTGGGATGTCTTTGTGATGCTTCTGTATTCTTTTTTCCTTTATTGGGGAAAATAACTTCATTCCCTTAGTCAGTATACAAAATGAAGACAAAATAGTTTTGAGAGGGAGAACACAAGATGCTACTGGAATCAAGAAGGACTTCAGATGGAAGGTGGTGCTCAGGCTAAATGCCAGGCTGAATGACTGTGATTACCAAGAGATGGGTGATATTAGATGCATAATGGACCAGAGATGGGAGATGGAATATCTGTGTACATGGAGTGACTAATAGTGACTAGGTCTTCCAGTAATAAGATAACTAGAAAGGTAGAAAGGGGCCAGGATTATCTCATTAGAGGTTAGAAGCAGTTAGTGGTTAAAGTACTGGACCTAGAATCAAAAAGACCTGTGTTCAAAAATCAGCCTTAGACATTTCCTAGATGTGTGACCTAGAGCAAGTCACTTAACCTGTCTGCCTCAGTTTTCTCAACAATAAACTAAGAATAATAATAGCATCTCCCTACAGATTTATTATAAAGATCCAATGAGAAAATGAATCCGGTAGATCATAGTAGATTCCTCAAAAATGCATATTTCCCTTCTCTTCTCCCCACTCTCCTCTGGTGTGGATTTATCCAATCAGATTAATTCTGCATTCCTACCTACTAAAAACTCTACACCCTTTATTAATATTTTATTTTCATTGAATCCTAGTTCCATGACATTGTAATGTGTTGGCTCTTCATGAAAACAGGCAGGCTTAGATATTAATACAGTATAGGGGTGGCTAGGTGGCGCAGTGCATAGAGCACCGGCCCTGGAGTCAGGAGTACCCGAGTTCAAATCTGACCTCACACACTTAATAATGACCTAGCTGTGTGGCCTTGGGCAAGCCACTTAACCCCACTGCCTTGCAAAATAACTAAAAAAAATGAAATAGATATTAATACAGTATTTTACTCTTTTCCTTGGTTGTTGTTGAGTTGTTTCTGACTCAAAACCCATTTGGGATTTTCTTGGTAGAGATACAGTAGTTTGTCATTTTCTTTTTTATTTCATTTTATTGATGAGGAAACTGAGGCAAACAGTGTTAAGCTGGGTCACACAGCTAGTAAGTGTTTGAGACCAGATTTGAACTCGTCATTGAGTCTTCCTGACTCTAGACCTAGCATTCTATTTACAGCACCACTGGACTACCCCATACTCAAAAGAATAAACAACAGATAATAGAGCATCTACTTTATGACTATATTGTAGCTTTTCCTAGACTCAGACTATTCTTATATAGTATATGAGAATTAGGTGTACTGGAGCTAGTTCATACCAGGCTCGAAAGAACCAAATTGTTAATTTTCGGGAAGATCATTTACATCTCAGAAATCTCAATTGCTACAAATTGTCATATGATTTATTATTTTCTTGATTGTACTGACTTAAGAAAGGGATGGAGAAAATGTAAATGTAAAGAATTCAAGCTAAACTTAAAATCATAGGAGGTGGATGTTAACCATTTATCAGCACCCACTGATGGGAATGCATCATATGTAGGAGTTGTAGGAAGGATATAGTTCAATTATTTTTCTCCATTATGCCAACTCGTCTTGTAAGCTGGCAAAGGATTCTGGGAAATACAGCATAGTTTCTAACTGAATCCAGTAGACATAATCAGTAGAGCAGGGATTCAGAAACTCTGGATTTGGGACTTGGGACCCAATTATAGACAGATACTCTGAATGTTGTTGCTTTTCTATATGGTGTCCATTGTTGGCATGGACCTCCAACTGAAGGTCTCTGGCTGGCTATTCATGGAGCAGCAGGAGTAGACTCAAAGGCAGATCTTGGCAAGGAGAAACTACTGATATTTCACCTTAAGCATCTCACCTTTGGTTCAAGATTTTTATCTCATCTGCTTCTGACCCTTAGGGAACTTGGTGTGATACATAACAGAAAGACCATTATGTTTGGAACCCAGCAACCTAGATTCATGTCCCAACACTGCCACTTTTTAATCTTTGTAACCTTGGGCTCAGTTTCTTATCTGTAAAAATGAGGAGATTGGACTAGATGATCTCTAAGGTGTCCTACTGAGCTCTAAATCTATGATCTTTTGTTTTCTAGTTTTCTACCTTATAGATAGGATGGATCTGAGCAGTAGATCTCTGCTCCTTAAACTGGGTCTGAATTTTTAACCCTAGATTATATTATGCAAATTGAAAGAAAAAATAGAACTGGAAGTCATATTGACTATAGAAGACCAGACAAGAGAAAAAAATTGAAAATAAACCAAATATCTTAATGATAAGGACTAAATGATGAATGATTAAAAATATTAGGATTTTTTAAAGAAATTTGTGATTTTCATTAAAGAAAAATGTGATTTCATCAGTATGGATGAGGAATTCTCTATAATAAAGGGTTTGGCACCTGTTCTACAATTCACAAGACTTCTGGGATACTGAGAAGTTGAATGCTTTCCCCAGGCACACAGGGCTAGTATGTGTCAGAGGCAAACTCAAACTCTAAGGACAACTGTACAACTACCCCAAAGTAGTTGACTCTGTCATCTTACTATACATTTCTGTGTACTTAACTGCATTGAAAATAGTTCGTTTAAATGTAAATTATTACTAAACAAGTTTTGCTGATGGTATTGATTCTTAATCTTAATCTTTTAATGCAATATTTGAAAATTACTGACTTCTGAAAATTTACTCCAGGAGCCTGTCAATGGAGATCATGAAATGAATAATTGGGTACAATTTCCTATAAGTAGTGTAGACTTACAAACACTGTTGAAAGAACACCTACCTACTGACAAAACATTTACCTCAAATAGCAGAAGCCTGGAAAAAAAATTCTGTTTCCTTGGGAGCAATGAGGTTTCTGCAATATTTATGACATTCTAATCCATATCCCATTTGCACATAATGGATCTTTGGATTTTTACCCTGGTTGTATTTATATAGTGAAGAATTTTTAAAAGCACCAGGCTCAGCTTTAAAAAATCCCCACACAATGGAGAACAGAACTGGAAAACACTAAAACTGCCAGTTATTTGATTGAAAGGAGATTTATGGTGTCCTTTGAGGTTGGAAACTCATGGAGGAAGGTCCACCATCTGGTACCACTCTCCCTTTCCAACCTTCCTTTTTCCTAGACAATCTTTCTTCCAACATGTACCTCTCCTCCACCCAATGCTTCTGAAGTACTTTCTGACTCTCTCAAAAACTCTGCAGCCTCAAAATCCCAGACCATTTGAGCAGGACAGGAGGCAAGAAATGATTCTGTACCTTTAGCTAGAAAGTCTGTGCACCAAGGGAACCAGGATATTTTTTTCCAGTGATGAAAAGGAGCAAAGAAAAAGAATACTAAAGATCTTCCATAAGTATATACTTATCCACTTCCAACCTCTCATTGAAGCTCTTTAATCTAGTTCATTCCATATTTATGAACCATCATATAGTCTTTGAAAAAAAGGAGAGAATAGATTTAGTGACTACTAGAGGCTCTTCCATCTTTAAAACTGATCCTGTGAACTTGTCAAGTGAGACAAAGCTTCCTACCCTCTCCACTTCTTTTTTGTTTTGTTTTGGTTTTTTTTGCAAGGCAATGAGGTTAAGTGACTTGCCCAAGGTCACAAAACTAGGTAATTAGTAAGTGTCTGAGGTTGGATTCGAACTCAGGTCCTCCTGACTCCAGGGCCAGTGCTCTATCCACACTCCACCTAGCTGCCCCCTCTCCACTTCTAAATAGGTATTAATTAGTATGAAGTTTTTCCTTATATGAAGCTTAATTTTTCCCCTTTGTGCTCTGCCCTCTCCTTTGCTCCCACTACTTTCCATGTCTTTCCTTCCCTTCTTTGTCTGTTTGTCTGTGATAGAATTTAAATTGATGACAGGAACTTTTTCTATTTAAACTTTATAGTTCCACTATAATAGCATTCTCAACCACTGTTTTTTAAGAGAGAGAGAGAGAGAGAGAAAGAGAGAGAGAGAGAGTGTGTGTGTTAATTTAAGGTAGTGGGGTTAAGTGACTTGCCCAAGGTCACATAGCTAGGTCATTATTAAGTGTGTGAGGTCAGATTTGAACTCGGGTACTCCTGACTCCACGGCCAGTGCTCTATCGACTATGCCACCTAGCTGCCCCTCAATCTCTGTTAAATTGAATTTTTTTAAAAATTGAATTATAATTTAGTGGCTGTTTTATAAATTTCTAAGACTGAACAATGTGAATGATATGTACTTTGTATGATTTCTCAGATGACTTTAAATTGATTCAAATAGCCTTGGCCTGAATTAAAAAATAATGCAATAGTAATTTAGCACCCACCATCCCCCATCAATACAGCCTTATCCTCACCCTCCACTACACACACACACACACACACACACACACACACACACACACACACACACACACCCCAGGAGAAAACTTGCCTAGAATATTTACTTTCAGAATAATTATTTGAAAGGTTTCCTGGATGATGTATCCTATTTAGATATTTTCATGACTCTGTGATCTCAGTGTGGGTGTTCCCTGAGACCATACCCCCATCTTTACTTTCTTATTCTGTATGGTCCTTGTCTATGTTCTTCTATAGGTCTAGAAAGTATCCATGGATACCAATGGACCAGGTGAATTGTTCATCAACTATAATTTAATGTTTACTCACTCTTACATGATTCCTTTTCCAGTGAGACATGTCTGTTTAAATTTCTCATATTTCTTCTTCTGAACAATTCTTTTTTCTTCATTGGTAATATACTGAACCAACAAATACCTAACTTGGAACTTCAAATTTTTGTAATTTGGGGTGTTCCATGATTTGCAGTCATATAGTATCACCAAAGGAATGTTGATGTTGAACAAGGTGGATTCTTGCTTCAGGGAAAAGCTTGAAGTCATTAAAACCTGACACATTTTCCCAAAGGAAATTCAATTTAATATGTTGCCTTCCTATTTAATTCCATGGCAGTTTCTTGTTCATTCACTGTCTAGGATAACAACATGGGTAAACCAGTTCTATTAGTTGTTAAGTCAACTGTATATCATAGATGGATTAAAAAACACTCTTCATCCATTTTTCTTTTCTTGTGTGTATAGCTGAATCAAATTCTCTTAAATAATTAAGGATCTCATCTAGAAGGTAAGTAAAACATTATGACTTTAGACAAATCACTTAAACTTTCTTGAATTCTAGTTTCTTTTGCAAAATGAAGGGGTTGGAATAGATGATTAGTCTGTGATGTCTCTTCCAAAGTCTCCAAAAGGTATGAAATGGATGATATGCTTCTGTAATCCCAGGCTATTTAGTATTTACTAGGTATCATCTTTGGTTAGCAAACATTTAAAACTTGAACTTTGAAAGTGAAAAATTTCTCTATCTATTGATGTATATTTTCCCAATTTTCCTTGGAAAAGAATTAGAAATTCTAATTAGGGTTTTACACTAAACATTACTGCTAAGTAGCAGTGTTGAACAGTATCTCTAAGTTTGTGTTCACACTGCAAATATTCAGAGTTGATAAATCACAAGAGTGCACCTTCCAAATTTGGAAAGCATTAGTTATACAGAATTAGCAATGACTATATATCCTCTGGGTTAGTGGTCTTTCTTTAGCATTCTCATTTGTCAGCAGTGCAATGGTGCTGGAAAAAAATATAATGATAAAAGTAAGCAATAGTAATTGGAACTTATGGATTAATCAAAGAGAATATCAGGAAGAAACCATAAATTTAGAATCCCATCGTAATTGCTTGAAGTTTACAATGTCCTTCCCTGAAGAAGATGAATGAAATCTGAAAGAGAACCGACATCTCTTCATTAGCGATGGATTTATTAAAGAGTCCTTGCCTTTTGTATATGCCATATTTATGAGAAGATATTTGGAGTTAAAAAATTAAATAGTAAAAGATGATGAGAAGTTGTGTGGTATAATTCAAAGAATACCAAACTAGGAAGTAAGAATAGATTTGGACTGAGTACCTTTCTCTGATGGTTTCTAGTAGACAAATCACCTAACCTCTCTTTCTCTCAGTTTCTTCATCTGTAGAATGGGAATAATATTTACACTATCATGGTGAAGAAAGTACTTTATTTATTTTGAATTTTACAATTTCTCCCCTAATTTTGCTTCCCTCCCACCCCCACAAAAGGCAGTCTGTATACTGTTTCCACAGTATACATAAGAAAGTACTTTATAGGGGTGGCTAGGTGCAGTGGATAGAGCACTGGTCGGAGTCAGGAGTACCTGGGTTGGAATGCAGTCTCAGACACTTAATAATGACCTAGCTGTGAGGCCTTGGGCGAGCCACTTAACCCCATTTGCCTTGCAAAAACTAAAAAAAAAGTATGCACTTTATACAGCTAAAAAAAAGACAATATGGATGTGAGATCTTAATATTTAAGGACCCATATTCCTTTGTGTAAAATAGATTAAAAATATTTGTTCCTTATGTGTTAAAAGCATATAATTTCAGTAGTGATGCATATAATTACTCTTATTTATTTATGTTTTTTTGTTTGTTTTTGAGGTTTTTTCAAGGCAAATGGGGTTAAATGGCTCGCCCAAGGCCACACAGCTAGGTCATTATTAAGTGTCTGAGGTCAGATTTGAATTCAGGTACTCCTGACTCCAGGGCTGGTGCTCTCTCCACTGCTCAACCTAGCTGCCCCTAATTACTCTTATTTAAATTCTGATATATAAAGAAATGATCAAATTCTCCTTTGAGTTTCAAAGTCATTTTTAAATCTTAAATAGTATTTCATTTTTTTCCAGTTAAATATATAGTTTTCAACATTCATTTTTGCACAATTTTCTTCCTCCTTCCCCTCTTTCTCTTCTCCCCAAGACAGCAATCAATCTGATATAGATTGTACATGCATAATCATGTTAAACTTATCAGAGTCATTTATTAAAATGTTTTGTATGCCATTAGGCTCCTTTCAAGTGGCAAAGTACCTGGTGCTGATTCTTTTCCAGTTGAGATCTACAAGGTGGGAGTCTATTGCTCATCCAAAAGCTGACTGAAATTTTATAGGTTATATAGCATGAAGAGGCTATCCCCCAAGAGTTCAAGGATGCCTCCACTGTCCATCTTTATAAAGGTAAAGGGAATAGATTGTCCTATGACAAAACCAGGGATATTTCTTTTAGTCATTGATGTTAAAATTATTGCCAGGTGGCAGCTAGGTGGCGCAGTGGATAGAGCACTGGCCAGAGCACCGGCCTTGGAGTCAGGAGTACATGAGTTCAAATCTGGCCTCAGACACTTAATAATGACCTAGCTGTGTGGCCTTGGGCGAGCCACTTAACCCCATTGCCTTGAAAAATCTAAAAAAAAAAAAAGATTTTTGCCAGACTCCTTTTCAGTAGATTGATCCTTCATCTGGAAGATGTTCATCTCCCTGAGAGCCAGTGTAGCTTCAGAAATGGTTGAGGAACAGCCGATATGGTATTTGCTGCCCAACAACTCCAGGAAAAAAATGACAGGAATGGAATAGAGGTCTATAACCAACATTTGTAGATCTGGACCAAGCTCTTTGATACCATCAGTCGTGAGGGTCTACAGAAAATTATGTCAAAATTTGGTTGCTCTGAGAAGTTAATCAGTTTTGTATGTCATTTCCACGATGGCAGGTATACCTGGGTTCTGGATAGTATATGATGCTCTAGAGATTTCCCAGTCACTAATGAAGTGAAACAAGTCTATGTCCTTGCTCCTATGTTGTTTAGCATGATGTTTTTATGTTATCAAATACCTTCACTGAGGATGAACATGGCATCAAGGTCAGCTACTGCACTGATGACAACTTATTCAACTTGAAAAAGGCTACAAGCCAAGACCACAGTGGAGGGAGTGTTGGTCCATGATTTTCTGTTTGCAGATAATTGTTCACTCAATACAGCCTTTTAAGCTGAGATGCAATGAAGTATGAATTGTTTCTCTGCTGCTTGTGCTAATTTTGGCCTAAGAATTAACATCAAGAAAACACAAGTGCTCCAATAGCCAGCACCACACCATCCAAATGCAGAAACATTTGGCAGTGTCCTTTCCAAGGAGGTACATATTGACAATGAGGTTGGCACATGCATTACCAGAGCTAGCTCAATGTTTGGGAGGCTCCAAAAGAAAGTGTGAGAGAAAAGAGGTATTAGACTGACCAACTACTAAACTGAAGGTCTTCAGAGCTGTTGTTCTGACCTTATTGCTATGTATCTGTGGAAGCTGTGCAGTCTACCAGTGCCATGTCAGTAAACTGAGTTGCTTCTATTTAGATTGAAGATCACATGGCAAAAGAACCAGACAGTGAGGGCCAACATTATTATAGAGAGCAGCTATGATGGATTGGGCACCTTGTTAGAATGCCAGATGTAGGCTTGCCAAAAAAAAAGGCTATTTTATGGAGAACTCACATAGGGCAAGTACTCACAAGGGGGTCAGAAGGAGTGATACTGGGAAACCCTGAAGGTCTCTCTCTTATGAACTTTAGAATTGATGGTATAGCATGCTCAGCATGGCATGTTCTCATCAGAGAGGGGGTTACACTCTGTGAGGAAGGCAGAATGGAAGCAGCTCAAAGGAAATGTGACATATGTAAGTTTAGAGTAACAACACCGGGTATTCACATGGACTATTTGTGCCCACCGTATGGCAGAGCATTCTGAGCTCATATTGGTCTGATCAGTCACAATTGGACACATTGTAATTTGTCTCAAACATAGTGATGACATTTTAGTCTTCAATAACAAGGACAAGAACGAATCAACCAATCAGCACCAACATTGTGCTATGATCAGCTATGATGGGCTCAGCTTCTCTCAGTAATCAAAAATGATTCTAAAAGACTTGTGATGACAAATATCATCCACACCAGACAAGGAACCATGGAGTCATTCTATGTTCACTTTTTAATACTTCTTTTATGGTTTTTTTCTTTTTCATGTTTTTTCCCTTTCATTCTGATTCTTCTTTTCCCAACTAATATGGAAATTTGTTAAACATGATTGTAAAGGTACAACCTTTATTGGATTACTCATTGCCATGGGAAGAGGAGAGGGAAGATACTCAAAAACTTAAAAAAAGATTAATGTTGGAAACTATCTTTGCATATAATTGGAAAAAATAAAATAAAGGTAAAAAAGTCATTTTTTTTTTTCTGGAGGAAGAAGGATAGAATATGTGCTAGATATTTAAGTACATAGTAATGTGAGGAAGAAGCAAACATTAGTAATTGAGAAACCTGGGAAAGACTCCATAGGAAAGTTGTATATGCCAATAAATCTATTAATTCTCTTTTTAAAATTTTATTTTTAAACTGGATGTAAATACCACTATATATATATATATATATATATATATATATATCAGAATGTAAATAAAAGATTGCATTTGAAGTCATGAAACTCTGTTTGACTGCCTTTTGCTTTTTTAAAAAAAAGAGTACTAAATTGATAAATTCTACATATTACTTTCAAAACTATCCTGCTTATCCATGGTTCCCTTCAAACTTTTCTGTTCTCTAATATGCATTTTAAAAAATGTTTACTTTTCATTTTGAATCTAAGCAACAAAAAACATTTGTATTCATAAAATACCATAAAGAGGAGACTCTATGTGAAATTATGAATCTATTTCTCAGCACTTGGTTTAAAAAAAGTATATGATACATTCTGAATGTTATATTCAAATCTGGCCTGCTTATCTGTGCTTTCCTTTGATCTTCCTACTATATTCTTCTCTTTATTTTCTTTGGCACTTTTTTTATTTTAAGCACCACTGTTGCTATCCCTCACCTTCATAAATCCCTCTCTGTCATTAAAAGATGGAAAGAAAAAAGAAAAAACCCTTCTCATAATAACTAAGCATAGTCAAGCAAAATGAAGCTATATGCTGACCATACCCCCAAATATGACTCTTTCTGTCCTTTGTCAAGTCCATCAACTTTCTGTTAGGGTTACTATGCTTCCTTTCAGATCCCCAGGAAATGTAGTTAGTATTTTGATGGGTAGAACATTGACCTTGGAGTCAGGAGGACCTGAATTCAAATCCAGCCTCAGACACTTGATACTTAGTAGCTGTGTGAACTTGGGCAAGTCACTTAATTTTGTTTGCCTCAGATCCAAGGCCATCTCCAGTCATCCTGAATCATATCTGGCTATTGGACCCAGATGGCTCCAGAGAAGAAAGTGAGGCTGGTGACTTAGCAGAGCAGTCCCTCCCTCAAATCCAAATATGTGTTTGTTATGACATCACTGCCTTGCTTTCTGATGTCATGTTCTTCAAGAACTAAGGACAAAAAAAATCATTGATCTAAATTCTGAGGTCTTTCCATTTTTTATAAATCACATTTTTGCTATGTACAAATTATTCTCCTGGTTTTCCTCCCTTCACTCTGTCTATACTATCCAACATTCTCTGATATTATTCTTTGATATCTTTGATTCTATTTTTCTCTTTTCTTCTTTTCTTCTTTTTTTAGAATTGTGAAGATTTTATTTATTTTGAGTTTTACAATTTTTCCCCTATTCTTACTTCCCCTCTCCCCATCCCCCATAGAAGGCAATCTGCCAGTCATTACATTGTTTCCATGGCATACATTGATACAAATTTAATGTGATGAGAGAGAAATCACATCCTTAAGGAAGAAGCAAAGTATAAGAGATAGCAAGATCAGACAATAAGATATCAGTTTTTTCCTAAATTAAAGCTAATCCTTGGTCTTTGTTCAAACTCCACAGTTCTTTCTCTGAATGCAGATGGTATTCTCCATTGCAGAGAGCCCCAAATTGTCCCTGATTGTTGCACTGATGGAATGACCAAGTCCATCAAGGTCGATCATCACCCCCATGTAGCTGTTAGGGTGTATAATATTCTTCTGCTTCTGCTTATCTCACTCAGCATCAGTTCATGCAAATCCCTCCAGGCTTCCCTGAATTCCCATCCCTCCTGTTTTTTAATAGAACAATAGTGTTCCAAGACATACATCTACCACAGTTTGCTAAACCATTCCCCGAATGAAGGACATTTACTTGATTTCCAATTTTTTGCCACCACAAGCAGGGCATTTTATGGGTATTTTTATACAAGTGATGTTTTTACCCTTTCTTTTTCATTATCTCTTCAGGGTATAGGGCCCAATAGTAGTATTGCTGGATAAAAGGGTATGCACATTTTTGTGCCCTTTGCGGGTAGTTCCAAATTTCTCTCCAGAAAGGCTGGATGAGTTCACAGCTCCATCAACAATGTAATAGTGTCCCAGATTTCCTACAACCCTTCCAACAATGATCATTGTCCTTTCTGGTCATATTGGCCAGTCTGAGAGGTATGAGGTGGTACCTCAGAGAAGCTTTAATTTGCATTTCTCTAATAAGTAATGATTTAGAGCAATTTTTCATCTGACTAAGGATTGCTTTGATCTCATCTGTAAATTGTCTTTGCATATCCTTTGACCATTTCTCAATTGGGGAATGGCTTTTTAAAAAAAAATTTTGACTCAGTTCTCTGTATATTTTAGAAATGAGTCCTTTGTCAGAAACATTAGTTGTAAAGATTGTTACTCAGTTTACTATATTTCTTTTGATCTTGGTTACAGTGGTTTTTGTCTGTGCAAAAGCTTTTTAAAATTTAATGTAATCAAAATCATCTAGTTTGTTTTTAGTTATATTCTCCATCTTTTCCTTAGTCATAAACTGCTTCCCTTTCCATAGATCTGACAGGTAAATTATTCCTTGATCTACTTTGCTTATAATATTGTTTTTTATGTCTAAATCCTGTATCCATTTTGATCTTATCTTGGTATAGGGTGTGAGGTGTGGGTCTAATCTAAGTTTCTTCTATACTAACTTCTGATTTTCCCAGCAGTTTTTATCAAAGAGAGTTTTTATCCCAATGGCTGGAATCTTTGGGTTTATCAAACAGAAGATTACTATATTCATTTCCTGCTATTACACCTAGTCTATTCCACTGATTCACAACTCTGTTTCTTAGCCAATACCAGTTTTGATGACTGATGCTTTATAATATAATTTTAGATCAGGTAGGTCTAAGCCACCTTCTTTTGCACCTTTTTCCCCCTTTGAATCCCTGGAAATTCTTGACTTTTTATTTCTCCATATGAATTTGCTTACAATTTTTTCTAATTCATTAATTTTTCAGAATTTTGATTGGCAGGACACTAAGCAAGTAGTTTAGTTTTGGTAGAATTGTCATTTTTATTATATTAGTTCAACTTATCTATGAGCAGTTGATGTTAAATCTGATTTTATTTGTGTGAGAAGTGTTTTGTAATTGTTTTCAAAAAGTTCCTGAGTCTGCCTTGGTCTTTTGTTTCTTCTTTTTTCTTCTTCTCTTCTCTGTCTTCTCCTTCTCCTTTTCTTTTTTCTCTTCTTTTCTTTCTTCTCTTTTCTTCTTCTTCTCTTCTCCTTTTTTCTTTCTTCTTCTCCTTTTCTTTTTCCTCTTCTCCTTTTCCTTCTTTTCTTCTCCTTTTCTTTCTTCTCTTCTTCTTCTTTTCTTTTCTTCTCCTTTTCTTCTTCTTCTCTTTCTTTTCTTTCTTCTCTTCTCCTTTTCTTCTTCTTCTCTTTCTTCTCTTCTCCTTTTCTTTCTTCTCTTCTCCTCCTTCGTCTCCTTCTTCTTTTCTTCTGCTTCTTCTCCTTCTTTTCTTCTCCTCCTGCTTCCTCTCCTCCTCCTCCTTCTTCTCCTTCTCCTTCTTCTCCTCCTCCTCCTCCTTCTTCTCTTCAGGTAATGGGGTTAAGTGACTTGCCAAAGGTTACACACTTACACAATTATTACGTGTCTGAGGCCAGATTTGAAATCAACTTCTCCTGACTCCAAGGTTGATGCTCTATACATTGTGCCACTTAACTGCTTCTCTTTCATTGATTCTAATAACACAGTGATATTCTGTTAAATTCATATACCACAATTTGTTAAGGCATTTACTAATTTATGGGTACCCCCTTAGATTCTAGTTATTTAAATTTGTTTCTTTTTTCTCTTTTATGTTCTCCCTTTAAGATCAGAAATTTTGCTTTATCTGTGACTATACCCTTCCCAGCTTTATCCTTCCTATTCTTGCCTTTCCCACTTGTTTTCCTGTTGATTTTGATATATTTCTACACTAAATATTTGTGTCTGCATATGTGTGCATTCAACCCTCTTTAGTTCATTTCAGCTAACATTGAGGTTTGTTTGATTCCTGGTTCTCTCACCCTTTTCCTCATTGTTTATCTCCATATGATCCAGCTATGAGAAATCATAGCAGCCTTTTTTTCCTCTATACTTTTGCCCTCTTTCCTTTTTCCCTCCCTCTTCAAACCCTCAGAATGGAACCAATTCATCCTTAAATCCTTTATTTTTCTTATTCAACTCCATTAATTATATACATATATATATGTGTGTTTATTATTTTCAGGTTCACATTATCTTTCTTCTGCTTTCTCCTCCTGTCCCTTATTGATAAAAAAAGAAAAAAAACAAAATCCTTTAGAATCACATGTAGGATGATTAATATGGAACTATGTTTAACATAATCACATATTTAGAGCCTATATTAGACTGCTTTCTGTCAGGGGGTGGGGGAGAGAGGGGCAGGAGGGAGAAAAATGTAAAATTCAAAACCTTGCAAAAAATGATTGGTGAAAACTACTATTTCATGTTGTTGGAAAAACACATAAATGTTTATTTAAAAAAAAGAAGAAATACATGTAGATAAGCAAAACAAATTCCTACATTGACCATGTCCAAAAAACTAAAAGTAAGCCTTAGTCTGTACTCTAGGTTTATCAACTCTGTATCTGGAGGTGAGTACTATGTTTGATTCATTATGAGTCATCTGTTCTAAGTTGGTATTTGTGTCAATACCTTTTGAAAATATTAAATTTCTGAAGGGACATTTTGTTTTTTCCCCTCTTTTATAGGAGGTTCTTAACTTTTTTATGACAAGGATATTTTTCTTTTTTTCATTGCTATAGCTACTATGACTTATATGATATTGATTAGTAATGATGATAATGAACATTCTTGTTTCACTTCTGACCTAATTGGAAAGATTTCTAGTTTATTCCCATTATTGATAAGGCTTGCTCTTGGTTATAGAGAGATAGATGCCACTCATCATTTTAAGAAAAAATTCATTTATTCTCATGCTTTCTAGGTTGTTTATTGAAGAGGAAAGGGTTTGTATTTTTCTCCAAACCTTTTCCTGCATCTTTTGATATAATTATATATTTTTATTTTTATTATTGATATAGTGAATTATGCTGATAATTTTCCTAAAGTTGAACCAGATTTGCATTACTGGTATTAATTCCACGTGGTCATAGTGTATAACTTCTGTGATATATTGCTATAATCTTGTTAGCATTTTATCTAGAATTTTTTTGTTTTCAGTAGTCATTAGGAAGAATAACCTTTACTTTCTTTTTTCTATTTTTGCTCTCCCTGGTTAAGTTATCAAGATCACATTTCTATCATAGCAGATTTTTGAAAAGAGTCCTTTACCTATTTTTCTTTTTTAAATTTTATTTTTCAATTACATAGTTTTTGACATTCATCCTTTTGAAACCTTTGAGTTCCACATTTTTCTCCCACCCTCTCCATGGCAGCAAATGATTTGATATAAATTATACAAGTTCAATTGTGTTTAATGTAATTCCAAATTAGTCATGTTGTGATAGAGGGGGGAAAACATGAAAAAGAGAGATAAAAACATAAAAGAAGTTTTAAAAGGTGAACAGACTTTATTACAATGAGCTATTGCAATGATATGGATGGGGAGAAGGCAAGGGGGAATGAAGGACTCTTCGCTCTCATCAGAGATGGCTAGGAGAGGAAACAGCATATATACTTAATGGGGTATAGACATCTGGTGTAAGAAGGAGAGAAGGGGGACAGGGGGAAGGGGGGTGATGTGAGTGATGGAAAAGAGGATGGACCATGGGGGGAGAGTGGTCAGATACTACTTCTTGCAAGGGGCTGGAATTGGATGGCCTGCTGGGACCTTAGGGCCAGGTGGCTGCTGGGCCTAAGGGGTGGCATGTGGGCTCGGGGACTCTTGGCCCCAGGGCCAGGGATCTGTCCGCTGCACCACTTGGCTACCCTACAGCAGATTCAGAGTGAAAGGAGAGAGAAAATATAGTAAATGGTAGTAGAGAAGTACAAATGGAGGGAGTTGCAATCAGCAGTAGCAACGGTGGAAAAATATGAAAGTAATTTTTGTGATGGACTTATCATAAAGAATGTGATCCACCCACGACAGAACTGGTGGTGTTGGGACACAGACTAAGGCACAATTTTATTATTGTTATTTTTTGGGGGGGGGTTGCAGGGCAAATGGGGCTGGGTGGCCTGCCTGGGGCCGCACAACTGGGTGATTGTTGGGTGTCTGAGACCGGATTTGAACCCAGGTACTCCTGACTCCAAGGCCGGTGTTTTATCCACTACGCCACCTAGCCGCCCCTCCTGCCTTTTTTTTAACTTTAGTTGAAGTGTAATATATTTTGCTCCAGCCTTTTACATTTAGCATGTGTATTTCTTTCTGCTTCAAATGTTTCTTGTTTATATATTTTTATTTATACTTTACTAAAATATTCTTGTTGTAAAAGTAAACACAATCCCCCCCACCACAAAAATAAAAAACCTCCTGAGAAATAAAGTGAAAGAAAGAGAAAAAATTGTGTTTCAGTCTGTGTTCTGATACCATCAGTTCTGTCTCTGGGGTGGATCACATTCTTTATCATAAGTCTGTCAGAGAAGTTACTTCCATATTTTTCCATAGTTGCTGTTGCTGATTGTAATTCCCTCCATTCATTTCTCCCCACTACCATCTATTATATTTTCTCTCTCCTTTCACTCTGTCCCTCTTCAAAAATGTGCTATGAGGCATCCAAGTGGCACAGCAGACAGAGAACTGACCCTGGAACCAGAAAGCCTCAAACCTACATCCCACCCCAGAGACCCAGCAACCACCCAGCCATAGAGTCCCAGACAGGCCATCCAATCCCACCACCTTACAAAAAGTAAAAAAGGAAATGTATTATATCTTCACTATCCTCTCCCATGATCTACCCTCTCCTCTATCACCTACATCCCCCTCCCCTCCCCCATCCCTTTTCTCTCCTTTTTCTTCTAGATTTCTATGCTCTATTAAGTATGCATGCTCTTTCCTCTCTGAGTCATTTCCAATGAGAATGAAGGCTTCTTCACTGCCCCTCACCCCCCCCCCCACTTCTATACCATTGAAAAAGCTTTTTCTTGACTCTTTTACATGAACTATCTTAGCCTATTCTGCTTCTCCTTTCCCTTTTTCCAGTATATTTCCCTTTCACTCATTGATTCCATTTTTATAGTATATTAGCTCTTCAAATTTGGCTCTCTTCTGTATCATGTCTATATATGCTCATTTTAACTGTTCTAATAAATGAGAAGGTTCATATGAGTATTATCACTATCATTTTTCCATGCAGTAATACGCACAGTTCATTATCATTAAATCCCTCATAATTTAACCTTCTTGTCCACCCTCTCTAGGCTTCACCTGAATCCCATACTTGAAGACCAAACTTTCTGTTCAGCTCTGGTCATTTCAACAGGAACATTTGAAATTCCCCTCTTTCAATGAAAGTCCATCTTTTCCCCTGGAAGAGAATGTTCAGTTTTGCTGGGTAGTTGATTCTTGGTTGTATTCCAAGCTCTTTTGCCTTCTGGAATATTATATTCCAAGCTCTATGCTTAATGTGGATGCTGCTAAGTCCTGTGTGATCCTGACTGTAGCTCCATGATATTTGAATTGTGTCCTTCTAGCTGCTTGCAATATTTTCTTTTGACTTGGAAGTTCTGGAACTTGGCTATAATATTTCTGGGGGTTATTTTTTGGATCTCTTTCAGGAAGAGGTCACTGGATTCTCTCAATTTCTAGTTTTCCCTCTGCTTCTAGGATATCAGAGCAATTTTCCTTGTAGAAATTCTTTAAAAATGGGGGTGGCTAGGTGGCACAGTGGACAGAGCACTGGCCCTGGAGTCAGGAGTACCTGAGTTCAATTGCAGCCTCAGACACTTAACAAGCCATTTAACCCTATTGCCTTGCAAAAAAACACCTAAAAAATGAAGTCAAGGCTCTTTTCCTGAGCCTTATAACTTTCAGGTAGCTCAATATTTTTGAAATTGTCTCTTCTGGATCTGTTTTTCCAGATCAGTTGTTTTTTCAATCAGATATTTCACATTTTCTTCTAGTTTTTCATTCTTTTGGTATTATTTTATTATGTCTTGATTCCTCACAAAGTCATTGGCTTTCTTTAGCTCCATTCTACATTTGAATGAGTTGTTTTCCTTATCTCCTTTTCCATCTGACCAATTCTGCTTTTTAAGGCATTCTTCTCATAAACTTTTTAGATTGTTTTATCCATTTGACCTAAATTGTTTTTTAACATGTTGTTTACTTCACCATTTTTTGGACTAAGCTACTGACTTGGTTTTCAGGTTTTTCCTATATCTCTCTCTATTTGTCTTCCCAGTTTTTCTTCTGCCTCCCTTACTTGATTTTCAAAACTCTTTTTGAGCTCTGTCATAGCCTGAGCCCAACTTTTATATTTCTTGGAGTCTTTCGATGCAGAAGTTTGTACTTTTTCATCTTCTGAATGTATATTTTGATCCTCCATTGGACCAAAGTAATTGTCTATGGTCAGGTTCCTTTTTTTTTCTGTTTACTCATTTCCCCAGTCTATGCCCTGGTTTTGGGGTGCTTCCTGAGCTTTTGAGTATTATTGGGTGATCCCTGAAAGGACCTCAGTTCCTTCAAGGTCTTATGGGAGTCTCTGACTGCTTTCCTGCCTGTGCTCTGGTTTATGGATGACCACAAGCTCACCCCTCTTCCCTGGTCCCTGCTCTGCTATGATAGTATGAGGGCCCAGCATATGATCAGGGTTTGAATATGGACAAAGCTCCAGAGTCCTGTCCCAGAACAGAGGAAAGACCTCAACAGTCTCTCCCCATCTCCTTACCTTCCATGGGCTGAACACATTCTGGAAGCAACTGCCAGGGAGGTTCCCGACTGGGCAGCTCTGTGGGCCTGCTTCCATTTCCTGGGATCTGGGCTGTGCTAAGGGCTGCAGCCACACTCATGAAGGCCATGCTAGTCTGGACTTTGTGCTTGCTCTGGCAGAGGTTTCCCTGCTGATCTTCCAAGTTGTGCTTCCTGCTCCCAGGGTTGGCAGGTCAGGAAACTGCTTCAGCTTCCAGAAACTGGTGTTCCCAGGGACCCAGGCACCCTGTAGGCTGTTCCCAGAAGGCTGGAGCTCCTTCACTCCAGTGTGCTGCCACCCCCTCCAAGATTTTCCAGTTTACCTTAGACTGGAGAATTGTCCCACGAGATTTTTCTATGGGTTCCGTCTCTCGAAAATTTAGTCATAATTTTAAGTTTTTTGAAATATTTTATAGAGAGTTCCTAGGCTGTTCTCCTGCTGCCATCTTGGCTCCACCCCAAATGTGTTTTGTGTAAACAACATATTGTAAGATTCTAGTTTTTAATCCACTCTGCTATCCACTTCTGTTTTTTGGGAGAGTTCATCCCATTTACATTCACCTTCTACATTTCCCTCCATATGATCTTCTCCTTTTGTACTTTTTTCCCCTTTCCTCTTATTCTTTCTCACCAATATTTTACTTCTAACTGCTGTCTCTCTGAATCTGCCCTCCCTTCTATCTGCCCTCTTTCCTTTTCTTTTCTCTTTCCTCTTTTACTTTATATTTTTTATACTTTTGTTTTAACTTTACCTTTAGAGATGAAGAAGAAGCTAAGAAATTTCACATAAGAGTCAAGAAAAAGTTTTTTCAATGGAGTGGAAAGGGGGAAGGCAAGGGGGAATGAGTGAGCCTTCATTCTCATCAGAGATGGCTCAGAGAGGAAATAACATACACATTTAATAGGGTGAGGAAATCTATCTTACCCTAAAGAAAAATAAGAAGAAAGGGACAGGATGAGGGGGAATGTGGGGAGGAAAGGGAGGAATAGGTAATAGAAGAGAGGGAAGATCAAGGGAGAGGGTACTCAGATTCAACACACTTTTGGATAGGGCCAAGATGAAAGGAGACAGAGAGAGAATAGAATAAATGAGAGTGGGAAGAAATAGAGTGGAGGTACAGCTAATAATAGCAAGTGTGGGAAAAATATTGAAACAACTTCTCTGATGGATTTATGATAAGGAAAACAACTCACAGAGCCATTGGAATCTGAACACAGACTGAAGTACAATTCTCTCTCTCTCTCTCTCTCTCTCTCTCTCTCATATCTTCTTGGGGGGAGGGGTTTATGTTTATTCTTATGTTTACTCTTATAATAAATTCAATTTACATCAGTGTATGGCATAGAAACAATGTAGAGACTATCAGACAGCCTTCTGTGGGGGTGTGTGTGTGTGGAAATGATAGAATTCAGAGCCTTGCAAAAAATGATGGGTACATATTTATTACTGTATATAATTGGAAAACAAATAAAATGTTAAAATATTTTAAAAAAAACAGCTTCCAGGTGGGTTACAAGAACACTGGGGGAAACTATGCTGATGTAAATACAAAAGATATCAATAAAAAAACTAGCCCCCCAAAAAAATCAATGCAAAAAACCCTTTACCTTTACCATTACTTTTCCTTTCCCTTTTATGAATTTAGAAATGTATGTTATTTCCTCATTAAGCCCAATCTGTTGAGACTAAGGTTTATATCCACCTTTATTTCCCTTTCCTAGAATAGATATTTTGTGGGGCGGCTAGGTGGCGTAGTGGATAAAGCACCTGCTCTGGAGTCAGGAGTACCTGGGTTCAAATCTGGTCTCAGACACTTAATAATTACCTAGCTGTGTGGCCTTGGGCAAGCACTTAACCCTGTTTGCCTTGCAAAAACCCTAAAAAAAATTGATATTTTGTGCTTCATTATGTGGTATTATTTATCCTCTAATGCCTTCTTTAGTAAAATCCTCTTTTTTGTGTGTCTTAATTGTTTTATATCTCTCTTGTACCTATACCCTCTGTCAAAGTAGATTCCTTTTATCTATCCTGATAGAAGTACAATTCTCAAGAGTTGATAATTGACTGATTGATTTATAAGCTTCATCACCTCACAATCACTTCATACCAACTCTCTGTCCAAGTACCCTCCCCTCAACTGTCCCTTTAGAAATACAATTCTCAAGACCCATATCAAATTATAATTAATTTATACCCACACCCTCTTTCCAAGTACTTTTCCCTTAACTGTTCCAACAGAAATACAACCCTCAAGAGTTGATCACAATACAATTAATTTCTATCCATATGGTATGTATGTCTAAAAAATTTTCTGTTCCAAATTCTATCCCTCTCTCCCTGAGATGCTAAACAATCAGGTTACACATGTAAAACATATAAAACATTTCCATACTTGTCATTTTTCTGCAAAAAAGACTTGAATAAAAGAAAAAAATAGAAGAAAGTGAAAAATCGTATGCTTCAGTCTATATTTAAACAATTCCAGTTTCTTCTCTAGAGACTGATAGTATGCTTCATCATTAGTCCTTTGGGATTGTCTTGGATCATTGTGAATAGCTATGAATAGCTAAGTTTTACAATTCTTCATGAACTATAATGCTATTGCTGTTCCTGAATATAACATTCTCTGGTTCATTATGGAGCATTTTGATGTGGAATGATTTA
Organism: Macrotis lagotis; assembly: GCF_037893015.1. NCBI lineage: Eukaryota > Metazoa > Chordata > Mammalia > Peramelemorphia > Peramelidae > Macrotis > Macrotis lagotis. The sequence goes on from NC_133666.1 coordinate 407,540,637, forward strand.
AAAAAAATTACTGACCTCTTCATTTTTCATTTCTGAGTTGGAGCTTTGTGTCAGAACCAGGACATGTCCTTTGCAATGACCATGAATGAGATCATTGACTTGCTTATTCTCACCCTAGGTCTTCTAGATTTCTGAGCTACATTCCACTTCCTGGGGTTAGACCCCCTTCTAGACTATTTAGGTTCTATAAGACTTCTCTGTATTTTAGAACAGATGAATAAGGGTATGGAGTATCTTGATCTGAACACTCATACTGGTCATTGTGTCCATGTTTGCTTTTGATTGCCAGAGCACTGACATTTATTGTAGTATTTAATTGGATTTCTTACTAGTTATTTGTTATTTTTTGGATTTTGATGGAGTAGGTAAGGGAGAGCTAGGCAGCCATCTTGGATCTACTGATTTCTAAGTTAATTGTGAAAAAGAAGATAAGATTTCTGAGATAAGATGAGAGTATATTCTAGTCATGATTTGTGTAAGTATATATGAATGTCAGCTAACAATGAATCAGTAATAGAGAATGACTAAGAAACAAGAAACAAGATTTTGGGTTCATCATAGAATTTAATAACTGTAAAGAATATGAGAGAGACTCTCGACAGACCCTTCTCATTTTTTAGATGAGGAAATTTAAGTTTTATGTACTTTCATGAAAAGATTTGCCTAAAGTTACAGAATTTAATGGCAGAACTTAAACTGGAGGTAGAGAGATGGTTCAGTGGTTTGGAGTGTTGGGTCTAGAGTCAGAAAGATCTGAGTCAAATCTGCCTTCAAAACTTAATAATTGAGGGAGGCAGCTAGGTGGCACAGTAGATAGGGCACTGGCCCTAGAGTCAGGAGTACCTGAGTTCAAATCCAGCCTCAGATACTTAATAATTACCTAGCTGTGTTGTCTTGGGCAAGCTACTTAACCCCATTGCCTTGCAAAAAAAACCTAATAAAACTTAATAGTTATGTGACTCTCTGGGTAAGTCATTTAACTTTTGTTTGTCATTAACCCAACGAGAAGGAAATGGTAAGCCACTCCAGTATCTTTGCCAAGTAAACCCTGTGGACAATATTGATGTGACATGGTCTTGTGGGATCACTAAAAGTGGAATGCCACTGAACAACAACAGCAAAGAACTAGAACTGATAGTCTAATTTCTAGATTAGTTTTTTTCCATTAGTAATGCTAATTAGAGTTAGAAAAGAATCAGTGAGAATAAGCACTCAAGGAAAGAGAATACTGAATAATAATATGAGTGATAGCTAGGGGAAGAAGAATTCTTCCTTCAGAATGTTTCTGGAATTCATAAAGAACATGACAACTATTTCTGTAAGTTGTCCAAAATCAAGTTCTGAATCTAAAGGATATAGAGAACCTTCATAGAGAAGCAACTGGGAGAAAACCTTAAGTGAAGGGGCTGTTGCACTGTGGAAATGGATCAAAGAAAAGCGTGTTAACTCCAAATCAAGGGATCTGGGGTCAAATCCCATTTCTGCTTCTAATTGTTACATTGGAGAAGTCAAAATAATGGGCCTCAGTTTCTTCACCTATAAAATAAAGGTAATTGGACTAAGGTGACCTTTGAGGTCTCTTTGCAGGTCTAACTTACTGTGATTCTGTACCCAGCAAATGATATCTCAAGTTCTTATTTAAATCTATGTCTTTTTGTCCCATTTCTTCTGTGATTCTTTACCTTGAGTACTCTAGCCTGGCCTTCATTGATCTCCCCTCCACCCCAGCCCCCCACTCTTTTCTGTAGTATAAAGCAATTTAGTGACTCATACTGAGGATGATTAGTCCCCAGGGAATGACAATGATCAACACCTGCAGCTTCAGTCTTAGTTTGAATATTGTTCTCATAAATACCTCACAAGCATAGTACTGAGTGGCTCTTGCTAAATGTTTTTTGAAATGAATGGTAAGAGATCATACTCTACTTTTTTAGTGAAGGATGTAGATTTATTTCTTTAATATTATTACAATAATTTTGTTATAAGAGTAAACATAACCCCCCCCCCCAAGAAGATGAGAAACCTCAAGAATACTGAGAGAGAAAAAAATGTGCTTTAGTTTGTGCTCAGATTCCAATGGCTCTGCTTCTGGGGTGAATTGCTTTCTTTATCATAAGTCCAGAGAAGATGCTTCAATATTTTTCCCACAGTTGCTATTAATAACTATAGTCCCCTTCACTCTGTTGGCTCCACTCTCATTTATTCTATTCTCTCTCTCCTTTCACCCTGTCCCTGTTCAGAAGTGTGTTGTATCTGAGTGCACCCTCTCATGATTTTCTTGCTTTTCTATCACCTATCCCCCCTTCTCTCCCAGAATTCCCTCTTATTCCATCCCTTTTTTTCTCATTTTTCTCTAGGGCAAGATGGATTTCTATACTCTATCAAGTGTGTATGTTATTTCCTTTCTTAGCCATTTCTTATGAGAATGAAGGCTCACACATACCCCCTTGCCTTCCCCCATTCCACTCCATTGAAAAAACTTTTTCTTGCCTCTTATGTGAATTTTCTTAGCTTTTTCTTCATCTCCTTTCCCTTCCTCCCAGTACTTTCCTTTATTACCCATTGACTCCATCTTTTTACTATATTATACCATTATATTCTGCTCCTTCTAACAGCACTTATAAATGAGAAAGTTCATATGAGATAACAATATCTTCTTCCCATGCAGTAATACAAACAGTTCAATATCATTAAGTTCCTCATAGTTAGTCCTTCTCATCCACTCCCTCTATAGTTCACCAGAGTCCTGTACTTGGAGATCAAACTTTCTGTTCAGCTCTGGTTGTTTCAATAGGAAAGCTTGAAAGTCCCGTTTCATTGAAAGTCCATCTATTCCCCTTAAAGAGGATGTTCAGGTTTTTTTTTTAGTTTTTGCAAGGCAAATGGGGTTAAGTGGCTTGCCCAAGGCCACACAGCTAGGTAATTATTAAGTGTCTGAGACCAGATTTGAACCCAGGTACTCCTGACTCCAAGGCCAGTGCTTTATCCACTATGCCACCTAGCTGCCCCAGGATGTTCAGTTTTTCTGGGTAGTTGATTTTCACTTGTAAACCAAGATCTTTTACCTTCCAGAATATCATATTCCTATTCCTATGAGCCCTTAATGTAGATGCTGCCAGATCCTGTGTAATACTGACTATTGAGCCTTGGTAGTAGAATTGTTTATTTCTGGCAGCTTTTAGAAGAATTTTGGAATTTGGCTATAATATTCCTGGAAGTTTTTCTTTTGGGACCTCTTTCAGGAGGTGGTTAGTGAATTTCCTCAATTTCTATTTTACCCTCAGCTTCTAGGATCTCAGGGCAATTTTGTGTATTATTTCTTGAAAAATGAAGTCTAGGCTCTTCTCCTGATCATGGCTTCCAGATAGCCCAATAATTTTTAAATTATTTCTTCTGGATCTGTTTTCAAGGTTGGTTGTTTTTTCAATGTGATATTTCACATTTTCTTCTAATTTTTGACTTTTTTGGAAGAGTTTTATTTCTTCCTGATTTCTTGCAAAGTCATCAGCTTCCTTTAGTTCCATTTTGTGTTTGAAGGAGTTATTTTCTTCAGAGAGCTTTTTTATCTCCTTTTCCAGCTGGCCAGTTCTGCTTTTAAAGGCATTCTTCTCCTCATTTGCTTTTTATTTTGCTTTTTCCATTTGGACTAAATTGGTTTTTTTTTAACATATTGTTTTCTTCAGTATTTTTTTTCCATTCCTTTCACCAAACTACTGATTTGGTTTTCATGATTTTTCTGCATTGTTCTCATTTCTCCTCCCAATTTTTCCTCCACCTCCCTTAATTGCTTTTCAAAGTCTTTTTTGAGCTCATCCATAGTCTGAGCCCATTTTCTATTTCTCTTGGAGGTTTTGGATATGGAAGCTTCAATTTTGTCATCATCTGAATGTGTTTTAATTTTCCATGGAATCAAAGTAATTTTCTATGGTCAGTTTCTTCTTTTTCTGTTGTTTGCTCATTTCCTCAGCCCAAGAATAATTTACAGAACTTCCAAGGCTTTGGTGGGGTTTTTGGGACACCCCAATGGGATCTTTATTCCTCCAAAGTCTTATACTCTCTTGTGTACTTTGATATGGAGATGACCACAGGACTCCCCTTTGCCCTGGAGTTGTGAGGAGGATCCCTGCTATCTTAGTTTGGAAGGACAAACTGCAACCTGGATCTCAGTGTGGGCAAACAGCAGAGTCCTGCCCCCAGGGAGAGTAGAGAAATTTCTGCATCTTCCCTGACCCCCTTACCATCTGTGGGCTGTACTCTGGAGGTGCAGGCTGGTTTTTCCCGATTCTAGCTGCAGGTTTGACCATTGGTTTTCCTCACTCCACACTCATTCTGGTGTAGCAGAATTCTCTCCCTGCCCCTTCAAGTTGTTCCTGGGCTGTGCTGTGACCCGGGCTTTTTCCAACTCCCAATTCTGGTGAAACACACCTTTCCTATGGAACTTCTAAGTTATCTCGGACTGGGAAAATGTATCACTCAGTTTTTCTGTGGGTTCTGCCCCTCTAAATTTTGCTAGAGTCATAATTTGATGGCTTTTGGAGTTTTTTGGGGAAGGAGTTCCCAGGAAATGCTGCCTTCATGTAGCCATCTTGGCTCTGCCCCCAAGATCATACTCTTATAACTGATCCTGGCCCACTATCCATGATAGCAGGCATGAATACTAGGGTACCAACTAGACTCTATTTTCTGTATGGGTGCTCTGATACACACACACACACACACAAACAAACACACAAACAAACACACATACACACACATACATTCAAAGTCACACAGATAACACCACATGTAACAATATGATTATAATATATTATGCATAAATATATGTATGATATAATATATGTGTGTTTATATATACAAATTTATTTGCAAAAATAATTGTGTATTAATTTTTTATTTTGTTTTGATTTTTTTCAACTATAACTAGTAAATTTAAGTATCTAGAATCTAGGAATAAAAGGGAAATTAGTGTGGAATAAAATCATTTAGTCAAAAATAAATTAAGGAATGAATAATGTTTGAAAAAAATTTAAGAAAGATCAGGTTTACTTTGGCACTTAGATAATCTGAAATTTTTTTAAAAATACCTTTTTATTGGAAATTTAACAGTGGTTAAAACATTTCAAACTATAGAAGAAAAAGAATGAGAAACAGAAATCACATAGTTTGCTTGTTTTTTTAAAGCATTTATATATAGAGACAGAAATCTTGATCTGCACTAAGATTTTTAGGATGATATATTCATATGTTATACGTGTGTGTGTGTATGTGTATGTGTGTGTGTGTGTAAACTTTAATTGCTTATTACTTACTACAATTTTAGAATAGCCTATATGTATTTACAAAGTAGTAACAAAATTGCTTTTTTTGTCCCCTAATATAATTTTTTTCCTTTTATGTATTTTAAGAAATGTTTTATTGGTGCTATTTTTTTTGCATATCTATCACTATGTGCTAATCTGCCATTCTATCCCCTCTAATTAGACCTCCCTTGTAACAGATATGTATGTTCAAATGAAACAATTCAAGACACTGTTCTTGTTCAAGGATGCATGCCTCATTATACATCTCTAGTTAATCATTTCTCCGTTTTTGATTGTTTCTTGGGTAAACACAGCCCTGTATAATATATTTCTTTAGTCTAAGCGTGTAACTTCCCTTCCCAGGATTTCCTTCTTTCCTTCCAAGGTCACCATTATGGCATTTAGTTATTCACTTATGCAGATTCCTATTTTCTTGTGAGTGAAGCCCCTTTGATTGTATATGTTGCTACTAGAACTAGTCCAAAATACTAGTTTCCAATAATCCCAATCATACTATAGAAGAAAAATGAAATCATTTTTTAATTTTACAGTGTAATTACAGTCAGGATCACATTTATAGGTGACTACACATCTATTTTAGCCCAGAGCATCATATGCACAAACATTTGCAAGTTACATGAGGTATGTCTTACCTAAACTTTGTACCTAACCCAGTATTGTCTGTAGTTAGGAATTTTTACATCTGTATAAAGAGGTAGGAAAAGACAACTTTAGTTGGGGAAGAGTAACCTAGACATACTTGGAAAATAGTGTGACAGTCATTGATAGTGGTGGTATAAGAGAAGGAATAGGGGATAAGAGAAGGGAATAGGGGATAAGAGAAAAGAAAAGTAAGATCTTGCTCTTTTAATCTGGTAATTTTCAATCCAATCCAATGATCATTTATAATGATTTATTAAGCATCTGATGTATGCCAGTCATTGTGCAAGGACCTAGGCACACAAGTAAAGAGAAAAAAGTCTCTGTTTTCAAAGAATTCTCATTGGATTGGGGAAAACATATATATGATTAAGTAAATACACCATTATTTGGTGGTGTAGGGTATTAACCACAGCAGGAATCAGGAAAAGTCTTGTATTTTAGGGTGTACTTTAATTGAATCTTAAAAGGAATTAGGAATTTCTAGAGGCAGAGAACTATTTTTTTTTTTAGTTTTTGCAAGGCAATGGGGTTAAGTGGCTTGCCCAAGGCCACCAGCTAGGCAATTATTAAGTGTCTGAGGCCGGATTTGAACTCAGGTACTCCTGACTCCAGGGCTGGTGCTCTATTCACTGTGCCACCTAGTTGCCCCCCAGAGGAGAACTATTGAAGGATTTTATAATAACAGAGTGATCTGATATAGTATAACAATGTTCATGTAAATGTCTGGTATAGAACTAGCAGATAGAAAGGCAAGCATCCACTGGAGCCCATGGGACCCATACACTTTTTCTTACTAGTATTTTTTTCCCCAATAACATATAGAGATAGTTTTCAATGTTTTTTTTTAAAGTTTTTGCAAGGCAATAAACTTAAGTGACATAACCAAAGTCACACAGCTAGGTGTGATTTAAGTGTCTGAGGTCAGTTTTGAACTCAGGACTTCCTAACTCCAGGTCTGGTGCTCTATACACTGTGCCAACAAGCTTCCCCTCAAAATTCATTTTTGTAAAACGTTTTTCCTCCCACTCTTCCCTCTCCCCTGCCCAAGACTGTAAGCAATCTGATCATATTAAATACATTTCCATCTTAGACATGTTGTGAAAGAAGAACCAGAACAAAAGGGGAAAATAGCACAAGGAAAAGCCCCCCAAAGAAGAACAAAAAATGTGAAAATGGGATGCTTTAATCCACATTTAGGCACCCATAGTTCTTTTTCTTGATCTAGATAGCATTTTCCACTACAAGTCTTTTAGAATTGTCTTTGCTCATTGTATTGCTAAGATTCTCCGAGATGATCATTTCACAATGTTGCTATTATTATGAAAATGAAGTCTAGGCTCTTCTCCTGATCATGGCTTCCAGATAGCCCAATAATTTTTAAATTATTTCTTCTGGATCTGTTTTCAAGGTTGGTTGTTTTTTTCAATGTGATATTTCACATTTTCTTCTAATTTTTGACTTTTTTGGAAGAGTTTTATTTCTTCCTGATTTCTTGCAAAGTCATCAGCTTCCTTTAGTTCCATTTTGTGTTTGAAGGAGTTATTTTCTTCAGAGAGCTTTTTTATCTCCTTTTCCAGCTGGCCAGTTCTGCTTTTAAAGGCATTCTTCTCCTCATTTGCTTTTTATTTTGCTTTTTCCATTTGGACTAAATTGGTTTTTTTTAACATATTGTTTTCTTCAGTATTTTTTTTCCATTCCTTTCACCAAACTACTGATTTGGTTTTCATGATTTTTCTGCATTGTTCTCATTTCTCCTCCCAATTTTTCCTCCACCTCCCTTAATTGCTTTTCAAAGTCTTTTTTGAGCTCATCCATAGTCTGAGCCCATTTTCTATTTCTCTTGGAGGTTTTGGATATGGAAGCTTCAATTTTGTCATCATCTGAATGTGTTTTAATTTTCCATGGAATCAAAGTAATTTTCTATGGTCAGTTTCTTCTTTTTCTGTTGTTTGCTCATTTCCTCAGCCCAAGAATAATTTACAGAACTTCCAAGGCTTTGGTGGGGTTTTTGGGACACCCCAATGGGATCTTTATTCCTCCAAAGTCTTATACTCTCTTGTGTACTTTGATATGGAGATGACCACAGGACTCCCCTTTGCCCTGGAGTTGTGAGGAGGATCCCTGCTATCTTAGTTTGGAAGGACAAACTGCAACCTGGATCTCAGTGTGGGCAAACAGCAGAGTCCTGCCCCCAGGGAGAGCAGAGAAATTTCTGCATCTTCCCTGACCCCCTTACCATCTGTGGGCTGTACTCTGGAGGTGCAGGCTGGTTTTTCCCGATTCTAGCTGCAGGTTTGACCATTGGTTTTCCTCACTCCACACTCATTCTGGTGTAGCAGAATTCTCTCCCTGCCCCTTCAAGTTGTTCCTGGGCTGTGCTGTGACCCGGGCTTTTTCCAACTCCCAATTCTGGTGAAACACACCTTTCCTATGGAACTTCTAAGTTATCTTGGACTGGGAAAATGTATCACTCAGTTTTTCTGTGGGTTCTGCCCCTCTAAATTTTGCTAGAGTCATAATTTGATGGCTTTTGGAGTTTTTTGGGGAAGGAGTTTCCAGGAAATGCTGCCTTCATGTAGCCATCTTGGCTCTGCCCCCAAGATCATACTCTTATAACTGATCCTGGCCCACTATCCATGATAGCAGGCATGAATACTAGGGTACCAACTAGACTCTATTTTCTGTATGGGTGCTCTGATACACACACACACACACAAACACACAAACACACATACACACACATACATTCAAAGTCACACAGATAACACCACACGTAACAATATGATTATAATATATTATGCATAAATATATGTATGATATAATATATGTGTGTTTATATATACAAATTTATTTGCAAAAATAATTGTTTATTAATTTTTTATTTTGTTTTGATTTTTTTCAACTATAACTAGTAAATTTAAGTATCTAGAATCTAGGAACAAAAGGGAAATTAGTGTGGAATAAAATCATTTAGTCAAAAACAAATTAAGGAATGAATAATGTTTGAAAAAAATTTAAGAAAGATCAGGTTTACTTTGGCACTTAGATAATCTGAAATTTTTTTAAAAATACCTTTTTATTGGAAATTTAACAGTGGTTAAAACATTTCAAACTATAGAAGAAAAAGAATGAGAAACAGAAATCACATAGTTTGCTTGTTTTTTAAAGCATTTATATATAGAGACAGAAATCTTGATCTGCACTAAGATTTTTAGGATGATATATTCATATGTTATACGTGTGTGTGTGTATGTGTGTGTGTGTGTAAACTTTAATTGCTTATTACTTACTACAATTTTAGAATAGCCTATATGTATTTACAAAGTAGTAACAAAATTGCTTTTTTTGTCCCCTAATATAATTTTTTTCCTTTTATGTATTTTAAGAAATGTTTTATTGGTGCTATTTTTTTGCATATCTATCACTATGTGCTAATCTGCCATTCTATCCCCTCTAATTAGACCTCCCTTGTAACAGATATGTATGTTCAAATGAAACAATTCAAGACACTGTTCTTGTTCAAGGATGCATGCCTCATTATACATCTCTAGTTAATCATTTCTCCGTTTTTGATTGTTTCTTGGGTAAACACAGCCCTGTATAATATATTTCTTTAGTCTAAGCGTGTAACTTCCCTTCCCAGGATTTCCTTCTTTCCTTCCAAGGTCACCATTATGGCATTTAGTTATTCACTTATGCAGATTCCTATTTTCTTGTGAGTGAAGCCCCTTTGATTGTATATGTTGCTACGTTCAGTAGAACTAGTCCAAAATACTAGTTTCCAATAATCCCAATCATACTATAGAAGAAAAATGAAATCATTTTTTAATTTTACAGTGTAATTACAGTCAGGATCACATTTATAGGTGACTACACATCTATTTTAGCCCAGAGCATCATATGCACAAACATTTGCAAGTTACATGAGGTATGTCTTACCTAAACTTTGTACCTAACCCAGTATTGTCTGTAGTTAGGAATTTTTACATCTGTATAAAGAGGTAGGAAAAGACAACTTTAGTTGGGGAAGAGTAACCTAGACATACTTGGAAAATAGTGTGACAGTCATTGATAGTGGTGGTATAAGAGAAGGAATAGGGGATAAGAGAAGGGAATAGGGGATAAGAGAAAAGAAAAGTAAGATCTTGCTCTTTTAATCTGGTAATTTTCAATCCAATCCAATGATCATTTATAATGATTTATTAAGCATCTGATGTATGCCAGTCATTGTGCAAGGACCTAGGCACACAAGTAAAGGAGAAAAAAGTCTCTGTTTTCAAAGAATTCTCATTGGATTGGGGAAAACATATATATGATTAAGTAAATACACCATTATTTGGTGGTGTAGGGTATTAACCACAGCAGGAATCAGGAAAAGTCTTGTATTTTAGGGTGTACTTTAATTGAATCTTAAAAGGAATTAGGAATTTCTAGAGGCAGAGAACTATTTTTTTTTTTAGTTTTTGCAAGGAAATGGGGTTAAGTGGCTTGCCCAAGGCCACCAGCTAGGCAATTATTAAGTGTCTGAGGCCGGATTTGAACTCAGGTACTCCTGACTCCAGGGCTGGTGCTCTATTCACTGTGCCACCTAGTTGCCCCCCAGAGGAGAACTATTGAAGGATTTTATAATAACAGAGTGATCTGATATAGTATAACAATGTTCATGTAAATGTCTGGTATAGAACTAGCAGATAGAAAGGCAAGCATCCACTGGAGCCCATGGGACCCATACACTTTTTCTTACTAGTATTTTTTTCCCCAATAACATATAGAGATAGTTTTCAATGTTTTTTTTAAAGTTTTTGCAAGGCAATAAACTTAAGTGACATAACCAAAGTCACACAGCTAGGTGTGATTTAAGTGTCTGAGGTCAGTTTTGAACTCAGGACTTCCTAACTCCAGGTCTGGTGCTCTATACACTGTGCCAACAAGCTTCCCCTCAAAATTCATTTTTGTAAAACGTTTTTCCTCCCACTCTTCCCTCTCTCCTGCCCAAGACTGTAAGCAATCTGATCATATTAAATACATTTCCATCTTAGACATGTTGTGAAAGAAGAACCAGAACAAAAGGGGAAAATAGCACAAGGAAAAGCCCCCCAAAGAAGAACAAAAAATGTGAAAATGGGATGCTTTAATCCACATTTAGGTACCATAGTTCTTTTTCTTGATCTAGATAGCATTTTCCACTACAAGTCTTTTAGAATTGTCTTTGCTCATTGTATTGCTAAGATTCTCTGAGATGATCATTTCACAATGTTGCTATTATTATGCACAATGTTCTCCTGGTTCTGCTTGCTTCATTCAAGCATCAGTTCATGTAATTCTTTCCAGGTTTTTGGAAATACACCTGCTCATCTTTTCTTATGGAATATTAGTATTCCGTTATATTCATATACTACAACTTGTTCAGTCATTCCCCAATTGATGGACATCTCCTCAATTTCCAGTTCTTTGTCATTACAAAGAGTAGCTATAAATATTTTTGTATATGAGTCCTTTTTCCTTTTTTTAAATTTCCTTGAAATACAGACCTAGTAGTGTTACCTCTGGATCAAAAGGTATGCACAGTTTTATAGCCCTTTGGATATAGTTTCAAATTAGTCTCCTGAATGGTTGGATCAGTTAACAACTCCACCAACAAAGCATTAGTGTTCCAGTTTTCCCATATCTCCTTCAACATTTATCAATTTCCTTTTCTATCATATTAGCCAATCTCTAATAGGTATGAAGCAGTACCTCTCAGAATTGTTTTAATGTGCATTTCTCCAATTAATGGTGATTTAGAGCATTTTTATAGGACTATAGATTGCTTTAATTTCTTCATCTGAAAACTGCTTATTCATATTCTTTGACCACTTATTAATTGGGAATGACTTGTGTTTTTATAAATTTGATGCTGTTCTCTTTATATTTTAGAAATGATGCCCTATGCTCTCATACATTGAGAGACTGGTTAGCCTCATCCTTTTCTCCATTTTCTTTTCTTTTTTTCTTTTTTAGATTTTTTTTGGGGGGGCAAGGCAATGGGGTTAATTAAGTGGCTTGCCCAAGGCCATAAAGCTAGGTAATTATTAAGTGTCTGAGGCTGGATTTGAACTTAGATACTCTTGATTCCAGTCTGGTGCTCTATCCACTGCACCACCTAGCTGCCCCTAAAATTTAAAGACTAATTGTCACTCATCATTTTCATTCCCATCCTTTTGACTTCCTCTAAGTTCTTGCCCTATTGAGAAGTGCCTAGCATGCTGTAACTAAAAAGACATGCTTGGCTTTGATATTCCTAGAACCTGGTAGAGGACACTCTTAGTTATAAGAACCTCTTACCACCTTGTCATCATCCCTGTCCAGCCATAATTCTGCCCTATTTCCTTTCTTTAAGGAATGTAATCACTGTCAGGGATCTCTTATATAGTCTGCCTAGTATACATTTCTTATCCTCATGCAAATCTTTACTTTGTGGCAAAGCCTCATTCACTTCACTTTAATTATGGCCCTGGAGCCAAGCAGAAGGTAAGCACTTGAGATATTTGTGGGGCAGCTAGGTGGTGCAGTGGATAGAACACTAATCCTGGAGTCAGGAGGACCTGAGTTCAAATCCAACCTCAGACACTTAATTACCTAACTGTGACCTTGGGCAAATGACTTAATCCCACTGCCTTGCAAAAACAAAAACTGATTTGAAATAATTGCTCAGGAGATGGGCATTTAGACCTGAAAGACATTTCACAGTATCTTTTTCTCACTTGTACCTACAAAACCATGGTAGATCTTAGTGGAAGACAGATGCTTTTTTTTTTAGGTTTTTGCAAGGCAAATGGGGTTAAGTGGCTTGCCCAAGGCCACACAGCTAGGTAATTATTAAGTGTCTGAGGCCGGATTTGAACCCAGGTCCTCCTGACTCCAAGGCCGATGCTTTATCCACTATGCCACCTAGCTGCCCCTTGGAAGACAGATTCTTAATGTGGACTTTAAAATTGTAGCATAAAAATTTAATCCCATCTTTGTGAAAATAAAATTTTGGTTCTTCAAAAGGTAAAAAATTCAGGATTTCCAGAGAAGAATGAATGTGTAGTTCCTTCAATGCTGTCAAAGTCCTTGTTAAGGAGTTTCATTGACCCTGTTATTTATGAAAATGACCCTTTAGTTACAGCATTCAGTGTTTTCTTAGAATTCTGACAGCGATCAGAGATCTGGCAGATCAGCTGACACATGCCCACTTTTTTGCAAATCAGTGATAAAACCTGAACATACTCATAGGTAATATACCCCAGGTGGCTTATTAGTAATCGAACATCCAAAAAAATTGTCCTGATGAAGGTTGATTCTTTCTCAAATGACCCTCAGTTAGGTAATTAATGTTGTGAATCAGGCGATATGGTACAACAGATGGATTCTTCTTTTCTTTATTAAACAAACAAAAATATGTTAAGGTTGTTCAATATTTTGTTGGGACAGGGGAAAATGTGCTTTTTTTACCTTCTTAAGATGCTTTTTTTTTTTAGGTTTTTGCAAGGCAAATGGGGTTAAGTGGCTTGCCCAAGGCCACACAGCTAGGTAATTATTAAGTGTCTGAGACTGGATTTGAACCCAGGTACTCCTGACTCCAAGGCCGGTGCTTTATCCACTACACCACCTAGCTACCCCTGAAGATGCTCTTTTTCATTCCTTTGGCATTTTTATTTTAGAATACTATTTCCTTTCAGCAACTTAAAAAAACAAGTTTTATTCTGAAGAATTCTAATTCCCGATTAGCTGCATCTTTTATGGCAGATAGGAAATGCAATAGAGTGGTGTAAATGGAGTAAGGAAGACTGAGTTCAAAGCCTGCTTCAGTTACTTACTGTTCAAACTGGGGAAGTCACTTAACCTCGCTTAGCTCATTTGTAATATATATATAGATTTAAATAGCATCTAGCTCACAAGGTTTTTGTGAGGATCAAATAATTGATATAATATGCTTTGCAAAAGTTGTTCAGGCAATTTAGAGGAACTGTTTATTTCCAGAGCTAAGCACTAATTTCCTTTATTGGTATTCTTAATACACTTACAAAAAGTTGCTTTTCTGCCAACAAAGAGCTTCTGCCCTACATTCTTCCCTGTTAATTTTTTTCAATGGCAAAAGATTTTTATTCATCCTCTTTGTACATGAACTTTACACTATATCACCAGATGGAATAGGGATTGTTTCTATTGCCTAGTAGAAACATACACCTTAACTCTGGTTAAGGTGTATGTAATATAGGTAAACTGGAAACAAGGGAAGTGTGATTTGAGGAAACTAAGGAACTGGGAGAACAAGGTGTTTAAAAAAGTGAAAAGGATTGGGGTAGGAAAGAAGACTGTGAAGTAAATATTGAACTTAGGAGAGAAAGAAGTGTGACCTGGGTAAATGTAGATGAAAGCAGCAAATATCTGGATAAGGATGGAGTGAACTTTAAAGGCTGCTTGAGTGATCATCTGAAAATAACTGAAGAGGGACCAAGGAGTATAACCAGTATTTTCTCCTGGTTCTATATGTTAACAGTAAAAGAAAGACTTGGAGAGAGTGCTAAGGGATGGAGTATCTTCAGAAAGAGGCTTGGCTTGTATTTTGTGGATGACTGGGGGGAGTTCATTATGTGGGGCATGTATTCTGTCCTCCTATAGCACATGTACTCTGGCCCCTTGCTAAAGGATATGAATCTCTTGACACAATGCAGCAGCTTCTTATTGGTCCTCAAATTGGGGGGTTGTGTTGAATATTATTAATGACTGATTCAGGAAGAATTGCTTACTCCATGGGTCATAAGTGGTGGTGAGGTGAAACAACTCTTATCTCTCTTGGAGACATGTTTGGGGGTTTTTTCTCCTTTGGACTTTCAGCAGCGCTCCTTGGAGGAGGAGTCCCCTGGACCTTGGGTCACACTAGATTTCCATGATCACCAGAAGATGAAAGGAATGTGAGAAGTGTGTTGAGGAATATAGATTTAGATTTGTAAGTGTTATTGAAGATCATCTAATCCTCATTCTGAAAATAATAAAACTACATTTTATAGGAAATTAAGATTTCCTTAGGTTACACGGACAGTAAGTGGATACGTGAAGATTTAAATTTAGGTACAATGAGACTAAATTCAGTTTTTTCTACTTATTACAACAGAATTGGGTTCTCAAAGGAGGCAGTAAAAAGAGAACAAAGAGGATAGTGACTGAGGGAGGGCTAGGGGTGAGTTGTTTATTATGGGGTTCAGCAGTGGCTAATAGGAACATCCCAGGAACCATCTTTTCACTGTTGATGCTTGACCAGCTCCTTGATCCTGATTGTTCAGCATGACTTAAGACTTGAGACCAAGAAGTTTCTGGAAATTTGGGAAGATGTCAGACAATGGAGAGTCCATCAAGGCAGCTTTTAGTGCATGACTGGAGTTCATGAGAGAATTTTGGACTGTATAAATAGATTCAAGGTTGTAATTAAACACATTGAAACTTATGATTCACCAAAGGATGGAATGTTGACAGACATGAGAAGGAAGTCCACATTTAAAGAGGGAAGAAGATTAAAATACAACCAAGATCAATTAGGTGGTGGCAACCAAGAGAGAGCAATGTTATGGAAGATGGGAAAAGAGTGGAAGAGTGGTGGTTGATAGTGTGAAATACTATGGGGTAAACAAGGTCATTTGATTTAGCAATTAAGAAATTATTGAAAATCTTAGAACAATTTCAGTGAAACTACAGATAAGTAGAATACACTGAAAAGGATTGAGAAGAAAGTGAGAAATGAGAAAATGAAGCTAATAAGCCTTTCTGGGGAAGACCCCAAAGCAAAATTTGGCATCTTGGTTATTATTACAGTTAATTCTCAACTTTTCAAAGGGGTGGTAATAGTGTAACATTCCACATACCTTTTGATCCAGCAATACCACTACTGGGTCTATATCCTGAAGAGATGATGAAAAAGGGTAAAAACATCACTTGTACAAAAATATTCATAGCAGCCCTGTTTGTGGTGGCAAAGAATTGGAAATCAAGTAAATGTCCTTCAATTGGTGAATGGCTTAGCAAACTGTGGTATATGTATGTCATGGAACACTATTGTTCTATTAGAAACCAGGAGGGATGGGAATTCAGGGAAGCCTGGAGAGATTTGCCCATACTGATGTTGAGCGAGATGAGCAGAACCAGAAATATATTGTATACCCTAATAACAACATAGGGATGATGATCAACCTTGATGGACTCACTCATTCCATCAGTGCAACAATCAGGGACAATTTGGGGCTCTCTGCAATGGAGAATACCATCTGTATCCAGAGAAAAACAACTGTGGAGTTTGAACAAAAACCAAAGACTATTACCTTAAATTTAGAAAAAAAACCCCTGATATCTTATCTTGCTATCTCTTATACTTTGTTTCTTCCTTAAGCATATGATTTCTCTCCCATCATACTCAGTTTGGATCAATGTACAACATGGAAATAATGTAAAGACCGACAAATTGCCTTCTGGGGGGTGGGGAGAGGGAAGTAAGATTAGGGGAAAAATTGTAAAACTCAAAATAAATAAAATCTTTAATAAAGTGTAACATTCCTAGAAAATAGCATGAAAGTCAAACACACAAATAATGATACACTGAAACTATGAGAAATAGGAAGTTTGATTCCCAGAGTCACCAAAAATTAATGTTTCCTTAGAGATTGCTGATTTCTGCATAATAGCTCTTTATAATAGAACATTAATATGGACAATATTCATTTTTCCCAACACAGTAATAATGAAATAATCCACAAAAATGCAATTCACAAAATAAAATTGGTAACATAGGAAACATTTTTCTCACTAGTGATTTCCTAGAATTCTGTGACTTTTTGTGCTAGTATCTCAATTAAAAAGACACATATCAAAAGCACAAAACACATTGATTTTACACAATATTCACTTTTTATGACACATGAAATCTATAATACCATAAATACTGTACAGCAGATAAATCTTAAAACTAAAACATTTTAAAACCTGAATCTTACCTCCCACTGTTTCATATTGCAGTGTGAGGACATTGTATTGTATAGTATATCGTCTAAAAACTTCTCTGCCTTGGCCACCCTCTAAAAGGGAGAAATTGCTCAGTCTTTAGTGGTTACTGTTGGAAGATGCTGAGCCTGGTTGAGGTCTGATATTACCTCTGACACTCTATACTTCATGGTTGGTAGATGGCATAGGAGATTGTGAACGATGCAAGTTTGAAATAATTTACCAATGACAATTGCTTCCTGTGCAGCTTCAGATTCTTCATCACTTAACAACATCATTGACTTTTCATACTTGGACTTGGAGCCTAAAGGACTTGCATTATGCTTTGGGACATAATTGCCACCTGAAGGAAATGCAGATAAGGAAACTATATGAGAGCTCTTTACTCTCTCAATGAGGTATCTAGTAAAATACCAGTTATTCTCATCTTGCCTCTTATTTTTTCTACTTTGTTAAACTTTGTATCTGTATCTATAGATAATAAATATATTTAAAACATGTATAGGTAACACAAGTTCATTATTTCTTTTACAATCATTCCTGATCTTTTTATGTAGCTTTTTTATGATCTTATGAACTCCTTTCCCTGATCTTTTGTTTTTTGAAGATTATAAATTCATAAATGCAAATTAAAGCTTCTCTGAGGTACCACCTCACACCTCTCAGACTGGCCAATATGACAAGGAAAGGATAATGATCATTGTTGAAAGAGTTGTAGGAAATCTGGGTTACTATTACATTGTTGGTGGAGCTATGAAGTTATCCAACCTTTCTGGAGGGAAATTTGGAACTACGCCCAAAGGGCAACAAAAATGTGCTTACCCTTTGATCCAGCAATACCACTACTGGATCTATCCTGAAGAGATGATGAAAAAGGGTAAAAACATCACTTGTACAAAAATATTCATAGCAGCCCTGTTTGTGGTGGCAAAGAATTGGAAATCAAGTAAATATCCTTCAATTGGGAATGGCTTAGCAAACTGTGGTAATATGTATGTCATGGAACACTATTTGTTCTATTAGAAACCAGGAGGGATGGGAATTCAGGGAAGCCTGGAGGGATTTGTATGAACTGATACTGAGTGAGATGAGCAGAACCAGAAAAACATTTTACACCCTTACAGCAACATGGGGGCAATGATCAACCTTGATGGACTTGATCACTCCATCAGTACAAACAATCAGGGACAATTTTGGGCTGTCTGCAATGGAGAATGCCATCTGTATCCAGAGAAACAACTGTGGAGTTTGAAAAAAGACCAAGGACTATTACCTTTAATTTATTTTTTTATTTTATTTTTTAGGTTTTTACAAGGCAAATGGGGATTAAGTGGCTTGCCCAAGGCCACACAGCTAGGTAATTATTAAGTGTCCGGATGCTGGATTTGAACTCAGGTACTCCTGACTTCAGGGCCATTGCTCTATCCACTGCACCACCTAGCTGTCCCATTATTATCTTTAATTTAGAAAAATACAACTGATATCTTATTGTCTGATCTTGCTATCTCTTATACTTTATGTTTCTTCCTTATGGATGTGATTTCTGTCTCATCACATTCAATTTGGATCAATGTATACCATGGAAACAATGTAAATACTGACAAATTGCCTTCTGTAGGGGGTGGGGGAGGGAAATAAAATTAGGGGAAAATTGTAAAACTCAAAATAAATAAAATCTTTATAAAAAATGCTTTTTTTAGGTTTTTGCGAGGTAAATGGGGTTAAGTGGCTTGCCTAAGGCCACACAGCTAGGTAATTATTAAGTGTCTGAGACCGGATTTGAACCCAGGTACTCCTGACTCCAAGGCCGGTGTTTTATCTACTATGCTACCTAGCCACTCCTATAAAATTTTTTAAAAAAGATTATAACTTCATAAAAATGAAGGAAAAAGTAAAAATTATTGTTGGAATTGTTATATTGCACTCAGGGGTGGGCATGGGGGGGGTGTATGAAGAAAGCCCTTTTGCAGAAGATGTGATCCAACAAGGAAGAATGAGGAAACTGGTAGGAGGAAAAAGAGAAGAGAGCAAGAGAGTAGCAACAACAACAAATGGTGAGGGAGGGTAATCAGGAAGAGAACGTGCTCAATAGTATCAGATGCTGCAAAGAATTAAAGGATGGAGATTCAGCAGATCCTATCCAATTTGGCAATTAGGAGATGAAAAGTAACTTTAGATAAGGTTGTTACACTTAAATAATGAGATCAGGAGCTAGATTTGAAAGCTGAGAAGAGAGTGAGAAGAGAGTAAGAGTGAAGAATAAGTGAAGGTGGTCTAGACAGCTCAAGAAATTTATCTGATGTTGAGTAAGATGAGCAGAGTCAAAAAAACACTGTAGACCCTAACAGCAACATGGGGGTGATGATCAACCTTGATGAAGTCGACTTGCTCATTCCATCAATGAAATAATCAGGGACAATCTGGGGCTCTCTGCAATGGAGAATACCATTTGCATCCAGAGAAAGAACTGTGGAGTTTGAACAAAGACCAAGGACTATTACCTTAAATTTAGAAAAAAAAAACCTGTTATCTTGTTGTCTGATCTTGCTATCTCTTATACTTCATGTTTATTCCTTAAGGATATGATTTCTCTCTCATCACACTCAATTTGGATCAATGTACACCATGGAAACAATGTAAAGACTGACAAATTGCCTTCTGGGTGGGGGGGGAGGGAAGTAAGATTAAAGGAAAAATTGTAAAACTCAAAATAAATAAAATCTTTAATTTAAAACAAAATAAAAATTTATCCAAAAAGGGAAGGATAGATAGAGGATGACAGTGTGGGAGTGGTCAGATCAGGGGAGGGTTTTTTCAGGATGGGGAGACATAGCATATTTATATGCATCAAGGAAAGAATCAACAGAAAGGAAAGATTGCAAAGAAACAGATTTAGTATTAATGTAAAGGGAAAAAATGCTGTTAAAGCCTCCTTAAAAGGCAATAGGTTACCTTGGAAATAGTGGGTCTATCCTCTCTATACCTGAGTGCTTCATGTAAAGTCTCGATGACTACTTGTTGGGGTTATTGTAGAATGGCTTCTTGTTTCAGTAAAGGCTAGACTAAATGGTATCTGAAATCTTGTTTTTAAAGGGAAATTTAATAACCAGGGAAAATTCTAGGAGATAATATTAATTCTTGGAACATATTAAGTTTGTCTAAAACAAATAACTGGTAAGTATGACCCTAATGATGATGGCAAGAATAAAAAAATACTATTATTAATAGCTTGTTCTTAAATATTACTCTTTCCTTCTGGAAAAAAAAAACTATGAAGTAAAAAGTGTAATCTATCTAACCAGCCCCATTTTGCAGGTGAGAAAACTGAGCTTCAGAGAGCTTAGCTCATTTGCTCTAAGGATGCATATTCTAATTTGGAATTTTCTTTATACCAAGTCTTTCCCCTGAATTGATACTAAGTAGCTTAAAGCATTATAATAAGATTACTTTTCATCTTCAATTCTGGTTTCCTTGTAAGGTCATATTTTTAAAAATGAACTGTCTTGTCTATATAAGAAGATGGTCTATCTAGTGATTATTTCCAAAGAGAAATCCTTTACCCTTTGGGATTGATGCTTATTAACCTTGGCCTAATTGTGGTCTTGGACTACCACTCATTTATTATTTATCTTCATACCCTCTAACCTGGTTCTCTATCTATTTTAACCAAACAAGACAGCCCTAAGGGCTCTTTTAAGCCAGCCTAAAGAACAGGCAGTCTTCCAGATGGCTGTGGGCCCTGAGCTCCCTCTGTAATAGGATGACTTGATTTGTACTAGAGCCAGAAGTAGAATTCATAGGATAGATGAAAATCTGTTTTTTTGCATTTGACAGAAAGCATAGTCTCAAGCTAGAGAGATGAAGTTTTAATGAGGATACTTTGAAGCCTGAGCCAGTGGGCTGGAGAGATATTTTAAGGGTATGATATGATATTTGTTTCTTATAATCATTCCTACATGAGGTTGATTATTCTGCTTATTTGCCGGGTAGTCCCTAGGTAATAGTGCCACTTTCCACAGTAAAATAAAAAAAAAAAAAGAAAGACCCCTGTCTACTTGTAGTTTAAATGAAATAGATGCAGTTATTAATATAATGGAACTTTAGGTTTGCTGATTATCTTATTGCTTAGTTTAGATCCTTGTTATCCCTTTCTCTAGGTTATTCTTCATTCTTTTTCAAGTGTTTACTATCTTAACCCAGTGACTTTGAATACAGCAACCTTAGTAGTCCTGTTAATAAAGACTTTTCTCACACACTGACTTGTCAACATTCTTTTCCATTCTAGTAATTCAGAACCTCAATAGGCACTTAGTAGGTGCTTAAGAAATATTTATAGACTATCTCAATCTTTCATAGTTTGGATTTCACTATCTTCCATCTGTGCTCTCTATAAGCTCAAATGCTGAAACTTCTTTCTGATCGTTATCTCTTAGTCTTAACTTTTCCTATCATACACTCCTAAATCTATTCTCCCCCTCCCACCTTCAGCTCCTCTATTTCTCCCTGTTCTCCCAGTCTATCACTTCTTCTCTAGTTTAACTTTCCTTCCTCCAAAATTTTGACTCTCTAGTTGAATGATACACTATCTAAGAATTCTTTACCCCCTTAGTCTATTAGTACTCAAGCCTTGCCAAACCTAACCTTACATTATTCTGACCATCTACTTCTTTTCCTCCTATTTATGTGCTGCTAAATACTGCTGAGGAAAGTCACACAGGTGTCTTATTTTAAATCTTTTATCTAATTTCAACTGGGTCTTTATTGCTTCTTGTGATCTTATTTTTTCCTGATTTTCTATCATACTTTCCACAGCTGCTGATACAATCAATTCTCCCTTTTTTTCCCCCCTTAAGAATCTTTATATCACTCCCTGACTTCTTTCTCTCAGCAGATCTCATTTCCTACTTTACTAATATAGATTTTGCAGATAGGTGTGCATAATTTATCAACTTCCAGCCTCAGGACAACTCAACACTGAAGAATGTGGGCATGTCCTTTGAAATAATGAAGTGATTTTCTCATTGGCTCCTAAGCAGCATTAGGAAAGATTCTCAGTTATTGTAGCAGCAATAGGAGTGGCATCTCAGACAGTTTGGGTAAGCAGAGAGAGATTGAATGGCAGATGGAACTGGGGCCTAGAGAATTAGGAGTGGAACACTAAGGCCACATGAGCATAGCTACCGGATTACAATCAAACTTGGTGTTGTCTCTGCTTTCAATCAACAGTATGGGACTAGAGGTTGCTACTCTTCCATTTGGTAGAAAACATACTCTATACTATAGTTTCTTCTTCCTTTTTCCTTCTTGTATAGGGCAGAAGCTGATTCTAATATTCATTCTGCTCTGTAAAGCCACTTATCTAATTTCTGTTTGAATTTATTTGAAACATTTGAATTTTACTTTCTGACTAGATGAATTCCTCAATTTAATTGCTATTATTCTACAAATTGCCTTATTTGGGAATAGGAGCTGAAGCAGGAAGAAATAATATTTGAGTATTGGTATATTGAGATCCAGGAAGGAACAAGTTTTGAGCCTTCATCTGAACATGCCAGACTTTCTTGTGGCTCGGGGCTGAGTCAAACTAAGAAAGAAAATGCTGATTTTTGACTTATTGATAATTTGGGGTATAAATTTCTCAAATAGGATTTTTTTTTCATTTTCCCTAGGCTAAAACTAAAGTACAATTTTGCTATATGGGATAAGCCTGGTTTGTTAGGATAAATGGCCTCATTCACTCCTTCCTCCCTCTTTCTATGCATACAAAGAGAAAACTGCAGATAGAATCAAGGATGGTGAGTAGGGAGAGAAAATGCCTGGTGGAAGGAGAAAAGTGTGGGGACCTAACCAATAATGCTCAATTCCAAAGGCAGAAATCTGAAGGAGTATCTTTTTCCTTTTGGTTTCACTTTCTATCTAAAAGGCATGCCCTGTTAAAAAAAGATAGCCATCAGTTATGAGTCCACATTTCTAGAATATCACACCTTATTCTTTACTTTTGTGTCATAGTTTCCAAGAAGATGGTCCTTCTTGATAATTTGATCATCTTTCTTTGTGCCCTTAACCCCATCCTTTCCTATTTCTTCTGAGAACTTGAATCTTTAATTTCTATGTATCTTTTTCTTCTCCCCCTTCCTCTTTTCAATCTCTTTTCATCTACTCATTCTATTTCCAGTGCCTATAAACATAACTAAGTCTCCTCTAATCCTTATGAATCCTTTATTTGATCATTACAGATTCTTAAGTCATCATGCTGTAACTCTTCTTCCTTATCATCTTACCTCTATTTCATACCCCCTCACTCACTTCTCAGATCTTTGAAATCTGTTTTTGGTTTCTATTACTTTCTTGAAACTGCTTTTCCTAAAGTTACTACAGTCCTTTTACCTGTTAAATGCACAGCAAGTTTGTCAGTTCTCGCACTACTTGCCCTTAATATGGCTTGTATCACCTGTCCCCCTTCTCTTGAGGGGGAAAGCTACCTCTTCACTTGACTGTCTTCCTAATTCTCCTTCTACAGGTCTAATGGCTGGTTGTTAGTCACCTTTGCTGAATCAGCACCTATTTCCTTTCCTATAACTCTTGGTGTGGACCAAAACTCCTTTCTCTATTTCTTTTCTTGGTTGTCTAATATACTCCCATTGCTTCAGTTATCTTTTTTGGTCAACTCTAGTACCCTCTGTCAGTTGACTAATGAACATCTACATTCACTTGAGTATCTTATGCCAAAACAGAAAGTATTTCCTTATTTCTACTGAATGCACCATCAGTTTTCTCAGGTTGAAGTAATCCTTCAATGACTTTTTATTATTTCACCTACCATATTTAATCAGTGGTCAAAGTCTTGTAGATTATAGATTTATAATATATCTCATATCTTTTTGAGATTCATTTGATTATCACTCTAATTCACCTTTTGCCAGACTAATGCAATGACCTCTTAATTTGTGTCTATGCCTCACACAACTACCAAGTTAATATTCCTAAATCACAGGTCTCATCTGTCATTTTCTTGTTCAAACAGTTTAAATGACTCCTTATTCCCTCTAAGATAAAATTAAATTCTCCAATTTACCATTAAATACCATTTCTATTACGGCTTCCACCTACATTTCCAACCTTATTACATATTTTTCTCTTTTGTGAGTTCTTTGCTCTAGTCAAATTTGCCAATTCATTATTCCCTGAACTTGGAATTCCATCTCCAGATTGTGTTCATTTTCATAGTTGTCACTCATTCTTGGTCAATCTTCATCAAGCATTTAGAATTATTATCTTTATTCAAAGCTTAGTTCCTGTGTCACCCCCTATATGATGCCTCCCAACAATTAATGCTCTATCTCTTCCTTCTCAAATTATGTTGTATTACTTCTTTGTGTATTTGTAGTATGTGTCTCAGAAAAATAAAACTTTCTTGATGGCAGATGACTCTTTGTCCATACCTAACAGAGCTTTGTGTCTCTTGTGTATGTATTTACATATTTGTTCTCCCTCCCCCCCTTTTCTGCTTTCTTTGTATTACCAGTGCTTACTTAGAACAGTATCTGGCACAGACTAACTGCATCATAAATGCTTATGGATTCATTGATTGAAATATCCAGACTTTCTATTTCATAGAACTCTATACTCAGTAAATGTTTAATGAATTTACTCTCTTAAGGCATCCTGTAATCATGTTAAGAGTTTTTTAAATTATACTGAACTTCTTGTACTCTACTAAAGCCCATAGATAGTAAATCCTACACTACCTCTTCATCCCCACTTCCTCAACTACTGATAATTCAGTTAATTCTCCCTCAGGCAAGCTCTTTTTCACATATACATCCTTTTAATTCCTCCCTCAAATTCTAAGGAAAGTCTAGCGACCTGAGGGAGGAAAAATACAACGAAAAATTTCTCTCACCCCCACTCCCCTTTTAGTCTTCCATTTGTGATCCTAAGAATGATGTTATCCACAAAATTAGACAATCCTAGAATTAGAAGACAGCATCTACTCTAACACCTGTTTGATGTATGTAGAATATGAAATATTCTACTTTTCCAAAGATTTTATTTATTTATTTTGAATTTTACAATTTTTCTCCTAATCTTGCTTCCCTCCCCCCACCCCCCCCCCCACAGAAGGCAATTTGCCAGTCTATATATTGTTTCCATGGTATACATTGATCCATATTGAATGTGATGAGAGAGAAAACAGAAGAAAAATAGAGTATGAGATAGCAAAATTACATAATTCCCCCCCCCCCCCAAATTGAAGGTAAAAGTCTGGTTTTTGTTCAAAACTCCACAATTCCTTCTCTGGATACAGATGTCCCTGAATGTTGTACTGATGGAATGATCAAGTCCATCAAGGTTGATCAACACCCCCATGTTTTTTTTTATGTTTAGAATTACTCCATTTTACTCTCTGAATGTGATCGGTCCAGACTGTCAAATGGACAGAAGAAGGATGTGATTTTTCTTTTTTTTTGTTTTTTTGTTTTCTTTTTAAGAAAGATTTTATTTATTTTGAGTTTTCAATTTCCCCCCCATTCTTGCTTTCCTTCCCCCCTCCACATAAGGCATTCTGTTAGTGTTTACATTAGTTCCATGTTATACACTGATCTCAGTTGAATATGATGACAGAGAAATCATATCCTTAAGGAAGAAAAATAAACTATGAGATAGTAAAATGACATAGTAATATAATGCTTTTGTCCCCCTAATTTGACAGTAATAGTTTTTGGTCTTTATTCAAAGTCCATAATTCTTTCTCTGGATACAGATGGTATTCTCCATTGCAGATAGTTCAAAATTGTCCCTGGTTGTTGCACTGAAGGGATGAGCAAGTCCATCAGGGTTGATTATCACCCTCATGTTGCTGTTAGGGTGTACAATGTTTTTCTGGTTCTGCTCATCTTGCTCAGCATCAGTTCATGCAAATCCCTCCAGGCTTCCCTGAATTCCCATCCCTCCTGGTTTCTAATAAAAACAATAGTGTTCCATGACATACATATACCACAGTTTGTTAAGCCATTCCCCAAATGAAGGACATTTACTTGATTTCCAATTCTTTGCTACCACAAACAGGGTTGCTATGAATATTTTTGTACAAGTGATGTTTTTACTCTTTTTCATCATCTCTTCAGGGTATAGACCCAGTAGTGGTATTGCTGGATCAAAGGATCTGCACATGTTTGTTGCCCTTTGGGCATAGTTCCAGACTGCTCTCCAGAAAGGATGGATAAGTTCATAGCTCCACCAACAATGTATTAGTGTCCCAGATTTCCCACATCCCTTCCAGCATTGATCATTGTCCTTTCTGGTCATATTGACCAGTCTGAAAGGTGTGAGGTGGTGCTTCAGAGATGCTTTAATCTTCATTTCTCTAATCAGTAATGATTTAGAACAATTTTTCATGACTATGGATCACTTTGATTTCCTCATCTGTAAATTACCTTTGCATATCCTTTGACCATTTGTTGACTGGGGAATGGCTTGCTTTTTTTTTTAAAATTTGACTCAGTTCTCTGTATATTTTAGAAATGAGTCCTTTGTCAGAAATACTAGTTGTAAAGATTGTTTCCCAGTTTACTATATTTCTTTTAATCTTGGTTACAGTTTTGTCTGTGCAAAAGCTTTTTAATTTAATGTAATCAAAATCATCTAGTTTGTTTTTAGTGATGTTCTCCATCTCTTCCTTGGTCATAAACTGCTTCCCTTTTCATAGATCTGACAAGTAAACTACTTCTTGATCTTCTAGTTTGCTTATAGTATTGTTTTTTTATGTCTAAACCCTGTATCCATTTGGACCTTATCTTGGTATAGGGTGTGGGGGTTGGTCTAATCGAAGTTTCTTCCATACTAACTTCCAATTTTCCCAACAGTTTTTATTGAAGACAGAGTTTTTTCTTTTTAGGTTTTTGCAAGGCAATGGGGTTAAGTGGCTGGCTTGCCCAAGGCCACACAGTTAAGTAATTATTAAGTGTCTGAGACTAGATTTGAACTCAGCTAGGGTCGGTGCTTTATCCACTGCATCACCCAACCACCCAGAAGAGATTTTTATCCTAATAGCTGAACTCTTTAGGTTTATCAAGTAGCAAATTATTATAATCATTTCCTGCTATTGCACCTAGTCTATTCCACTGGTTCACCACTCTGTTTCTTAGCCAAAACCAGACAGTTTTTGATGACTGATGCTTTATAATATAATTTTAGATCTGGTAGGCCTAAACTACCTTCTTTTGCACTTTTTTTCATTGAATCCCTGGAAATTCTTGACTTTTTATTTCTCCATATGAATTTACTTACAACTTTTTCTAACTCATTAAAGTATTTTTTTGGAATTTTGATTGGTAGGGTACTAAAGCAAGTAGTTCAGTTCTGGTAGCATTGTCATTTTTATTATATTAGCTTGACTTATCCATGAGCAGTCAATTTTTGCCCAGTTATTTAAATCTAATTTTATTTGTGTGAGAATGTTTTGTAATTATTTTCAAAAAGTTTCTGTGTCTGCCTTGGTAAATAGACCACCAGGTAAGCACTTACTTTTGTATAGTGGTAATTATCAAGAAGTTTCTCTTTATTGACCCAAAATCTGCCTCCAAGACCCCCAACTCATTCATTGTTCATAGTTTTGCTCTCTGGGTCCAAGAAGAGTAAGTCTAGTCACTTTATTAATATTATAGACTTTCACCTACCATAAGACCATAATCATGCCTATACCAAATCTTCTGTGTTTAACATCCCCATTTCACAGAATTTCAAGATTGTAAGAGACCTCAGAAACCATACAGCCTAATTCATATCTGAAAAAGAATTCCCTACTACCACATCTATGAAAAGTAGTCATCTAGGGGTGGCTAGGTGGTGCAGTGGATAAAGCACCGTCAGGAGTACCTGGGTTCAAATCTGATCTCAGACACTTAATAATTACCTAGCTGTGTGGCCTTGGGCAAACCACTTAACCCCATTTGCCTTGCAAAAAAAAAAAACCTTAATTAAAAAAAAAGAAAAGTAGTCATCTAGTCTTTACCAGAGAAATGTGTGTGTGGGTGTGTGTGGGTGGTGATTGACCAACTGCTCTCCAGGGCAGTGAATTCCACTTTGCCTAGGTTTCCTCATGCCAGTTAGGTATCAAGCCTAATCTACATCTTAGCAATTGTCACCTGGGCCTGAAAAAGGGATCCTTTTTCCATTATAATAGTGATTCAAATAGTTGAAGACAATTTTAAAACACTTTGAATAATTGAAGTTGGAATCCAGTCAATTCATTTTTACAAATGAAGGAACTGATGCCCAGATGCAGACGATTTATCAGTCATGAATAAACTATCAAGACTGATATTCCTGGTTTGGTTTTATTAAGGAAAAAGAAAAAGTTTTGAAGTGAGATAGAATATCATTAAATTATTGTGTGAGGTGAGAGAGAAAATAAATGCCTGCTAAATTGGGGGGGACTCCCACCAAACCTCCAAATATAAAAAAAAAAAATTTGGTCATCAACTTTCAATGAATGTCCTCTATGCTTTCTCCAAAGTCCCTAAGTTTCTAGTATAGTCTCCTCCTCACAGTGTCTTGACATAGAGTCATATCACTCCCCTGTTTAATAATTATTATCTCATTTAATTCTCACAACTCAGAGTTCTATTTTACTATTCTCATTTTACAGATGAAGAAACTGAGACAAAGAGCAGGTAGTAATAATCATTTATAATATTTTTATAGGGGAAAAATGAACTTGAGGTTCAAATGTGCTTTCTTTAGGTCCATTTATTCAGAGGAACTTTTAGAACCTAACACAAACCTTTACAAAACTGGTACTTCTAGCAGAACATTTGCGGTTTAAAGAGGCAATGTGATACCATGGAAAGATTATTGGATGTGGAGTCTGAGGATTTGGGTTTGAAACCTGGCTTTGTCTCTGTGACCTTGGGCAAGTCTTAACCTGCCTAGACCCTGTTTTTTTTTCCCCCACCTATAAAATTAGAAGTTTGGACTTGGATAGTCTTGGAAGCCTTCTCCAAATGTATGACCCCTGTATGATCCTTGTATATACAATATGGCAAGACTTAGCCAGTGACTGGAAACAGATGGCATCTTGCTGATCAATTAGGCATTGACCTGCTTGCTCCTGTAAGTGAGTCTTTGGGGAGTCACTAAATAAAGGATCCAATACTTTGATTCAATGCTACTTTGCAGACATTATGGGAGTTAATAAAACTCATTATCTCTTGGCTGCTTTAGCTTCCTTCTGGCTAGGGACAAAATGTTAATTTGACTTAGTTATTTTTAATTAAAATAACTTCCATACAGTAAGCAGAGCTGAAACGAAAACTTATCAGTTTATCAGTGAAATCAAAAGACATTTTTACTATAAAATTCTTATCACTTCTTCTACAGAGGTTACCTCAATGTCCATAAAAATCTGCCAGAATTTCTGGGTTAGCATTTCCATTACTTTTGCATATTCACAGAATTTATACCACATAGTCTTGGGGGGGGGGGGTGGGGAGAGAAGAAAAGAGTTTGTTAAAATTTTTTTGTTCCATAAGCAAATGTATAGTTAAATAAAAAGAAAAATATGTAACAAAGGGGCAAAATATAGATTCAGTTGAACTTAATTCAAGAAATGTTTTACTTAAAGATAAAAAAAATGAATGTCTTGAAACTTAGGTTAATTGTTCTGAACAAATTGGGCTAAATTTTCAGCACTTCATTTTTCTAAGGGTACTCTTGGATAGAGTTTATATTCAGAAGATAAATATTTTAATTAAGCTAATAAGAAATAAAGTCAAAAGCAATAGAATATGCTAATGAACCTGACTTAACAATGTAAGTTAAAAAGAACTCCATTATCCTGATTTATTTTAAAAGACTATAATAGATTTCTTGGTTTGTCAAATACTCTAGTGGGCCCTAAGGACACTTGATTATGCAGGAAAGTATCTGAACTGTTGGCTATCTTTTGTGTTCAGAACTGGAAGGGGGAGAACAGAGGGGAAGGGGCTGTAAAGACAAATAGTATGCAGGAGAGCAGACATCTGGGGATCCCTGGAAATGAGACCCTTCCTGACCACTGCCCTAGCCAGCTTTACCTGACTTTGATATTTGGTGGCTAGTAGCTAGGATGTAATAATAAAATCATTAGATACTAAAGCAAGGCTCAAATCTTGTGTATTTATTCCTCTGGGTCTCAGTTTAGCTAAGCTCCAAATTCCCTGTCAATTTTTAAATCCCATGAACTACTACAGCAATGCTCTACCCTATACACATACATACACACTGGAGAAAGAATGAAACTCACCATTTAATTAAACATATTTCAGTTGTTTCTAGTGAGCCTCTATAACAGTCCCATGAAATGGGTTTAACCCTAGGATTTCCATTTAACAAATCAGAAATCTAATTTTCTGGAATTTTTATCATCAGTTTGTTTTGTGACTCAAAGGGACAGGTTTCCTCTACCGGGTCAACTGTCAACCTCCTGGATGAGATTTATAAAATGTTTATTTTATAACTATGGTGCTTGGCTGCAACCATTTAAGAATAATAATGACCTTGCAGGCTCAGACATTAAATACCACCAATCACTTAATCATTCCTTTCAAGCTTAAATTATTGCCCACGCTCCCAGCTTCCTTTGTGGAGCTGTTAATCCATTCATT
Organism: Macrotis lagotis; assembly: GCF_037893015.1. Lineage (NCBI taxonomy): Eukaryota > Metazoa > Chordata > Mammalia > Peramelemorphia > Peramelidae > Macrotis > Macrotis lagotis. The sequence goes on from NC_133666.1 coordinate 407,571,259, forward strand.
GATGAATGGCTCAGGAAAAAGTGAAGAGATTTACCTCCAGGTGAGCCTTAGTGGAATAGAAAACCACTTTGTGAAGAAACCCACCAACCAGCCTCAGCTGTTGAGAGCCAAAATGCTAACCTGAGTTAGCAGATGGCCCCAAATATCTGTCTATCAGTTACTGGGCTTATGTTAGTCATGCAAGGAACTCCCCAGAGCTGAATCCAGGTTCTTTGCAAGTTCCTAGGGAGGAATTTACAAAACTTGCCAACCAACTCTAATTGCCCTAAAGCTTTTGCAGCATTGTGATTATTCCTTTGGGTTTCAGAATCTTTATTTAAGTAGAAAGACAAAGCACTTAGCAGATCTTTTAAACAAAGCTTCTTATAACCCTAACCCTGCTGTGCCTTTGTTTTATTTCAAGTACATGTTCCAAACAGGTCTGCTGATGGATGTGGGTAAATAACAAAACCTTTTATCAGGCAAATTGATGGGATGCAAAGAAGTATGCAAGAAGAGATGCCAATTAAAAAGTCCTTAACTAACTTTACAAGCACATTTTAGAGTCATCTTTATGATTTTTTAAAGGGAATCTTGGTCAGTAATATCTTGGCTTTGTAAAATTGAATAATTCCTTTGACCAAAATTGCGCTGGATTCTCTATTGGCTTTAGTATGTATTAGAATTTTATTATGGTAAGATAAGAAACTATACATTCAGAGGAAATTGCCTTGCTTAGAAATCTTAGAAAATCATCTAGTCTAAGGATTCTTAACCTAAGGTCCATAGAAAGGAGTCCACAGTTAGATTTTTGGGGAAATTTGTGAATTTATGTGGGAAAAACATTCTTCTTTATTTTCACAAATCTCTAACTGAAATGTAACATCTCCTTCAATTATTTAAAAACATTTTTGTTTCTGAAAAGAGGTTCATAGTCTTTTCAGGATTGCCAAATGTGTTCATGACAAAGAAAAGAAAGTTTATGTAGTCAGGATCTAGCTAAACTCTTCATTTATCAGATGAGACTCCAAGAAACTAAGTGATTTGAAAATAGAAAATTTAGATTTTTTTTTTGCCTTACCCAAAATTCTATATAAATAAAGGCTATTATGATTACTAGCTATTATTGGAAATGGAATCAGGAAGATCTGTGTTCAAATTTGCCCTCAGACACTTTTTTGTGATGCTGGGCAAGTCACTTAATCCTATTTGTCTCAGTTTTCTCATTTATAAGATGAACTAAAGAAGAAAATGGCAAACCACTGAAATATCTTTGCCAAGAAAACCTCAAATAGGTTCACAAAAAGTCAATCAAGACCAAATTGATAAAAAGACATTTGGAAGTAGATTATGGAAGATCCACAATTTTAGCATTGGTAATGATTTAATACTTTATGCTATAAAATATGGGAAGCCAGTGAAGGTTTTTGAGTAAGAGTGACCTGATCTGTTATGTAACTAGAAAATGTGCTTTAAGAGAAATTAAGTTTTACTAGTATTTAATATATAGACTGACACTGGTATCCTTACTTGATTTGTAGGTCAGGTGTCAAGTACAAGTCATCCTCAGGAAAAAGTGGAAGTTAAACAGAATTGAGGGTATGGTATCAGCTTTTTTTTTGAGTAGAGATGAATTTTCTTTATATATATATATATATATATATATATATATATATATATATATATATATATGTTTATACCCCCAGACCTAATACATAGCAGGTGTTTAATAAATTCTTGTTAATTGATTTCAGTGTATTGCACAGTTTATGTATGTATGCTTATTTAAATGAATTTACCAATTTTATAGTTTTAACTCTACCCTCACAAAATGAACAACAAAACAATTACTACAAAAAAATCAAAATGTAGATATGAATAATGTGATCATAATCAAGAATAAGGAAATGGTGGAGCTGATACTTCAGATTCAGTTATTCATAACTCATCTTTCTGCACTTTTCAATTTACCTAAAGCAGTCTTATTTCTGATCCTCATAATGTGGTGCTTTATCTGCTTTTTTCCCATGCTTGTGCCCTATCTACTGCCTATGTCTGGAATGCAGCTCTTCATCAGCTTCCCTGAAATTATGTGGTTCACCGAAAGCTGCCTTAAAAGTTTGAGATAAAGTCTAGATCTCAACCTTAGATGGGTAGCAATGAAATGAATGAAAGCTCTGATTATAGGAGGGATGGAATTTCAGAGAAGCCTGGAAAGACTTTCATGAACTGATACTGAGTGAGATGAGCAGAACCAGAAGAACATTATACACCCTAACAGCAATATAGGGGTGATGATCAGCTCATTCCATCAGTGCAATAATCAGGGACAATTTTAGGGTATCTTCGAAGGAGAATACCATCTGTATCCAGAGAAAGAACTGTGGAGTTAAAACAAAGACCAAAGATTACTACTTTCAATTATTTTTTTTAAAAAAGTTGTCTTATATACTACATAATTTTGCTATATCTAATGTTTTATTTTTTCCCCAAGGACATGTTTTCTCTCTCAACACATTCAGTTTTGATCAATGTATAGCATTGATTTTACTGCCTTCCATGGTGGGCTTGGGGGGTATGGCAAGAAGGGTGGGAGAAAACTGTAAAATTCAAAATCTTAGAAAAATGATGGGTAGGCAAGGACTATTACCTTTAATTTAGGGGGAAAAAAACTGATATCTTATTGTCTAATCTTGCTATCTATTTCACTTTATGTTTCTTCCTTAAGGAGATGATTTCTTCCTCATCACATTCAATTTGGATCCATGTATACCATGGAAAGACTGACAAATTGCCTTCTGTAGGGGGTGGGGGGGAGGAAAGTAAGATTAGGGAAAAATTGTAAAACTCAAAATAAATAAAATCTTTAAAAAAGAAAAAAATGATAGATAGAGACTACTATTGTATATAATTGGAAAACAAAATGTTTTTTTTAGATTTTTCAAGCCAGTGGGGTTAAGTAGCTTGCCCAAGGCCACACAGCTAGGTAATTATTAAGTGTAGGAGGTCAGATTTGAACGCAGGTACTCCTGACTCCAAGGCCGGTGCTCTATTCACTGTGGCACCTAGCCACCCCAAAACAAAATATTTTTTAAAAAATTTTTAAAAGGAGGGGGCAGCAGCTAGGTGGCACAGTGGATAGAGCACTGACCCTGGAGCCAGGAGTACCTGAGTTCAAATCCAGCCTCAAACACTTAATAATTACCTAGCTGTGTGGCCTTTGGGCAAGCCACTTAACCCTATTGCCTTGCTATAAAAATTTTTTTAAAAAAGAAAAAAAAAGTTCTGATTATCAATTGCATATCTAAGCCATTTCAGCAGATTTAACATTTTATTTGTTTTCCAATTATATACAATAGTAATATGTACCCATCATTTTTTGTAAAGCTCTGAATTCTACAATTTTCCCCCTCCTTCCTTCCCCCCCCCCCCAGAAGGCTGTCTGACTGTCTCTACATTGTTTCCATGCCATACATTGATGTAAATTGAATGTTATAAGAGTAAACATAAGAAAAAACATAAACTCTTCCCCCCCCCAAGAAGATGGGAAACCTCAAGAATAGAGAAAGATAGAAAAAAAAGTACTTTAGTCTGTATTCAGATTTCAATGGCTCTGTCTCTGGGATGAGTTGCTTTCTTTATCATAAATTCATCAGAGAAGTTGCTTCAATATTTTCCCTCAGTTGCTATTACTAGCTGCATCTCCATTCTATTTCTCCCCACTCTCATTTATTCTATTCTCTCCTTTCATCCCAAAGTGTATTGCATCTGAGTACCCTCTCCCTCAATCTTCCCTCTCTTCTATCACCTATTCCCCCCTTTCTTCCCCACATTCCCCCTTATCCTGCCCCTTTCCTCTCATCCTTCTCCAGGACAAGACAGATTTCCTCACCCTATTAAGTGTGTATGTCACTTACTCCCTGAGCCTTTTCTGATGAGAATGAAGGCTCACTCATTCCCCCTTGCCTCCCCCCCACCTACTTTATTGAAAAAGCTTTTCCTTGACTCTTATGTGAAATCCCTCAGCTTCTTCTTCATCTCCTTTTCCTTCCTCCCAGTACTTTACCCCATTGCCCACTGACTCCATCCTTTTACCACATCATACCATTATATTCTGCTCCCTTCTATGTCCTGTCTATATATGCTCCTTCTAACAGCTCTTATAAGTGAGAAAGTTTATATGAGTTATCAATATCTTCTTCCTGTGCAGAAATACAAACAGTTCAACATTCATCAAGTCATTTCCTCTCTTCCACTCCCTTTATGGTTCACTAGAGTCCTGGTACTTGGAGATCAAACTTTTTGTTCAGCTCTGGTCATCTCAATAGGAAAGTTTGAAAGTCCTCTGTTTCATTGAAAATCCATCTTTTCCCCTGAAAGAGGATGTTCAGTTTTCCTGGGTAGTTGATTCTCGGTTGTAAACCAAGATCTTGTGCCTTCTGGAATATCATATTCCAATCCCTTACGAGCCCTTAATGTAGATGCTGCCAGATCCTGTGTAATCCTAACTATGAAGCCTCTGTAGTTCAATTGTCTGTTTCTGGCAGTTTTTAGAATTTTCCCTTTGATTTGGGATTTTTGGAATTTGGCTATAATATTCCTGGAAGTTTTTTGGGGGGGATCTCTTTCAGGAGGTGGTTAGTGAATTTCCTCAATTTCTATTTTACCCTCAGCTTCTAGGATCTCAGGGCAATTTTGCTGTATTATTTCTTGAAAATTGAAGTCTAGGCTCTTCTCCTGGTCATGGCTTTCAGATAGTCCAATAATTTTTAAATTATTTCTTCTGGATCTGTTTTCAAGGTTGGTTGTTTTTCCAATGAGATATTTCACATTTTCTTCTAATTTTTGGCTCTTTTTTTGGAAGAGTTTTATTTCTTCCTGATTTCTTGCAAAGTCATCAGCTTCCTTTAGTTCCATTTTGTGTTTGAAGGAGTTATTTCATTTCAGCAGATTTAAAACAGAACTTATTATCTTCTCTCTCCTCAATTCCTATTATGAAAGCTCTATTTCTGTCAAGGGTACCACCAATTCTTCCATTCTCCAGGATTCCTGATTTTTACTTTATACTTGATTCTTCATTCTTTCCCTATAATAATTATAATACTTGTCCTTCAATTTCTTTTTTTTTTGTCCTTCAATTTCAAAGACCATGCCAACCAAGTTAATGGTGGTGTGACATGCACATCATGTTTTCTTTTTAAATTTTTAAAAAAAAATTTATATATAACATCATGTTTATTATAGCGAGGATATGTTGTACAACTCCTTTGCCCTTTCCAGAACTATTTCACTTCATGACCTAGTTGATAGGAAAAAGTTCTTCTAGTGATGGTCTAGCTGCTGGGGAGACCTTTGCCTTTGAGTATGATTTCTCCTCCCTTATCAGCCAGGCACCTGGCATTTTAGCAACTCTGGACAAAGTGCTAGAACCTTGGTAACAAAATAGAACCTCTACTTTTCAGCTATGTGGAACTGTGACAACATAGTTAATCCATTAATCTTCTTATTTGACCTTTTCCTCTCAGATATTCCACCATACTTCTCCCTTCCTCCACCCCCCAACTCAAAGGCTGGTTTCCTGGAAGCTACCTAGTAGGTCATGGGAAGGATTGCTAGTTGGTATTGTTTATGGTCAGTCAGAACTGTGATGGTATTTGATTGTCTCTGATTTTTGTTCTTGATTAACAAAAAATTTTTCATGAATCAAATCTTTCCACATACTTAGTTTAGGCCCTTATCCCTTCTTACCTTGACTATTGTAATGGTCTCTTAATTGGTTTTCCTTCCTCAGATCTTTTCTCACTGTTTCTTTAAAGCTCCAACCTATTTTTCCAGATTCATTATTCATAACTCATCTTTCTGAACTTTAAAATTTAACCACAAACCTCTTTCTGCCTGTGACCTATTTATTGTCTGTTTATGACTGTCTTGCACTCCCTTCTCACCTCTACTTCATGGAACCCCTCATTTTCTTCAAGAAACAGCTCAAGCACCATTTTCTTTTTCTTTTTTAATTTAATTTTTAATTTTTTAAAAGATTTTATTTGAGTTTTGAGTTTTACAATTTTTCTCCCAATCTTACCCCCCCAAAAGCAATCTGTCAGTCTTTATTATGTTTCCATGTTGTACATTGATCCAAATTGAGTGATGAGACAGAAATCACATCCTTAAGGAAGAAACAAAAAGTATAAGAGATAACAAGATCAGACAATAAGATATCAGTTTTTTTTAATTAAAGGGAATAGTCCTTGAAATTTGTTAAACTCCATGGTTCTTTATCTGGATGCAGATGGTATTCTCCATTGCAGACAGCCCAAAATTGTCCCTGGTTGTTGCACTGATGAAATATGCAAGTCCATCAAGGTTGAACATCACCCCCCATGTTGCTGTTAGGCTGTACAGTGTTTTTCCTGCTTCTGCTCATCTCACTCAGCATCAGTTCATGCAAATCCCTCCAGGCTTCCCTGAATTCCCATCCCTCCTGGTTTCTAATAGAACAATAATGTTCCATGATGTACATATACCACAGTTTGCTAAGCCATTTCCCTAATTGAAGGACATTTACTTGATTTCCAATTCTTTGCCACCACAACAAACAGGGGCTGCTTTGAATATTTTTTGTATAAGTGATGTTACCCTTTTTCATCATCTCTTCAGGGTATAGACCCAGTAGTGGTATTGCTGGATCAAAGGGTATGCACATTTTTGTTGCCCTTTGGGTGTAGCTCCAAATTTCTCTCCAGAAAGTTTGGATGAGTTCACAGCTCCACCAACAGTGTAATAGTGTCCCAGATTTCCTATAACCCTTCCAACAATGATCATTATCCTTTCTGGTCATATTGACCAGTCTGAGAGGTGTGAGGTGGTACCTCAGAGAAGCTTTGATTTGCATTTCTCTAATAATTAATGATTTAGAGCAACTTTTCATATGGCCATGGATCGCTTTGATCTCCTCATCTGTAAATTACCTTTGCATATCCTTTGACCATTTGTCAATTGGGAAATGATCAAGCACCATTTTCTAATGAAGCTTTTCCTGATCTCTAGTGCTCTGTCTATTAACTTGCATTTATTTTTGCATTTTCATATTCATGAATATGAAAAATAATACATTTTTGCATATTTATTTTCCTGATAGAATAAATTAATTTCTTTTCTTTTTGGTCTTTGTAGCCCTAGTGTCTTAAGTGGTTGGTTGTCCTTTGTTTTTGAAGAGGAACAAAATGACCTATGTTAGAATATTTCAGTGTTTCCGAGTGTGGCTGATCAGACCAATATGACTTCAGAATGCTCTACCACAGGTTGAGCAAAGATAAGTTCATGTGATCACCTGGGGTGTCTAGCACAGCACTTTTATACAAAGTAGATGTTTAATAAATGCTTGTTTGATGTATTGATTGCATAGTTGTTTAAAACTCAGAAATATGCTAAGAGGTAAAGAGAAGAGAAGGGAGAAAGGAAAAACGTCCATTCTTGGGGTATTTCTGCATTCAGCTGAGATGGCTTCAAAGTATCTATGGAGACTTTTCTCTGGTTGTCTCTCTTGGAAGTTCTTAGAAAAATTAATTATTTGGAGGAAATTAATTTTCTAAAATCAGTCCTCTTCTTCCTCACCTTTCACCCTTTTATGCTGTGCTGATCATTGAACTAGAGGTTTTGTCTTCTCTAAATACAAAGATAAAAATGAGTGCTAATACTCCAATATTCTAGTGATCTGTTATATTATTGAAACATGAATCCTTCAAAAATGCAAATACTAATCCATCCAAGCCTGCTTATCTTTTCAACTCTTTTCTATGCCCTTCTATATATTCAGCAAGAGTGGCTAGGTGGAGCACTGGAGTCCTACTCCTGGCCCTGGAGTCAAATACAGTCTTAGACATTTGAGAAATGCTAGATCTTGGACAAATCACTTCCTCTAGTTTTCTCAATAGTACAACAGAATACACAGGCATACATTTTCTCTCATTCTTGCTACATGATTGGACTGCCTCTTTTTTTGGCTATGTATTTCTCTGCCAAAGTACAATGTAATGTTTATTTCCCTTGATCCCTATCCTTATCCCTATCCTTCGGCCACCATAATCATTTTTTTAAAAATGTCTTATTTATACAGCTAAGGCACTGTAGTAAAACCCTGAATTTGAAACCCCAAAACCTGCGTTTGAATTTCAACTCTGCCACTTACTATCAGTATGCTCTTGGAAGAATCTCTGAACAACTTGGGATATCACTTTCCATACCTGTAAAACTGGGGCGGGGAGGGGGGGGGAGGTTGTGGATTAAATGATATAGCTGGATCTTTCTATATTTAAATCTATGATCCTATGATGCCTTTTGATTTAATAGCACAATAATTTCTGCTTGTATATATGTAAGCAAATCTCCTTTATATAAATTGAACGCTTCCTTATAAAAATAAAGGTAACAACTAAGCAATGTTTCAGATGTAAAAATGTCTGAAACAGCTTTTCCTAACTGTGTCCTACCTCTCTGCCTTGATGAGGGTGCTATATTATATGCTACCTAAGGTCTTCTTTGGTTTTTCAGTTTTTCAGAGTTTGGCTCTTTTAGTGACCTTTCTATTTTCATGGTATTCAATATATACATTGTTCTTTTCATTCTTCTTTGGATCTACATCTTCCCATATTTCTCTTTTGTTTCTGCACAATTATATTCCATTACATTTATATACTTTAATTTTTTTTTTATTTCATTTGCCTTCAGTGGACATCTACATTGTTTCTAGTTCTTTGTTACCACAAACAGTGCTGCAATGAATACTTTGATATATATTGGGACTTTGTTTTAAAGTCTTGTGCTTCATTGGATTACATGACTAGGAATACTATCATTGCTTCAGAGTCTTTTCTTACATAATTCTAAATTAATATCTAGAACAGTTGGCCTAATTGCTAGTATTTTTTCTTATATTCATTTAAGAAGAAATATATGGTTTAGCCAGTACTTGACAATTTGTCATATGCTGAATTATATACAATGCTGTTTTTTATTTTCCCATGGCAGTTCTTAGCATAAGCAAAAGTACATTTTGATTATCATCATAGCTGGTATATTTATCTTTCCCTGGGGGGAAAAAGGCACTAAAAACATCCTCTGCAAAAAATGGAGTCAAAAAGTGGGCCAGTATTCTGGCTTTGTGTTTCCTCTGAGAGGATCTAAAGTATCCTAATTATAGTTATTTATGCTTCTATCTTGTTTTTATCAATTCCATCATACACATACTATTAGTCAATTATCATCAGGAACCATACCCAGTAATCAATCAGATAACTCATTAAGGAGATGTGTCATCCTCTGTGCACTTTCCCTTTTTCATTTCTGTATCATATCCAAGAGATATGTGGTTGAGAAGAGGCAGGTAATACCTGGGATGCTTTTTTCACATATGGGAAAGGCAGTTCTCCCATGGAGTTGTTTTTTTTTTAATAAGAAAAATAGAGAAGCACTTGAGCAATGAAACAATTGAGTTCCAATTCCAGCTCACTGCTGAAAGTAGTTTCCCCCCATTAATTTAAATTTTATTTTTTCTCAATTAGAGGTAAACAAAAAATTTTACATTCTTTAATTTTTTTGAGTTCCATATTCTCTCCTTCCCTTCCTGCCCTCTCCTTGAGAAGACTGGCAATTTTGTATAAAATGATGTATGTGTGGCCATGCAAAACATTTCCATATTAGACCTTGCAAAAGAAAATGCAGGGCCTGAAATATCTTTAATGACCTTTGAAGAAGCACAGGGGAGTGAAAAAGGCTAATGAGCTTCTGAAACCACCTGTGTTACCTCCTCTAGCCAAATGAATACTTTAAAAAGAAAAATAAAAACATATGAAGGGAAGATCTATTGATCTTTCTTCTGCCAATTGACATTTCTTTCTGTTCTTTGGGTTGTTTATACCAAAAATTAATCATAACTATGTAAGAGAGAGTAGGCTAATCATCTGTCAAAAGGAAATGCTTGAAATATATGCTTAGAAATCATTTTGCCTGTACTTGACTATACTTGATTGCTTATATGTAGATAAAAGTTTCAAATAAAGTCATAAGCAGCTAAGAAAATCTAAACTTTTGCAGAATCCTTACTACCCATCAAAAGTATTCTTCTAGACTCTGGAAAGGCATACTTTTTTGTTTTGTTTTGTTAGGTTTTTTCAAGGCAAATGGGGTTAAGTGGCTTGCCCAAGCCCACAGCTAGGTAATTATTAAGTGTCTGAAGCTGGATTTGAACTCAGGTACTCCTGACTTCAGGGCCGGTGCTCTATCCACTGTGCCACCTAGCCACCCCAAAAGGCATACTTTTGATAGAAAGTGGAATCAGTCTAACATTGAAAAGTAATTTGGAACTAACTATACTAAGTAACTACAATGTTGTTCAGGGTCAGGTCTCATTCAGGTTCAAAAGATTTCTGGTTCAGGCTCAGAATTGAAGTAAAATGAAACAGTCATAGACCATCTATCATTTAACAAAAGGAAATTTACTTCATAAGACCATTAGCATTAACAGTCCAATTGAACTTAGCTCCTCTAACTCTCCATTTGCCATATTTGGAGCCTCAAGTCAGAGGACTGACAGTTACTTAAGTGCATGGCTTTTATATTGAGGCGATGGGTTAAGGGTTCAAGTGCCAGTTACTTGGACCAGTTAGTCTAGGGTCAATTTCTTTGCCTTTTTAATGAAAAAAGTAACAGAGTCCATTATCAGGAACTTTGCAGTCTTTTTAGATTTTTAGATTTTTCACTTACCACATGACCTTCATACCTTTTGACCCATAGATCCCACTTATAGGCACATGCCCTAGGAAGGTCAAAAACAGAGAAGTTCCATTCACCAAAATAGTTATAAAATAGCTTTTTATGATAACTAGGTCCAAGAAATGAAATAGATGCCATTAAATGGGAAATGATTCAACATAGTGATATTTATGAATGTTAAGAAGTTATGAAAATTAAGAAATGATGTTTAGAAATGATGTTAAGAAAGTTTAGAAAGATGTTAAGAAATGATGAGTAGGAGCAGCTAGATGGCAGAGTGGATAGAGCACGGGCCCTGGAGTCAGGCGTACCTTAGTTCAAATCCAGCCTCAGACACTTAATAATTACCTAGCTGTGTGGCCTTGGGCAAGCCACTTAACCCCATTTGCCTTGCAAAAAACCTAAAAAAGAAATAAATAAAAGAAATGATGAGTAACAAGAATTTAGAGACACATGGGATGACATAGAAATTGATACAGGGAGATTAGGCAGGATATAAGAACAATATCCACAATGATTACAACAATGTCAATTGAAAAAATAAAGATTAACAAAACGAAATATGATTATAATAAGATTACTCTTGACCCTAAAAAAGAATTGCAGCAATGTATTCCACCTTCTTTCTTTGTAGAGGATGACTATAAGTATGTAATATTGCATACTGTCAATTGTGTACAATTGATATATTTGTTCTTACTGAACTGCTTTTCTTTTCTCTTTATTCTTTATCATATGAGGTATGGCTCATTCAGGGAAAGAGTACATTTGAAAATGAAGGTGGTATGAAGATAAAAGACAAAAGCTATTGATAAAAATTAAATATTTTTTAAAAAGAAAGCCGTCTCTCAATATAAACCTGAAAGCAAATTTGATGATGCAGTAAATACAGCAACCTAGCAAACATGCTAACATTGGTATTAATACATTTCCCAGTCCAATTATTCAGGCTTCTATGCCTCAACTTGCTGTGCTAATCCCCCTCAAGTTGAACTTGACTAATAACCACTTCAGTTCCTTTACTTCACTCAGGAAAATACTGATGCAAAAAGGTGTTGACATCAAACCATCCTCCTGAGGATCTTAGAAAGCTGGAGATAGAATGGATTTTGGAGTTCATCTGATCCAGTTTCCCAAATTTATAGATGAAAAAAGTGAGGCCTGTTGAAGTGAAATGGCTGACCAAAGTCACATAGTGAATTAATGGCTGAATCTAGACCAAAACCCAGGTTTCTTGACTCCCTATTAAATACTGTTCCCACTATATCCTATCCCACAGCTTAAAAAAAAGATTTCCCCTACTGACCAGAATTCATTACCAGGTTCTTTCTTATTATTTCAGTCTGACAGTGAAGATGCAAGAAAAGCAAAAAAAGATATTGGAAAATTTAAAATTACTCTGAATTATTTCTTTTTAAAAATTTTTTCTTTATTTTTTCAATTATATGTAATAGTAGCTGCAATCAATTTTTTTCATTTTTCTCCCTCCTCTCTTTTTTCCCCTTCTCTCCCAATAGAAAGCAATGCAGTATAGATTCTATATCCATAACCATGCTAAACATTGAATTATTTTTTAAATAATATTTTATTTTTCTCAATATATGTAAAAAGAATTTAAAAACTTTAAAAATTTTTTTCTGATTACATGTAAAGATAGTTTTCAACATTCTCTTTTTGTAAGATTTTATAAGATTTTGATACATATGTATTTGTTTTTATCCAGGCTCTTTTTTTTTCATCAAGGCTTTCAAGTTGTCTAATAAATCTTAAATTATCTTTTTTGGGGTCAGATGTTTTTTTAACCAGGTATTCATTTTTTTCTGTTTTTCTTTTTCTTTTTTTCATTTTTTAAAATTTTGCTTGACTGATTCTTGCTGTCTCATAAAATAGTTAGCTTCCACTTGCCCAATTCTAGTTTTTTAAGGAATTATTTTCTTCACTTAGCTTTTGTATCTTCTTTTGCAAATGACCAATTGTATCTTTTTTTTTAGATTTCTGCAAGGCAATGTGGTTAAGTGGCTTGCCCAAGGCCACACAGTTAGATAATTATTAAGTGTCTGAGGTCACATTTGAACTCAGGTACTCCTGACTCCAGGTGCTCTATCCACTCACTCAAATAGGCAATAGGGTTAAGTGACTTACCTAAGGTCACACAGTTAGGTGATTTTTAAGTACCCAAATGTATTTTTAGAGGAGTTGTTTTCTAAAGTGGATTTCTGGGGGTGGCTAGGTGGTGCAGTGAATAGAGAACTGGCCCTGGAGTCAGGAGTACCTGAATTCAAATTTGGCCTCAGACACTTAATAATTACCTAGTTGTGTGGCCTTGGGTAAGCCACTTAACCCCATTGCCTTGAAAAAACCTGAAAAAAAGAATAAAGTAGATTTTATTATTTGGTCAATTCTATTTTTTATTAATATTTTATTTGTTTTCCAATTATATACAATAGCAGTTTCTACCTATCATTTTTTGTAATAAAATTTTATAATTTTCACCCTCAGAAGGCACTTTGATAATCTTTATATTGCTTCCTTGCTATACATTGATTGAAATTGCAATTCTGTTTTTTAAAGAGGAGGTTTTTTTTCCTGCATTTGCTCATTTATTTATTTATTTATTTTTATTTTTGTGAGATTTGATTTATTGTGAGTTTTACAATTTTTCCTCTAATCTTACTCCTTCCCCCCGCCCAGAAGGCAATTTGCCAGTCTTTACATTGTTTCCATGGTATACATTGATCCAAATTGAATGTGATGAGAGAGAAATCATATCGTTAAGGAAGAAATATAAAGTATAAGAGATTGGCTCAATTTAAAAAAAATTTAAATTTTAAATTTTAAAAAAAGGTTTTCTTCATTCAATTTTTGTGCTTTCATTGAATTTCTTTTTTCAATATCTACTTGATTTTTACACTCCTTTTGAGGTCTTCCAAGAGGTTTTTGGACTTGAAACTAATTCATATTCATCTCTAGGGTTTCACATGTAGTACTTTTTCTGCTGTCCTCTTCTGAGATGATATTGTGATCTTCTTTATTGCTATAGTAGCCTTCTATGGCCAGGGCTTTTCTCTGACTTTTCTGACTCACTTTGAAGTCTCCTCCTGGGTCATAGAGGGTGCTTTCCCAAGCTTCTTATGTTGGTGAATGGGCCTGCTCACAGACTTTGTTGGAGGTCTCCAATACTTGTTGTTTGTTCATTGAGCTGGCTGCATAGGGGTTCAGGGACGGTTAATTTGTCATCTGCATGGGTGTTAGAACCCTTACAGTTAGTCTACAGACTGTTGACTGGCTGAGTCAGGACCAGGGGCCATGTTTGTTGATCTTTGCTGTGGCTGAGAACCTACAACTGGCTTCTTCTGCACTCTGCCTGAGCTGGTTTTGCTTCCTGAGCTGGACAATATTCCTCCTCCACCCAAGTGAGGTAGACCTTTCCTGAAGAGCTTCTAAGATACCTTGATCTGGAAAATACTCCACTCTCCTTTTTTTGTGGATTGTTACTCTAGAATCTCTTTAACATTGTTTATGAGGGAAGTTGGGGAAAGCTTAGGGAAGTTTCTGGTCCCCTTAATATTCATTTTATTATTATTTTTAAATTTATTTATTTGTTTTTCCAACTACATGCAATGGTAGTTTTTACCAATAATTTTTTGGTAATATTTTGAGCTTTTCATTTTTCTCCCTCCTCCCTTCTCTCCTCTCCCCTAATAGAAAGCAATCTAACATAGGCTGTATATTTAAAACCATGCGAAAAATAGATCCATATTGATCATTAACATTCTTTTTTTTTTTTTGCAAGGCAATGGGGTTAAGTGGCTTGCCCAAGGCCACACAGCTAGGTAATTATTATGTGTCTGAGGTCAGATTTGAACTCAGGTACTCCTGACTCCAGGGCCGGTGCTCTATCCACTGCGCCACCTAGCTGCCTGATCATTAACATTCTAATTAAAAAAGTTTAGCTCTGAATTTTCCTCCCTTGTTCCCTGGGATGGTAAAGAATTTGTTATAGATTAACTGTGCATTTGTAGTTTATTTACTTATTTGTATGTACATGAAGTAACTTTTCTGGTCTATTCCCCTTAGTTTACACTTGTATTAGCAGAGAAGGATCCCTAGACATTACTTCAGATCTCTCTTAGGCTTCTAGGAGTAACTGTAAGTTGGGGAGTTTCTATTAATATTACTCATAGGTCCTTATCAGTGTGTTCCCCCTTGATTATTAGCTAGATTTAATAAACTTTAGAAAAAGTAGTTGTTCATTATTATACATGTATCAGATTACTCATTGTCTTGGGGAGGAGGAAGGGAAGGAAAGAAAGCAGAAAAAATGTGGAACTCAAAAACCTACAAAAAAAACAAATGGTGAAAAGTTTCTATACATATAATTGAAAATTGCAATTGGAAAAGAAATTAAAATTTAAAAAAGTAAAAAAAGTAATTGTTGGTGATTCATTGTCAAATGTGTCCAACTCTTTGTGATCTCATTTGGGATTTTCTTGGCAAAGATGTTGGAATTATTTGCCATTTCTTTCTCTGTCTCATTTTACAGAGGAGACAGACAAACAAAGTTAAGTGACTTGCCCAGGGTAATTAAGCTAGTCTGTAACCAGATTTGAACTCAAGAGGATGAATCTTCCTGGCTTCAGGCCCAACATACTTTTCACTGTTCTACCTAGTTGTCCTGACCAAAGCTTGGGAACTGTGACAAAGGTTTGGGTGACAAGCAGATACTCTGAAGTTTATAAAACAATATAATGGCATCCTTTTGGAATGTAACCCAGTCAATATCAGAGATTGATTAACCTGGAACAACTTTACAAAGTTTAAATAGAAGTGGAATGACTAGAAACCTGGGTTCGTAGACTTTGTAGGTAGAACTTTGTAGTTTATGGAAAGGCAGAAATGAAGATGTTTGGGATGAAAAAATTTGAGACCATATCTTAGAACAGGAAAACTAGATGTATAACTGGATACTTATAATGTCAAGATGAATATCAATTAGACCCATAATCTACATGGAATATTTACTAGGGGGCAGCTAGGTGGTAAAGTGATAGAATCAGAGAAAGACCTATATTCAAATCTGTCCTCAGACAATTACTAATTGTGTGAACCTGGGCAAATCACTTAACCTCTATTACCTTATTTTCTTCAACTGTAAAATGGATATAATAATATCATCTACCTCCCAGGGTTGTTTTAAGGAACAAATGAGATAAAATATTTATAAAGCACTTAGCACAATGCTTGGGACATAGTAAGCCTTTATAAAGTTAGTCATTATTATTATTATTATGGAAAGAGACCCAGAAATCTCATTCTTTACCCTTCTTGTTAGAGGGTGGAGCAGAGGAAATAGTTTAGCTACCAAGGATGGTTTTATTTATTTGATGATTTGAAAGTGGATTTTAAATTCATATAAAGTTGTTTTTTTTTTAATTTTGAAATAAACTTGTTTTGCATCATGTTATTTTAGGGATAAGTTTTGCTAGGTGCAGTGAAAAAGGGTGGTATTTTCATCTTTGACATAATAAAAAAAATGTGATTAAAAATGTAAAAAACCCCAAACAAACCAAAAGATAAGTACATAGGTTGTTGTAGCCTTGTTGTAATGATGGGAGACATTGAACAGGTTTTAAAATCTTTGTTTAATTTGTCTCTTAAGATTGCCACCCTGCCTGATTGAATATTTTCAGAAGGAGGTCTATTCTTTGGTTCTTTAAAATCTGTTTTATGCAGAAAGGTCCTATGACTTACATGCTTTTTGTTAATGTCATAGGGGTTATTCTCGTGGAAAAAATACTTCAAAGAAGTGTGATTTTTAGAGTATCAATACATTTTCCATCTTGAAGACTGCAATCTCTTCATAACTTAGCTTATTTTACCTAATCTGCAAAAAGAGGGGGTTAGGCTAGATGATCTCTCAGGTTCCTTTTAGCTTTAAATAAGATTATCGATTTGGAATGAAAAGGCCCTCTAGAGATCTGCTAGTCTTTGTTGTTCAATTGTGTCTGATTCTTTGTAATCTCCTTGGGGATTTTCTCAGCAAACATAATGGTGTGGTTTGCCATTTCCTTCTCTAAATCATTTTACAGATGAGGAAAATGAAGCAAATAGGTTCAGGTGACTTGCTCAGGGTCACACGACTACTAAGTGTCTAAGGTCAATTTTGAACTTGTGTCCTCCTGATTCCAGGACCAGCTATTCTATTCACTATCACTTGATTACCTAGGATGTAACATATTCCTGGCTCCAAATATTGTCCAGGATGCCTCTACTTTGCTTTGAATAAAACAAAAGAATATTCTGTTCTGTTCATATATCTGGCCTGTAAAGTTTAGTTTATATAGTTCAAAAATAGTTTTCTATTCAGCAATGGTCATGCTTTGTTGAAGTGTGACAGGTAGTCATAAACTCCATTGATAGGTTTGAAATAGGTCCTTCTTTGTGATTTCTATGCTTGAACTATCCCATGAAACAGCTGTCTTTGGGCTGCCATGTTGACATTCTGGCACAGTATTCAGGTTGAGTTTTTTTGTTTTTTTCTTTCAGTTTTTGCAAGGCAATGGGGTTAACTTGCTGAAAACCACACAGCTAAGTAATTGTTAAGTGTCTGAGGCTGGATTTGAACTGAGGTCCTCCTGACTCCTGAGCTGGTGCTATATCTACTGCACCACCTAGTTGACCTCAGATTGAGTTTTCAAAGAGACAGGAGATGGAAAGTTGAGGCTGTCATGCAAATAACCCAGAGGTGGGAAAGTCCTTCCTCCTTTTGCTTCAGTTATTTAGGCTGGATGGCATTAACCTGGATCAAAATATATGGGTTATGACAAGTCTCTTCTTCATGGATACAGAAAGCCTACTTAAGAAACATTTCCCTTGAATAGTTTAGACCCTTTTGAAAGCCACATTTCATACCAAATGGACACAATTTTGACCAAATGACCTATTAATCTACTTCTTCCTTTTCCCACCTCTCTGAACATAGCTTCTTATGGGGTCTGATTCACTTTGAAGGAGAAATTTTCAAGTTATTTGACTTCTTAGTCCATTCTGCAGAGGCCAGAGAGCAAGGTGTTTAAAACCATTGGAATAAAGCCCTCATAGTTACACAAGTTATACCTAATACAGTGGGGGCAGAGGCCATGGTAAAACATAGACATTTCCCTGCTGATGGAGATATATAACTCTATTAGGGATAGAATGGACAGAACTTGCGCACACAATATAATATGAACTATATATACAACATAATACTCAACTCTTCTAAAAGCTGCTTAAGTTTAAAGTGCTATATTAATCCTAGCTATTGTTAGCCTCAAAAAATGTGAAGCACTTTTGTTAACTGATGGAGTTCTATAAGCCACAGGTATCAGGTAAGGATTTAGATCTTTGATCTAAACCTATTAACTCAAATAAAGAATCCTAAAGAACCAAGAGGATTTCCTTTCTTATGAAATTCTAGCAATACTTTAGCATCCTCTGGAGCAGGGTTGCAGAAATGCTTCTTCTAATTTTTAGGGACATTGATTTATCATAAGAAAATACTATATAACAGGGTGGGTAGGTGGCACAGTGGATAGAGCACCGGCCCTGGAGTCAGGAGTACCTGGGTTCAAATCCGGCCTCAAACACTTAATAATTACCTAGCTGTGTGGCCTTGGGCAAGCCGCTTAACCCCATCTGCCTTGCAAAAACTAAAAAAAAAATACTATATAAGCAATGAACTTCTATAAAAAGCAATGGAATTTATTATTTTTAAATAGATTTGTAATCTACTCTTTATCAAAACCAAAGATATATACCCAAAGATATTGGTAGTTTGAAATGATGGTTGTTAAGATCACAACCGGAAACAAATATAACTTGAAACTTGGAATATAAAACTTGGAGCCTTGTCACATGGAAGACCTATATTCAGCTTGATTCTTGGAGAAGAGAATGAGGACCAGTTGATGAAAGATGACATATTTTGACTTAATATAAAGGAAAACTTTCTAACAATTTGAACTCTACATATTTGTAGTTACTTGCAAGTCTTAAAGGCTGTTCAGAGATATTGTGATTGGTGTGTGTGTGTGTGTGTGTATATATATATATATATATATATATATATGTATATATATATATATTCCAATAAGGATTAGAGCAGATAGCCTACAGAGTTTCTTTTAAGTCTGGCATTCAGGAGCCTCTGACATCTTACAGTTATTTTAGAACATAAGATAATTATGACTAGGTAGTTTTCCGATTGATCACAACTTAATTGCCTATCATCCATTACCAATGGTTTCCAGTCTAGGATAGCATGAATATTAGTTGGATGGGGTATAAAAATTGATCCTTTTATCTTTCCTTACAATGGGGAGAGAACAGATTCTAAAAAGTTCAGCTTTGGAAAGGTCATTGGTATCTTGCCTATTAAAAGTAACACATGAGTGCCATCTACAGGATTCTTAGAAAAGTAGAATATTTTCTCTTAATGTAGTACTCTTTTAAGAGCACATGGAAACTTCTATCCATAATATCCAGAGTTTACTGAATTTCAGTCCTCCATCATCAATTACTTACTGGACTTACTTGGATATCCCATAGATAACTCAAGCTTAATAGTCTCCTTTGCTCTATCTTTCTCCAGGTCATACCCACTAAATATGGGTGAACCCTACACTCTATTCTGGCCCATTTTCTTTTCTCCCACTAGTCTATAATACTATTTCACTTAGCTATTGCATCAACTCCCAGGGCTTAAGTTATCATTTCAATATAGATAATCCTCAAATTTGTTAATCCATTCTCAACATTTTTTCCTGAACTCTAGTTATACATAACCCACTCAATTGCACCTTGGATAGAATTCATTATCATTTCCCCCAGGTCCTACCTTTTCAAAACTTCCCTATTACTGTTCAGTGTACCACTATTCTCCTACTTACTTAGTCTTTCTATCTCTGCGCCATCCTTGATTCCACACTTGTATTTACTTCACAATATTCAATTTGTTGTCAATCTTCTCATTTCTACTTTTCCAACACCTCTCAATATGTCCCCTTCTGTCTACTCACACCAACACCATTTTGGTATAATAAAGCCTCTTGCAATGAAGGACTTTAAAAATTAAACATTGGATGATTTTTCTAAAGTGAATATATGATCATATTACTCTACTGACTCCCTAAGTCCTCCAAGATGAAATAAATCATCCAATGTTTAATTTTTAAAGCCCTTCGGAGTCTGTTCTTTTCCTACTTTTCGTCTTCTTTACTCCCTTCCACATATTCTGAGATCTAGAAACACTGGTTGTCATGATGATCTTCACACACAACACTACATCTCCTCATTTCCTGATTCTTCTTTGCATTGTCTTTTCTCTACCATATCTGGAATGCTTTTCCTTTTCACCCCCATCTCTAGGTGTCCCTGGCTTTTTTCCAAGAATCAACTCAAATCCTTCTATATGTAAGAATCCTTTCCTAATTCCTTTCTTCACCTGGGGATTCACTCCCAAATTTCATTTGCCAACTATCTGAGATTCCCTCCCATTTATATTGCATATATCTTATAGATAGTTGTTTGCATGCTATCTCCATTGATAGAATGTGAACTTCTTAAGGGTAGAAACCATATTTTTGCCTTTTTTTATTATGTGATATGTTATAAATAACCTCATAACTTAGCACAGAACCTAGCTCATAGTAAGCACTTTAAGAAATGCTTGTTGACTGACAAGTCCAAAATGGAACCCTTTATTCATTAGGGATCTCTTATGTAATTCTTTATTGATTGATTGATTGGATGATACTATCATCCTTCTAGACATCTAAATTTAATCAGAGATCTTTGACACAACTCTCTTGACCACCCCTATCCCCATTGCAGATTGTTTATCAAGTCTGTAGATTGAGTAATTTTGTTCTAAGTTTTCTCTACCCACATGTCGACAAATACTGATTCTGATCCTTATTATCTCTTGTCTGGACTAGTGCAAAAGATTCCCAGTATTTCCCTATTTAAAAAGCTGTGCTTCCCTATTATATTTTTGCTTAAAGTAGAAACTTTTCACAGGTATTTCTTTAAACCCTGCATAATTTTGCTTTTAGCCTGCCTTTCTTAATTTATGGCACATTATTCCCTTTTGAACACTCAGGCTCTAGACAAATTAGCTTGCTTGCTATTGTCTGAATTGGCATTATATCTGTCTCTTAACTCCCATCTCCATTTCCAATCCTAATCTCTGTGCCTTTAAACAGATTGTTTTCCATACTTGAGTCACTTCTATCTCATTTCTGTCTTAGAATCTTTAGCTTCCTTTGAATCTCGGGTATTAAATTTTAAGGAAGTATTTCTTGATCTGGTCAATAGTTGGAACTCTTCTTCAACAAATTTACAGATTATCTCTCCTAGTAAAAGATAAATGCCTTGAAGGTAGGTATTGTTTTTTTCTTTTTTTCTTTTGTTCTTTTTAGCTCCAGCATCTAGTGTAGTACCTTTCAAGGAAGGGAAGGGAAGGGGAAAGGGGGGAAGATAGTGACTGTTTGGTAAATTGAATGATTGCCAATTGACAGTTCCCTTGGGGAAAGCCTATAGCCAAAAGAATGGAAATCAAGACCAGGTGTAGTTGAATCTGGATTAGATTTAAGGATGCAGAGTAATCTCTCAACTACTCTAATCATTGATCTATCCTCCTTCCCTCTAGGCTTGTTGATAGTGCATTTTTATTCATTTAGGTCTTGAAAGCTTTTCCCCTAAAGATCCTCTATTGAATAGAAAATATCCCTTGGAGGTATTGTTGCCTTCCAACACCTTGTGCTGCTTATGACACCTTTTGGGAATGATCCTTGGGGAGGGTCTCTTGAATATTGACTCTACAATAAAAGTGGGAATTCAGCTTGGCAGGATTTCCAGGGCCCCTGGTACTGTAGACACCAAAATCCACCCTTCTGATGCTTGCAGTTTCACACTTACAGATTTATTCAGTTAAGAATTTTTTGAATTTGAATTGTTTCTGGAAGAGGGAACACATAAATAATTTCTTTCACTGATGATATGGGAAGCCTTGGGTTCTTCAAAGCCTACACCAATGTAAACCTGAAAAGGTTTCCAGTCTAGGATAGCATGAATATTAGTTGTCCAAGACTAAACTAACATCATCCTTAACTACAATAATTCAAAGTCAAGTCAAGTCAAGAGGTATTTGCCAAGGGCTTCCTATGTGCTAAGCTTCTGCTAAGTGTCAGAGATATAAAGAAAATTTGAAAAAAACAGTAATCCTTGCCCTCTAGGAGCTTCCAGGCTAATAAGAGGTCAGCAGGAATGAGAAAGAAAGCTAGTTATCTGCCTTACTGGAGAGTATCCAAATCGATGAAATCACATATCTTTAAAATAATGGATTATAAGCATGGATTTATATAACTTTGTATCATTATCTTTTTTAATCCTCATCACAATATTTATGAAATAGTATAATTTTATAACCTTTTATGAGATTGTGTAACATATCTTTGAATAAATATGTTATTTCTAATTTAACAAGTAAGAAAACTAAGGTCATGGTGGACAATTTGCCTATTACACAGCTAGTAAGTGGGAGAGCCAGAACTCAATATGAGAAATTCTGAGTTTCATGATCGTTGTGGTTCAGATTTTTTCTGAGAACAAGATAGGAAATGGAAAAAAAAAATTCCTGGTTATTTGCTGGAGGAAGAATAAGAAAAGAGAAGTTGATATCATGAAGATAAATGCTTAATCTTTACAAATCTTTAGCTAGGGGCAGCCAGGTAGTACAGTGAATAGAGCACCATCCCTGGAGTCAGGAGGACCTAAGTTCAAATGCAACCTCAGACACTTAATAATTACCTAGCTGTGTGACATTGGACAAGCCACTTAACCCCATACCTTGCAAATCTTTAGTTAACAAGTACTTAGTACTATATTTTTTCTTTAAAAAAAATTAAATCTGTGATTTAAGCTACCAGGAACTCCTACAGAGACCTACACAGATAGTGATTCAGTCTTAGTTACCTGTGGACACTGAGAATTTGTATCTTCAAGATTTTCACATGGTTAGTGTATCTCAGAGTTGAACTTGAAGCCAAGTCTTTTTTGAAACTGCAGCCATCCTGGCATCCACTACACTGCACTGGTTCTGGAAAATGAACTCTTAGAATTATTACTATACATTTTTGCACAGATCCAGGAAAGGAGGGGAAAAGGAAGGACAAAACTGGTTTGCTCAATTGAAGAAAGTAGCCTGCTAGGCAACATTACCTGGGGCCTTGTTTTCTCTCTTTGACAAATTTAATAATTCCTTGAGAGGAATTAGACTCAATCACTGTTAAAAGTAACCCTAGGCTTTTTACAATAGTAGGGGGTGGGATTAGGGATAATCTTTACCACTGGAAATTTCTGGACATTCTTCTCTGTGATCTGTTTTTAGAATGTGACCTGTCTATGCACAAAGGTTAAAGAGTTGGAAGGATCCTCTGGGCATTGTCTACTCTTTTTTTTCTTTTTTAGGGTTTTTTGCAAGGCAATGGGGTTAAGTGACTTGTCCAAGGTCACACAGCTAGATCATTAGTGTCTAAGATAGAATTTGAACTCAGATTCTCCTGACTCCAGGGCTAGCTGCCCCCACATTATTTGCCCTTACCCCTTCATTTAGTACCTAGCATATAGTTACTATTAAATAAATGCTCTATTTATCCAATCTATATCTACACCTTTGGGATGAGTAAATGAAAATTTGCAGGTGACAATAGGTTGTTTTCCTTTCTGAAGGTTGCTCTAAATTCAAGTATGTAAATGAAACTATGTAATGTCTAGTGCTATCAATAAACATTTATTGAATTCCTACTATTTGCAAGACATTCTGCACTAAGCTCTGGGGATCCAAAATGACACCCTCAAGGAGAGACAACATGCAAGCAAATATATACAGGCGTGGGTGTGTGTGTGTATATGTATATGTGTATACAGTTATGCACATGGGGGATGGGAGGGGTTGTTAGGGACAGAGCCCCTGGAAAATCCAAATAGAATTTTTTAGCACTCCCTTCATATCAGGGAAGGAATCTGAATTATTATGATATTAAAATATAAAGTATGTTGATATTATACAATACTATTTATATATTTTATGCATTTCTAAACTTTTTCTATTCTGTCTGCCGGTCTTAGGATGTTATCTGTGGCATCTCATAGCAGACAAAACTCTCCCAGAATCTCCATTTAATTTCTTTTTAATTTTCAGTAAATTGCTACCAATCCAGGCATGAGATGATGAGGGCATGTAGTAGAATGGGGGCAGTGTCAGAGGAGAGAAGGGGGCATATTGGAGAGATGTTGTAAAGTTGAAAAATGACAGAACTTGGCAACGGATTGAATATGAAGTGGGGTGAAAGATAATGAGGAATCTAGAATGATTGTGAGCCTAAAGGACTGGGAGGATAGTGTTACCTTCTATGGTAATAGGGAAGATAGAAGTTGGGGAATTGGGGAGAAAGTGAGTTCTATTTTGGACATTATTGAGTTTGAGATGAATATGAACATTCATTTTGAGATGTCTGAAATGCAGTTGGAAATAACTTTGCAGGTCTGTAAAGAATTTGAATAGGAAACAGATTTGAGAATGCTCAGCATAGAGATAGTAATTAAATCTATGGGAGTGGATGAGATTGTGGTGGATTAGAATTGGGGTCTCCAATAGAGATTGAAGGTTAGTGAAAAGTGACTGAATTCACATAAGCCCTGGGATTTTAAACTGCTCAGGATTTATTATAGATTGCTGCAAAACAAACAGATTAAAACCTTTTTCTCCTCATGGAGAAGTGACAGGCATTTTGAGGACAGAAGTGAAATAATAAAAGGCTATGTAAGGTTGTTTGGGAGATAGTGACAGGCAGAGAGAGATAAGGAGACAGAAGATAGTCAGGCAGAGCTGACTGGGCCAGGGAGGGTGGCAAGGGCAGTTTAGGTCAGATTTTTATTGACTTGCCCATTATCTGGGTAGTGAGGGCAAAGGGGAAATCCCTCTCCCCTTATGTGACTGAAACCAGGTAGAAGGTTGGAATTTGGGGGTTGGAAATGAGAAACTAGGTACAAATTTTACATTTACTAGTGGAATAAGAGGAGTCAATTTACTTCTTCTTCTTCTTCTTCTTCTTTTTTTTTTTGGTTTTTGCAAGGCAAACGGGGTTTTAAGTGGCTTGCCCAAGGCCACACAGCTAGGTAATTATTAAGTGTCTGAGACACTTGAACCTAGGTACTCCTGCCTCCAGGGCCCTGCTTTATCTGCTATGACACCTAGCCACCCCTGTCAATTTACTTCTTAGGAGCAGATAGCATTCTACACTTTAAAAAAATTAACAGCATAAAAGACTGAATAGAGGAATTTCCTCCATTCATAATTTTCCGCATCAAATTCACTCAGTGAAGTAGTATAGAGGGAAAAGAGGAGAGGGCACATGGTAGAACCCTGAGGGATACCTACAGTTTAGAGGGCATGATCTGGAGAAAGTGGAGTAGTCATATAGCTAGGAGTAAAACAAGAAGAGAGTAATTTCCTGATACCACTTGAGAGAAGAGAATATTAAGGAGAACAGTTATCGAAGGTGTCAAAAGCTACAAAAAAGCTACAGTAGTCAAAGAATGAGGATTGAGAAAAGGATCTGGCAACTAAGATATCAGAAGCCAGATTCTCAGGCTTTTGAAGAGGATATCTTCTTTTCCAGTAATTTAGCTACAAAGGACAGAAGAGATTTAGGATGATAGGAGATGATGACAGAAGACATTTGAGAGATGGGGGATGAGGAAGAGGGAAGAAGGAGTTTGTTGCAAATGACCTCAATTTTTTCTGTAAAATATAAGACAAGTTACTCAGACCTCAATTTTTTTTTCTGTAAAATATAAGAAAAACTTCTCATCTGAGAGGATAAGTCATGGTTTGAGGGATGAGAAGTTTTTAAAGAGTTGCTAAGGGAGAGTGCTAGCGATAAGGGAGAGTACAACAATAAAGACCAGTTGAAGGTATGTAGTGGTTGCCTGATTTTCTTCACTTTTCATACAGCAGCACTTGAGTAGGAGCAAAGGAAACAAATGTTGGACCCAAGATTGAGGTTTAGCTGGGCTTAATCCTCTCTATGATAAGAGGGGAGGGATTCAAGAGAGGAGGTTGTAGAGTTGAATTGATTTTCCAAGGAGTCAAGATGGGAAGAATAGAGGTGAGATTGGCTAATACAGGGAAAATGACCTGAAAAGAATTGATGGGTCAAGGGACTGACATTCATGGTATGGTTGAAGAGCACATAGTTATGTAAAGGAAGGCAGAGGGAGAAGTGAAAAACCAAGAGATTGTGATTTAGGTTAGGGGATTTCAGAATTCTGGAGCATAGAAATGGCACATTTATAGGTGATGTTAATAACAGGGTTGGCCATCTTTGTGTGTGACTGAGGTGGGGTAGAGGGGAGTAGGTTGAAGAGCTAAGTGGCTAGGGTATTTTAAAGGAGAATAAATATGTATATTGAAGTCCTCTATTGTGAGGACAGCAGTTTTGTGAAAGAAAAAAAAATTGTAAATCAGATTAGCAAACTCATTGAAGAAGGGAGGGGAAATCACCTGGGAATTGTAGTCAATAGCTCCCAGAATTTTGTTTGGGTGGCAGATATGAATAGCATGAACCTTAAGTGAAGAGAGATTACTGAGTGATGGAGAAAGAAAGAAAACCTGCTTAGTAGCAATGGGGAACAAGAAGTATTCTAGCTTCCTGCCTCAATCAATGAGATGAGAAGAATGAATGAATATGCAGCCGGTACTGGAAAGGGTGACCAAAGTAGCAGTTTCAGTAGCAATATCAGGGGAAAATTAGGTTTCAATAAAAGCTAATAAATGGAAGGAGTGGGAGAGGAAAAAGATTTAAGAAAAGGGACATTTGTTGTCTATGGAGCCAGGCATTACAGAGGGCACAGTAAAAGGTCTATGTGAAATGAAATCTTAAGAAGGAAAGGTTGAAGGGCAATGGGAATGAGGAATCAAATAGTAATGTAGATGTAGAGAGTAGAACAACTAAATGTGGAAATGTTCATCATAGACTGGAGGGTACCACCCTCTTCAAAGAACAAGTACAACAGAGATGGAAGGCCTGAAGTTAAATGAAGGGTTGTACTTTGCACTTTAGCTTCTCCACATCCCATTTGGGTGATTGTGCTGGCAGCAGGAGGTGGAAAATGCCTTATGCTTGGGGCGGCTAGGTGGCGTAGTGGATAAAGCACCGGCCTTGGAGTCAGGAGTACCTGGGTTCAAATCCAGTCTCAGACACTTAATAATTACCTAGCTGTGTGGCCTTGGGCAAGCCACTTAACCCCATTTGCCTTGCAAAAACCTAAAAAAAAATGCCTTGTGCTGGTATAGATGAAAGTGGTTGCTTTGAGGCAGAAGGAAGATGCCTGGCTTAACACTTTCCTCTGGGGGCAAAGAAATTATTGCTACCATCATCTTTACCTCCATAAACTCATGTATGTGCCTGAATTATATCTGAATAACAATGAAGAGCTGAGCTTCATAATTTGTCAGATTTATGGCAATATAATTATTTCTTTTGATATGCTATTGTGAGGATTCCCTTAGGGTTTAGGTTGACCTGGATGGTCATTGAGACTCCTTCCAATTCCAAAATTCTCTTATTCTGTCCTTCCTAATATATGGTACGCAGGGATGAACACAATATTATAGATGTGATCTGACCAGAGCCTCGAGATTTTGCAACTTCCCTTCCCCTAGTCTGATTGCCATTCTTCTTAACACAGCCAAAGATGGAATTAATTTTTTTGACTGCTTTATCACACTTTCCTCAAACTGAGTTTGCAATTCATTAAAAATAACAGTGAACTCAAAATTCTGTCAGATTTATGGCAAAATAACTTTCCATAATATATCTTTTAAGGTGAATTTTTGCTTTTTACCTTGGTCAGGGAGATATTGGCAAGGAGAAAAGGGATTCATTGAAATATTTGTTTAGAAACTAATGATATAAGGGGTGGCTAGGTGGTACAGTGGATAGAGCACTGGCCCTGGAGTCAGGAGTACCTGAGTTCAAATCTGGCCTTAGATACTTAATAATTACCTAGCTGTGTGGCCTTGGGTAAGCCACTTAACCCCATTAGGCTTGCAAAAACCTAAAAAAAGAAACTAATGATATTCCTATGGCTTTTAGATCCTTTGATTAGAACATGATGAGGGGAAGGTATGGCTTTTATTTCTGTAAATGGTTAGTTTTTTCCTTTCTCTCATTAAGTTTTAGAGGCTATCTGTTGGTTTTTTCCTTTTTTTACTCATTTCTTTATTTCAAATTACATATAAAGATAGTTTTCAATATTTTTTAGTAAAATTTTGAATTTCACATTTTTTAACCTCTATACCATCTCCCCTTCATAATGAATAATCTTGAAGATGAAGGAAATGGACTTCAGGAAAGGGGGCTTAAAGATTGGATTTGTTTTGGGGTGAAGTCACCAGTCTTTGACTCAGGAGAATAAGAAGAGGCATACATTTTAATTTACAGATTGCTTGAAAGTTTACCAGTTTTTACAGAAATAGGTTATTACATAAAGTTCACAAGTGACTACATAAAGTTCACTGGTTAAGGTCTTTGGAGAAGCTGCAAGAGAGTGTGTTTCTTAAAGGACAGACTGATTAGTAGTAGTTGAGGTTTAAGAGGTTAAAAAGGCTAAATGGCTTAAATGGAAAGAAGCTTAGATAAACAAAATCCAATTGTGTGGAGCTAGGATCATATTGGTATTTACAATCTAGGAAAGGAGCAGTCAAGTTAAAAGGAAAATAGAAAAGAAAAGAAGCTAAGAGAAGAGAAGAGAAACAGGTGGCAGGGAGTCCAGGAGAGAAAAGAGAAGGGGAAAGTAAAAGAGGAGAGAAGGGAAGAGTAGCTCAGATCAACACAGATCCAGCCACAAGAAACTAGGGCCATATTGTTCTTGAAGCATGGCCAGTCAGACCCTGTGAATCTAGTTTAGAGGAAGAAAAGAGAGTAGTCTGGCTAAAGAGAAGAGATAAGAGAAGCATACTCAGCCCAGGCAGATTTTTGCTTAAATGCATTTCCATAGACTAGGGTGGTGCTTGAGGAGTGGTTATTTTCCATTGTGCATGCCATAGGAACTAATGCTAAGGAGTGACTAAAACAGCACTTATTATGCATGAGTGGCATTCTAAGTACTGTAAACTATGCCTTTTCCTAATTCCAAAGGGTGTGACCAAGAAGTAATGGAGAACAGTCCTACAATACAGAAAAGTTTAATAAAAGATTACCTTTTCTTTGTATCCAGAGTTCCTCTGCTTCAGTCTATACTGAACTGGTACAATTATTTCCATATTAGTTATATTGTAAAAGAATAATCAGAACAAAGGGGGGGGAAATCCATGAGAAGGGAAAAAACATAGAACAAATTTTTAAAAAGTGTCTGCATTCAGATTACAGTTTTTTCCTCTGGGATGAGGATAGTTTCCTGGAATTGTCCTTTATCATTTTACTGCTGGGAAGAGCTAGGTTTAATCATAGTCGATCATCACACAATTTTAGTGTGTTAATGTATACAATGTTTTCTTGGTTCTGCTCACTTCTTTCAGTATTAGTTCATGTAAGTCTTTCAAGATTTTTCTGAAATCTGCCTGCTCATTATTTTTTACAGAACAATAGTATTCCATCACATTTTTATACCACAATTTATTAAGCCATTGTCTGAATTGATGGTCATCCCTTCAGTTTCCAATTCTTTGCCACTTCAAAAAGAAATGCTATAAATATTTTTGCATATGTGGTTCTTTTCCCTTTTTTAAATTATCTCTTTGGGATACAGACTTTGTATTGCCATTGCTGGATCAAAGAGTAAGCATAGTTTTTGAGGCTACCTGGTGTTTGTAGGTAGAGAAGCTCTTATAGTCAAGATCTGGATTTTAATCCTGACTCAGATAATTTATTAGTTATGTGACCTCAGACAAGTAATTTAACCCTCAATTTGCACCTCCTTTATAGGATTATTCTGAAGATCGAGATAACTTTGAAAATATTAAAGTATATTATGTAAATATCAATAGTACAATTAAGGAGAGGGTTAATTGTGTCATTATCTACAAAACTCAGAAAAATTTTGCTCCATTAACATTTAGGAAGTGGACTTTTCCCAGCAGTTCAGAGATGGCAAAACCTTAGGACCTTTGTTTTCTTGCCTATATTTGACTATGAATCCCCTCTACAATGTAACTTATCAAAGGTCATCCAGCCTTTATTTGAAAACCTTTCCTGATGGGGGACTACTGGATCTCCTCAGGCAATCTTTTCTACTTTGGAATGTCAGAAAGTATGTCCTAATAAAAAGCATAAATTGAAAGAATTGGAATTGCATAAGAGAAGACAGGATGGATTTGGGATTTATTAAACAAGTAGAGGGGATTGGTCTTGATAAGGAGTAAGGCTACTTAATCATCTAAGATAGGGGTGAAGGAAGAGAAAGTGAAAGAAGGCATCTTTGTGAAAGACGAAGGAGAGGGAAGAAGAGGAAGTTCACTGTAAATGGCCTCAAATTTTCTGTAAGATATGAAGAGATTTGGGGAAAGAAGGGTGTTGTGGGAAATTTTGAGAATTGAAGGATGAAGAAACTTGGAAGAGCTGTGGTGGAGAGGATGAAAAGCAAGATATAGTTGATAAGCAAAATTTATGTAATATAAATTTGGAGTATACTCATAATAGTTGTATGATGTTCTTCACCTTTATCAACAGCATACATATAGGAATGGAGGCAACAAATAATGGGAATGCTCTAGGGTTGATGGTTGACCAGGCATATCAGTTAAGGAAACTAGGGATTGAAGAGAGGAGGACTGTGTAGGTCTGATAGGAATAAGTGTATGGTTAGTACAGAGGAGAGGATCTGGGAGAGAATTGAAGAGTAGAGAGATTGGAAGTCAAGGTGTGAATGAGGAGTCTTTGCAACCTTGGACAAGTGATTTTACTCTAGAATCTGTTAACCATATTTTTTTTTAGATTAAAAACATGAAATAACAATTAGTTTTATAAATGAAGTTTTATTTTCTAGGATCTTACCAAAAACCCATGGGTAGATGGCATTCTTACAGATTTCAACACAGAAGTAAATGAATAATCAATATTTACAGAATTTAAAATTTTGGTGGCAAACCAATCAGTTTACCCTTCTTATATTGAGTTGTCACAATTTTAACTTATAACGTATGTATTCTGTCTTACAAAGTCTGTTCCATTATATAAAACTAATAAGAATTGGATAGGAAGACCATTGTATCCTATTCTGGGGAAATGGATCAATTCCTACTGAACTTAGCATATTTACTTTGTTGTCTTTCCACAGCTATGTAAACTCAAATGTTTAAGTTTACATTTCAAAAGTATCCAGATCTACATTCCAGACTTACAGACTTCAACTAGGGACTCTTAGAACAATTTAAAATTTTTTTTATACATAGAACAATTTTGATTAGAAATATAAATAAGAAATATTAATTTCAAATTAAAGAATATCATATTTAACCATATCTCTCTGATCTCTGCAGCTCTCTGATTTCATAAGTTGAAGAGAGTACACATGATTCCATGTTAGTAGAGTTTCTAGCCATATTACTATAATGAACATTTCTAGAAATATCTATCATTTTATATAAATATATAATTATTGTTATTCAGTAGTGTCTGACTCTTCATGACTACATTTGGAGTTTTCTTGGTAAAAATACTGGAGTAGTTTGTCATTTCCTTATTCAGCTCATTTTAGAGATGAGGAAACTGAGGCCAACAGGGTTTAGTGAGAGTTAAGTGAGGTTTAAGTGACTTTTCCTGGGTCACACAGGTAGTAAATGTTTAGTCCAGATTTGAAGTCAGGAGAATAGGGTCTTCCTGACTCCAGGTCCAACACTCTATCTATTGCCTCATTTAGCACTATATACACATACCCACACATGTTAGTAATTTGTTAACATTCAGATTTCACCCCTGAGCTTAATTTTAATGTAAAATTATAGTGTGTTTTCATTATCAAATAATAATTTTCATTTTTACTTAGATAATTCCCAGAAAGGGCAGTTTAATCTACTTTGAGAGTTTCCCTACCACCCTTCCCATTTAGAACAAAAACATTTGCCAAGAGTATTTTTTATTAATCAAGAATGAAAGTTGGAAGTTCGAAGATAACCAGATACCATTGTAGTCTGATCATCAAAAATGAGTGGCATTATTCCAATGATCCACTGGGAAGCTTCCAGGAACTCAAAGTCTCTGGATTCTGGAGGGAGTATGTGGAAGGTCTGAGAAGAAAGTTTGTACTGATTAGTCCATTGAGAGACAGGTTTGGATTAACTGTGTTGCCACAGCTCAACATTGCTGAAATGTTGAGGTTCCTTGTATACTGTGGGTTACTATTTTGTTGCTAGATATCATATACTGACACTTTGCCCATTGTTGCCTTGCTGACATGGAAGGAGAAATCATTCTCAAAGGCTAAAGATTCCTGAAGTATCTGGACCATCACCAGAAATCCTGTTTCCTATAAATCAGGACATAGGATGTTCTGGAAAAGGCGAGTGAGAAAGATGTCTTTGCACAATATAACCCTCTCTATAATAAATATAATATACAAGACATGTCACCATTAACTTGGTCTTTGGAAATCAAAGGTTATTATTACTTTTCCAGAACCAATGTGCCCTTTCTTAGACACCACTCCCTTAAGTGTAGCTTCCCTGAATTAGAATGCAAGTTTCTGGAGACCTGGAGCTCTTTTGCTTTTGTATTTGTATAAAATATGGTCAGTCCCACAATAAACATTAATTAAATGCCTGTGTTAAGAGCTGGACAATTGGAGGAGCTAAATTTAATGGGGAAAGACAATATAAAAATGACTAAGATAAATTGGAAAAGAGAAGATAAACTAGACAAATTAGAAACGATCAATAGAAAGAAGATATTAGAATTAATTGAGATCAGGAAAGGCTTCTAGGAAAAGGTGGGATTTTAACTGAGACTTGAAGATGCCAGGGAAGCCAAGAGGCAGCTAGAGAGGGAAAATATTCTAGATATGGGGACAGTCAGAGAATGTTCTGGAGATGGAGAGTCTTGTTTGGGGAAGAGCAATGAGGCTAATGTCACTAGGGGAGGAGATGTAAGCACTAAGAAGACTTGAAAGATGGGTGGGTGAGTGAGCTGTATTCATGGTCTTTGAACCCCCAAATCAAGGTTTTTACTTTTGATATTGGAGGTGATAAAGAGCCTTTTGAATAGGTAGGGATGGTGATAAGAGTAGAATATAACTTAAGGAAGTTTACTTTGACAGCTGAGTGGCGAATGAACTGGAGTGGGGAGAGATGTGGCAGGGAGACCTACTATAAGGCTATTGCTACAGTCTGGTCCTGAGCTTATGAGGACCTGAATTAGGGTGGTTGGTGGTAGTAGTGTCAGAGGAGAGAAGGGGTTGTATGTGAGAGGTGTGAAGGTACAAAAAGCCTTGATGATATATTTTATATTGGGGGGGGGGGGAGAAAAAGCAGAGATGAAGACACCTAGACTGTAAACCTTAGTGAATGGGAAAATGATGGCACCTTCTACAGTAATAGGGAAATATGGAAGTGGGGAGAGTTTAGGGGGAAAGGTAACAAGTTCAGATTTTGACATGTTGAATTTAAGATGTCTATGGGACATGCAACTCCAGATATATAATATGCATTTGAAGGTGTTTGACTGAAGGTTAGAAGAAGGAGAGGTTAGGACCAGACAAGTAAATTTGAGAATCTTTAGCAGAGTTGAAAATTGAATCTGTGGGAGTTATTAAAATCACTAAATGAGAGAGTATAAAGGAAGAAGACAAGAGGTCTCAGGACATCTATGATTGGGGGTGTGTGTCCTGGATGAAGATCCAGCAAAATAGATATAGGAGTCTCAGAAGCTATGTGTCCTGAAAATCCAATAAGGAGAAAGGGTGATCAACAGTGTCAAAGACTGCAGAGTTGTCAAGAAAGATTGAAATTGTGAAAAAAAAAGTTAGCTTTGGAATTGAGATCATTAGTAATTTTGGAGAGAGAGTTTTGGTTGAATGATGAGCTCAAGTCAGACCACAAAGAATTAAGGGGGCGGGGGGAGAGGAGAGGAGTGAAGATAATTATTGATGACCTTTTCCAGGTATTTATCCACAAATGTGAGATGAGGTATGGAATGATGACTAGTGGGGATGAACAGATCAAGTGAGGTTTTTTTAAGGATTGTACATAGTGGAAAATATCCTAGAGACTGAAAATGAATAGGAGAGTGAGGATGATTGAGGGGGCAACATCTTGGAGAAGATGGGATAGAATGGGATTTGAGATCATAGAAGGGATTTGATTTGTCTCCTCTCTCTCTAATAATAATTATAAAACCCCTCACAGTATGAACAACCACAGGATGGTGCCAACATCTTGAAGGGGAAGATTCCTGTATTTAATGGAAATTATAATAGCTGATAAAGGTCTGATTATCCTTAGTTAAGAGGAGGTACTTCTCCCCTAATGGCCGTCCTTACATTTGTGACAGGAAATAGACATCCTGCATCAGGGAAGGGAGATAAAGTACTTGCTGAGATATTTTTATGACAAAATATATAATTTCATTGACTCCTATCAATAATTTTTTGATCCTCTAATTCCTATAATGTGTGTCCCAAAATCTCACTTTGGGGTCTGGTTGGCTGAACCCTCCATGGATATGCATAAACCAAAAAACTTAGAGAATAACAAACTTCATCATTAACCTAACTTTAATTGTTTTTTCTTTTTTAAAAAAAAATTAATATTTATTTATTCTCATTTTGTACAAATGTTTTTATACATTAATAAAATATTCTTGTTTAAAAGTAAACAAAATACCCCCAAAAATATAGAATCGCTTGAGTGATAAAGTAAAGGGGGAGAGAAAAAAATTAAAATTAAAAAAATAGTAATAATTGTAGGTATGGCCAGGTGGTGCAGTGGATGGAGCACCAGCCCTGGAGCCAGGAGCCCATATCTGGCCTAGTACACCCAACAATCACCCAGCTGTGTGACATGCAAGCCACCCCAACCCCACTGCCCTGCAAAAACCATAAAAAGAAAAAAAATACCTAACATAAAATAAAATAAAATAGTAATAATAGTAGGGGCGGCTGGGTGGTGGACAGAGCACTGGCCCTTGAGCCAGGAGCACTCGGGTCCAAATCCAGCCTCAGACACCCAATGATCACTCTGCTATGCAGCCCCAGGCAGGCCACCCAGCCCCATTTGCCCTGTACTCCCCCCAAAATAATACTAATAAAAAATGTGCTTCAGTCTGTGTTCCAACACCACCAACTCTGTTGTGGGTGGATCACATTCTTTAGGATAAGCCTATCACAAAAGTTATTTCCATATTTTTCCACCATTGCCATTGCTGATCGCAACTCCCTCCTTTCATATTTCTCCACTACCATGTAGTATATTTTCTCTCTCCTTTCACTGACTCTGCTGTAGGGTAGCTGAGTGGCACAGCAGACAGATCCCTGGCCCTGAGGCCAAGAGGCCCTGAGCCCCCATACCACTCCCACCCCTTAGGCCCAGCTTCCACCTGGCCCTATGGTCCTGGACAGGCCATCCAATCCCAGCCCCTTGCAAGAAGTAAAAAAGAAAATGTGTTATATCTGACCACTCTCCCCCCATGGTCCATCCTCTCCTCCTTCATTCACATCCCCACCCCTTCCACCTGTCCCCCCCCCCCTTCTTACTCCAGATGTTTACACCCCATTGAGTATATATGCTGTTTCCTTTCCTAGCCACCTCTGCTGAGAGAGAAGATTCCCTCATTCCCCCTTGCCTTCCCTCATTCCATATCATTGCAATAGCTCATTGTAATAAAGAAAAATCTTATTATATGAAATATCTTGGCCTTTTCCTCCCCTCCTTTTTCTTTCTCCCATTACATTTCCCTTTTTTCTATTGACTCCATTTTTACACCATATTTTATCTTCAAATTCAGCTTTCTCCTATGCTTCATCTATAAAAGCTCCTTCTACCTGTTCTATTAACTGAGAAGGTTCATATGAGTATTATCAGTATCATTTTTCTATGCAGGAATACATACAGTTCATCATCATTAAGTCCCTCATATTTTCCCCTTCTCCTCCAATCTCTATGCTTCACCTGAGTCCTGTATTTGAACATCAAACCTTCTGTTCAGCTCTGACCATTCTAACAGGAACATTTGAAATTCCCCTGGTTCATTGAAAGTCCATCTTTTTCCCTGGAAGAGGACATTCAGTTTTGCTGGGTAGTTGATTCTTGGTTGCATTCTAAGCTCTTTTGCCTTCCGGTATATTATATTCCAAGCCCTACAAGCTTTTAATGTAGTTGCTATTAAGTCCTATGAGATCCTAATTGCAGCTCCACGGTATTTGAATTGTGTCCTTCTGGCTGCTTGTAATATTTTCTCTTTGACTTGGGAGTCCTGGAACTTGGCTATAATATTCTTGGGGGTTGGTTGTTTGAAATCTCTTTCTCTGGGGGATCGGTGGATTCTCTCCATTTCTATTTTGCCCTCTGCTTCTAGGATATCAGGGCAATTTTCCTCTAATAATTCTTTGAAAATGATGTCAAGGCTCTTTTCTTGATCATGACTTTCAGGTATTCCAATAATTTTTAAATTATCATTCCTAAATTTGTTTTCCATATCAGTTGTTTTTTCAATGAGATGTTTTACATTTTCTTCTAATTTTTCATTCTTTTGGTTTTGAAGTATTGTGTCCTGATTTCTCGTAAATTCAGCAGTCTCCCTGTGTTCTATTCTTTGTCTGAAGGATTTCTTTTCCTCAGAGAGTTTTCTTATTTCTTTTTCCATCTGGCCAATTCTGCTTTTTAAAGCATTCTTCTCCTCAATAACTTTTTGAACTGTTTTATCCATTTGACCTAAGCTGGTTTTTAGCATGCTATTTTCTTCAGCATTTTTTTGGATTTCCTTGACTAAGCTGCTGACTTCATTTTCATGTTTTTCCTGCATCTCTCTCTCATTTCTTTTCCCAGTTTTTCTTCTAACTCCTTCATTTGATTTTCTTTTTTTTTTGTTTTTTTTTTTGTTTGTTTTTGCAAGGCAAATGGGGTTAAGTGGCTTGCCCAAGGCCACACAGCTAGGTAATTATTAAGTGTCTGAGACTGGATATGAACCAAGGTACTCCTGTCTCCAGGGCCAGTGCTTTATCCACTGTGTCACCTAGCTGCCCCCCTCATGTGATTTTCAAAGTCTTTTTTGAGCTCTGTCATAGCCTGAGCCCAATTTCTGTTTTTGTTGGAGTCTTTAGATGCAGGCGCTTGTGCTTCCTCATCTTCAGACTGAGTGTTTTGATCCTTCTTGGGCTTACAGGCAAAATATTTCTCAATGGGTCCTCTTGTTTCTCTGCTTGCTCATTTTCCCAGCCTTAGCCTGTTTTGGGGGTGCTTCCTGAGCTTTTGGGACACTCCCACAAGGATCTCAGTGTGTGAGGCTCTGTAGTCCCTCCTGGTCTGTGAATGACCATATGAGCCCCCCTCTGCAACGGGGCTGAGGTCGGGGGGCCTAGACTGCGATCAGGATCTGAATGTAGTCAGAACCCCAGAGTCCCGTTCCAGGGCAATTGTATTTTCTTAAGACCAAACGCTGAAGGTTAACAGAAGTTGATCTAATTCTGTTTGTTCCTTATTAGGTCAACTAATTGGAGGTTAGCACAAGTAATTTAATTCTTTATTAGGGCCAAATTCATGAAGGTTGTTCCTGGGCAAGGAAAGGATCCATCTCTTCCTGTGAGGTATGTGTAAATTACAGCTTTTTATTGTGTACCAAGTATTTAATAAGTGATTTTCATTTATTAATAAATAAATTATTTTGTAAAGGCTTTATATGTTTCTATTGATGTGATCATGTTTTTTTTTTTATCATTTTTGTTATTTAAATAGTCATTTTGAAGTAGGTGTCCTGTAGTCATCTTGAACTTAACAAAAATTCATTGTCTTTTTTTTTGACAGTGTAAATCAATTACTTTGATTGAGAGAATCATGATTGATTTAAAGGATCTAATTAGTTTGTTATTGCTTTGTTTTTGCTTTTATTTATGTATTTTTCCAATTATAAGCAGAGATAATTTTCAACATTCATTTTTATAAAGTTTTCTCTTTCCCCCTTTCCCTGATATAGATTATACATGTACAATTGTGTTATACATATTTCCATATGGGTTACACTGTGAAAGAAGAATCAGAACAAAAAGAAGAAAAATTCATGAGAAGGAAAAAAGCAAAAAACAAAATTAAAAAGTTGATGATAATGGGGTGGCTAGGTGGCACAGTGGATAGAGCATTGGCCTTCGAGTCAGGAGTACCTGGGTTCAAATCTGACCTCAGACACTTAATAATTATCTAGCTGTGTGGCCTTGGGCAAGCCACTTAACCCCATTGCCTTGCAAAAATCTAAAAAAGAATAAAAAAAATTGTTTAAAAAAAAGTTGATGATAGTATGATTTAATCTGTATTCAGATTTTATAATTCTTTCTCTGGATATGGATGACATTTTCTTATCACAGGAATTTTAGAATTGTCTTTGATCACTGTACTGCTGAGGAGAGTTAAGTCCATCTTAACTGATCATCAGACAATGTTATTCTGGTTCTACTAATTTTATTCAGCATCAATTTATGTAAGTCTTCCAGGTTTTTCTGAAATCTGCTTGCTCATGATTTCTTTCTTTTTTTTTTTTTTTAGGATTTTGGAAGGCAAATGGGGTTAAGTGGCTTGCCACACAGCTAGGTAATTATTAAGTGTCTGAGGCCAGATTTGAACTCAGGTACTCCTGACTCCAGGGCTGGTGCTCTATCCACCTAGCTGCCCCTTGCTCATGATTTCTTACAGAACACTAGTATTCCATTATATTCATATACTGCAACTTGTTCAGTCATTCCCCAATTGATGGGCATCTTCTAAATTTCCACTTCTTTGCCACCACAAAAAGAACTGCTATGAATATTGTACATGTGAGTCTTTCCCCTTTTTTGTGATTTCTTTGACATATAGATATAGTGGTATTGCTGGATTATAGGGCAAACATAGGTTTACTGCCTTTTGAGCATAATTCCAAATTGTTCTCCAGCAGGGTTGAATCAGTTCATAATTCCACCAACAGTGGCATTAGTGTCCCAGTTTTTTCATATTGCCTCCAGCATTGATCATTTCCCTTTTCTGTCATGTTAGCCAATCTGAGAGTTCTGAGGTAGTAACTCAGAGTTGTTTTAATTTGCATTTCCCTTATTAATAGTGACAGAGCATTTTTTCATATATAGCATTATTTCTTCGTTTAAAAACTGCCTGCTCATATCCTTCAACCATTTATCTACTGGGGAGAATGACTCATAGTCTTGTAAATTTGACTCACTTTCTATATATTTACAAATGATGCCTTTGTCAGAGATACCTGCTATAAAAATTGTTTCCCAGCTTTCTGTTTTCTTTCTGATGTTGGTTGTATTGGTTTTGTTTGTGCAAAACCTTTTCAAATTAATGTAATCAAAATTTTGCATCTCATAATGTTCTCTATCTCTCCTTTGATTATAAATTCTTCTTCTCTCCATAAATCTGATCGATAAATGATTCCTTGCTCTTCTAATTGTTTAATTGTCTTACAGTATCACCCATGTCTAAATCATGGACCCCTTTTCACCTTATCTTTGTATTTGTTATGAAATGTTGGTCTATGCCTAATTTCTGCCTTACTATTTTCTAGTTTTCTCCAAAGCTCATTATCTCTCCCTCTGAAACCTCATCTCAACACCAATTTGAATATACAAAGACTATGAGATTTTGATATTAAAGTGGAGGAATGAGGAAAATTGAATGCCATTGCCTTGCAAAAACAAAACAAAAACCCCAAAAGCAAAAAGAAAATTGGAAAGAGAACAGAATTTGAGTCAGAGGACCTGAGTTCGAATTTTGCTCTCCCCATTATACAACCTTGAGAAATCATTTAATCCCTTTCAGCTTCTTTTATTCTTTTCTTTCTTTTTTTAATTGGTTTTGAATTTTATAATTTTTCCCCCAATCTCGCTTACTTCCCCCTCACCCCATACAGAAGGCAGTCTGATAGTCTTTACATTGTTTCCATGCTATACTTTGATTAAAATTGAATGTGTTGAGAGAGAAATCATATCCTTAAGGAAAAAATAAAATATAGAGATAGCAAAATTACATAATGAGATACCTTTTTTTGAAATTAAAGGTAAGAGTCTTTGGTCTTTGTTCAAACTCCACAATTCCCTCTTTGGATACAGATGGTATTCTCCATCACATAAACCCCAAAATTGTGTCTGATTGCTGTTCTGATGAAATGAGCAAGTCCATCAAGATTGATCATCGCCCCCCATGTTGCTGTTAGTGTATATAATATTCTTCTGGTTCTGCTTATCTTGCTCAGCATCAGTTCATGCA
Source organism: Macrotis lagotis (assembly GCF_037893015.1). Lineage (NCBI taxonomy): Eukaryota > Metazoa > Chordata > Mammalia > Peramelemorphia > Peramelidae > Macrotis > Macrotis lagotis. The sequence goes on from NC_133666.1 coordinate 407,611,511, forward strand.
AATCCTTCCAGGCTTCCCTGAATTCCCACAATAGTGTTCCATAACGTACATATACCACAGTTTGTTCAACCATTCCCCAATTGATGAACATACACTCAATTTCCAATTTTTTGCCACCACAAACAGAGCTTCTATGAATATTTTTGTACAAATGATGTTTTTACCTTTTTTCATGATCACTTCAGGGTATAGACCCAGTAGTGGTATTGCTGGATCAAAGGGTATGCACATTTTAATTGCCCTTTGGGCATAAATCCAAATTGTTCTTTGGAAAGGTTGAATGAATTCACAGCTCCACCAATAATGCATTAGTGTCCCAGATTTCCCACATCCCTTTCAGCATTGAGCATTGTCTTTTCTGGTCATATTGGCCAATCTGCATCTATGTCCTTAGACAATAAGAAAATACCTTATAAGTAGAACCTCCTCAATCAATAGTACCCAGAGGTCGAAGGTATAGAGAACCAGGAGTAAAAGATAATATCCCTAAAAGTCATGTCCCCTAAATGCCAAACTCCAAGTCATCCTTTGTGTTGGCTTTTCCATAGACAGGTTATGGTTTGTAACAAGAATGTTGAACCTAGGGAATATACCACTTGGGAGAATGGGAAAGAGCTGGGTTGTGAGTGGTCTAGAATTGGACACTGATCCTTATAAGGTGTGTATTGCTGAAATATTATTGATTGACTGTTGCTATGTTAAAGTTAATATTTGCTATGTTAAAGTAAATAAGAATGTGTAATAGTGTGTGGACTGCAAAATTCCAATCAACAGCAAAGCTTACTGAAGCAGAGCTCTGAGCATGATCAGTTTATTAGGGAGCTAGGTGGTCCCTAAGCGATTGGATCCAAGATCTTCTTGGTCAAGGATTCCTCTGCTCTTTGGTTGGAGTTTTTTATGGACTTTGTGAGGACACTAAAAGGTGTTGCAGCTTCTTGATTGGTCATCTTCAGAAGCAGGAGAATTCCTATTATTGACTAAGGGAGATATACATAAATTACTAGCATATTGTCAGCTGTATTCAAGAACTTTCCATGGGCCTTAAGGTTTTGTCAGAAAAGTCTTGGTCCCTTTCACTTGTCAAGGATATTCTGAAGCTACAGGAAAAACATTTATGAGAAGGCTACTGTAGTTTTTCAGATCTGGTTCTCTCATTGGAGTTGGAGTGGGGGAGGGGATACTAAGACAGTAAATTCCCAATTCAAGTTAATATAAAGTCTTACATCAGGCCTAATACCATATAAATCTATGTAATGAAGTATTGTGCTTACCTGTAAATTAAATAGAACTAATACTATCATTGATACATGGTGGGCAAATTAATTCCCTTATTCTTACAGCATTAGCTAAAACAAACCTAACTCTAGTCTATTTAACTCATTAATATAATCACTGATGCCCAATAAATCACAAAGAACTGAGTAAATACTGATTAAATCAAATTGGGATATCAAAATTAATCACACATGTGTAATGCATTGCTTCATTCCCATACTTTTCATGCTGAAAGGGAGTAAAATATTTTTCTCTGAAGTGCAGATTTTGGAGGAGGGAAGGAATAGATAAAATTCATTCTTCTTGTTGAAGGTCAAGCATGTGACTGCTCATGTCTATGCTGTATAATAAACTTTAGACAATCTAATCCAGTTCTTTTTGGATTTTGTGTCCTTGAACTTTGGGGCATCTCTCTTGCTGTTCTTCCTGTGCTATACTTGATGTCCATAGCATCTAGTTTGTGAGTATACATAGGTATTTTCTCTCTTCTCCTTCCTTTTCAGTTTAAAATACCCTTTGGATTAGATTTATAAGACTCTAGAGAAATATATTCCTATTAAAATTTATATTGATATCTGCTATTTTTGGATATATTCCAAATACTTCCTTTCCCTTCCTCTAACCAGCAAGTTATACCTATTAACAAAGAATAAAAAAGAAAGAGGGGGACAAAGCAATGAAGTAGTACAACTGAACCAGCTAAATATAACATAAAGAACTTCTGACATAGTTGTCCTTCCTCCCCATCCCCAATTACATTAATGTAGTCTGTTCCTTAATCAATGGCTATTTCCTTTGTTTGCAGTTGTTTGCTACCACAGAAGTGTTGGGAAGAATATTTTGGCATATATGTCATTAACCTCCGTGGGCTATATGACTAGCAAAAGGATCTTTGGGTCAAAGAGTACAGACATTTTAAATGCTTTTTTTAAAAAAAACGGACCATCCAGGGGATAGAGAGAAAGGCTGGGTGACCTCATCCCAGCTGGCTTCACCTTGGACTGTGAGGTTTGGGGACAAGCAACTGAGGGGACAGAGAATGAGGGAGAATCTGGAGCAGGTTGGGGCAAATCAAGCTCCTCATTCAAGGTGGGGAGTAGCCTTATCTGTGTTGGCTGATAGAGACCCAGATCCAGAGGCCTCCCTCTTGGGGGCCTGTTCTATGCAGCGGCTTGAACAGTCTTCTGTTTGACCTCTCTGATCTTCAGCTGAAGCCATTTTGGAGGAAGAGTTGTCCATGTAGTCAGCCTGGAAGGCCCCTTCTGGAGAGAAAAAGCTGTGGTCCTGGAAGAACTGCAAGGCCAGAGTCCACTACTGGTCCAGAGTGTGGCCCAGGCACAAGTGGGGCACCTTCTTGTCATCTGCCTCCATGCCAGTCCAGTCCAAGGGAAAGATGTCACTTTTGCATTTGACCTTCTTTGGTGCACTGGCTTAGAGCTGCAAATTGATGAGGCCTTATTTTGCACTGGAGGAGGCAGGGTCCTCTGGGGGCCAATTCAGGTCTGTTGAGGTTTTTCTTATTCTTTTGGTAGGAGCCCAGGATGGCTCTAGGGGAATGTGGCCAGGGACTGCAGGGTGAGGGAGGGCAGAACCTCCTCTGGTCAGAATTTAGGTAACTCCTCAAAGTTTACATAGGAGACCTGTTGTCCAACTAATTGAAAGTCTTTTTCAGGGAAAGGGATTGAACTTTCACCTTCTTGCTGCCATATTCACTTGCTGGAGCAGTGGATAGAGTGCCAGACCTGGAGTCAGGAATACTCATCTTCCCAAATTCAAATCTGGCCTCAGACACTTAATAGCTATGTGACTCTGAGTGAGTCACTTAAATCTTGTTTGCCTCTATTTCCTTATCTGTAAAATGGACAGGAAAGGAAAGCACAAACTTCTCCAGTATCTTAGCCAAGAAAACCCCAAATGGGGGTCACAAAGAGAAAAAAGATGACTGAAAGAATTACGATGATTATTTTCATAGACATTGGTTCTTGTGATCATAGATGAAGAGTAGACTGGAACCAGGTCCAATTGTCCCAGTGCTCTTGATTCTACATAGGTAGATAGTTGGTGATAGTTGGTCAGTAGTTAGTGCTTTTGATAAGGATATGGGTCCCCTTTCCACCTGGTACCTCCCCCCACCTTGGTTTCAGGAACTGAACTCAAAGGAGGACTTGTGGTCTTGGGGTACTACTATTCTCAGAACCCAAGAGTTCTGGTTCCTGGGGTGTCCTCATTGGGATTGTGAGGGGAGGCAGTTACTGAGTTAGTGGTTTGACATACCTGCTAAATGTTGCCTCCTACCTCTCCCAAGTTTGCCTAGTTGAAGTACCTGGTTAGACTAACCTACCTTAATAGTACATAAAGATGTAGTCTTTTTACTGAATTTCACTTTTTCTCTTTTGTTCTATGCTGATATCTTCATTAAGGATGCCTTTAATTCATTTATTGATGAATCCACTAAAAACATTTTTAGATGGGCTAATGGGCATATGGTTTAGCAGTTATTTATTTGCTCTCATTTACCAAAAAGTTATCTTTTCCACTCCCTTCAGAACCTTGTATTCCAGGTTCTCACAGTTGTATTCCCTTACATGGATCTCTTCTCTACATACTTTACCTCTGCCTCTCCAGTGTCTAAGTAGTACAGTGGAGAGCTTGTTGGACCTAGATTCAGGAAGACTTTTTCATGAATTCACATCTGGCACTTACTAAGTATATGACCCTGGGCATGTCATTTATTCATATTTGCTTTAGTTCCTGGTCTGTAAAATGTACTAGAGAATAAAGTGGAAAACTACTCCAGTATCTCTGCCAAGAAAACCCCAAAGAGGGTCATGAAGAGTGGGACAGAAGTGAAAAAACAATAGTAGCATAACAACTTTGCCTCTTCAAATGCCTTTTCTTCTAAATTTTCACATATAGTGTTTCTTAGAGTTTTTGTCCTTTTTTTTTTTACTTTCTGGGAGAGAGACCAGCTTATGCTTTAAACATAGGTAACATCTATTGGACCAGGGCACAATTGGTCATTAGATGCAGGTTGCTGAGCAACTATCTTGCTTTTCGTATCTTCTGATCTTCAAAATTTGGGGGTTTTTTGCTTGCTAGTCATGGGGACTAAAGAAGAGAAGACCTCTCACCTCACTAATGCTCTAACAATGACATATTACCAGCTTCCTTTTCTAGTATTCTTTTTCCTTTGCTTTTGAGTCTTCTTTTCTCCTTTACTTTGTCCTCTTTCTCTTCACCATAATTAATTTCCCTCCATTTCCTTTCTTCCTTCTCTCCTTACTCCATCTCTTCCTTTTCCTCCCTCTCCTTCCCCCCTCCCCTCCTTCCTAGTCTTTTTTCTCTTTCTTTCCATGTTGTTCTTTCCCTTTCAGCTCTAGGTAGAAGTAGAGAAAATCTCTGAGAGTTAAGGCTATTATTAGAATGAGAACTTACTTCAAGTGATCCATGATACTTTATTAGAAGAGAGCTATTGGGGTGTAGGGGATAAGGTATTTTATTCTAAAGTAACTGAGGGCAGGGACCATATCTTGCCCTTTGCACCTTCTCAAAATCTTGTACAGTCAGTGCTTTGCCTAAAGAGAACTTTCAGTAAATGTGTCTACTGATTGAACATTTATGGTCAGAGAAGTAAATATCTACATTTTAGAGGTTTCACTGAATATCTAGTAATTTCACCAAAGAGATAAAAAAGCTGAAAATTGTTGGACTGTCCAAAACATACAACAAAGAAAATTTATTAAGCTGCTGTGAATTTGTCTAAAGAGTAAGTCATAATAATTTGAAATATTACAAAGTCTTTGCAAAATTTATTTGGAATAAGCTATAAAAATTTTTTTGGAGGGGCTTTATTCTTATCAGTAAGTGCAATATTACCTACTAGTTTTTTTTTTAACTATACTGTAATGCCCTCTGCTGGATTGTTCTAGAAGTGATAGACTCAGTACAGAGACATAGTGACTCTTTTCTATTTAGCCACCAAGAGAGGGCTATCTCCCCCCACCTCTAGGGAGGAGGAGGGGAAAGATGAATTGCTCTGGGCTGCTTTCTGTTTTTGTTTTTTTTTAATTTGTTGTCCACCTCTAATTGTCACAAATGATATCATTATGTAAGAGAAAAGATAAAGTGAGCCAGGCTAATCCAGACCAATAAGAGCTTGGAATGCTCTACCAGAGATGGGGCACAAAAGGTCCATATTAACATCTGTGGTACTTCTCTAACCTTGAGCTTCTCACATTTCCTTTGAGCTGCTTGGGTGGCCCTGTGTCTTCTATACTGCACAATCAATTCCAAAATTTTTTTTTCAAGGCAACGAGGTTAAGTGACTTGCCCTAGGTCACACAGCTACATAATCATTAACTGTCTGATGTCAAATTTGAACTCAAGTCCTCCTGACTCCAGGGCTATTAATCTATCTATTGTGCCACCTAGCTGTCCCAATTCCAAAGTTCTTAAGAGAGACTTTGAGAGTATCTTCTTATTGCCTTTTCTGACTCCGCTTTGAACACTTTCCCTGTGTGAGTTCTCCATAAAGTAGTCTTTTTTGGCAAGTATACATTTGACATTTGAAATGGCCAATATATCACAGTCAACCAATTGTAGTTGTGTTCTCTGTAGTAATGCTTGGATACTTGGCAGTTTAGCTCAAGAAAGAACCTTAGTGACTGGTATCTTCTCCTACCAGGTGATCTTTAGAAAGTTCCTAAGACAATTTTTTTTTAGGTTTTTGCAAGGCACATGGGGTTAAGTGGCTTGCCCAAGGCCACACAACTAGGTAATTATTAAGTGTCTGAGACTGGATTTGAACCCAGGTACTTCTGACTCCAGGGCCGGTGCTTTATCCACTGCGCCACCTAGCCGCCCATTCCTAAGACAATTTAAATGGAAATGATTACATTTTCTGGCATGGACTAGCAAACTGTCCAGGTTTCACAGGTATACAACAATGAGGTCATCACGATGGCTCTGTAGAACTTCAGTTTGGTAGTCTAATACCTCCTTTCTCCCTCACTTTTCTTTTGGAGTCTCCCAGACATTGAACTAACTATGTCTTGGCATGTGTCATTATCTCATTATCTCATTATCAATGTATCCCTCTCTGGAAAGTACACTGCCAAGCTAAATGAACTTATTCATAATATTCAAAACTTCTCCATTTTCTGTAAGCAATGGTTACAGAATATGGATGGTGTGGTGCTGGTTGATGGAGCACTTGTGTTTTCTTGGTGTTAATTGTGAGACCAAATAAATAACACTTCAGCCAAGGCTAAAAATATATGTCTGGTTCCACACCTATAGTCAGTCCAGTCTCTGTGGAGAAGCATTAAAATGCCATAGTGGATGTCCTAGACTTGGAGACAGGGAGATCTAAGTTCAAATTGTACCTCAGACACTTATTTTATGATCTGAACAAGTCATTACTCTGGGAAAAGTTCTACCTGCAGACTTAAAACATCTAATCTGTGCAGCAATCAATCATTACTTTATGGCATTGATGACAAAACATGTCCACGAATGAGTAAAGATCACAGAGACTGATGAGTACAGTTCTTCATTTTACTTTCTAGGAAACTGAGGCACAGAAAGGTTTGGGGACTTACTTGTTTAAGAAAGGTATCTTGACTTTTAAGATATTGCTTTCTCGGGGCAGCTAGATGTGTGGCCTTGGGCAAGCCACTTAACCCCGTTTGCCTTGCAAAAACCTAAAAACAAACAAACAAAAAAACCCCCAAGATATTGCTTTCTCTTGCTATCTCAAACTGGCCTTTTATTAGGAAACACTGGCACATTTTAGCAATTCTATTTTAAAGTAGTCAACACAAGCATTTATTAAGCTCCCTCTCAGTCTCTGGAATTCTGCAAAGTTCCAGGAATACAAAAAGTGAACTTTGTCAAGTAGGGAAAACCCCCTAAAGCATGCAGAAGAATTTGCATATTTGCATGGCATCAGCTGAATTTTGCAAGCTCAAAATGATGCGAAATTCTTGGGATTGGAATTTGATAGAAATGAATTCCTAGCCTATCAAAAAAACCAAAAACACCCTGGGGATTGCATGGTCCATGGAGTACTTTGGCAGTGCACATAGTAAGGCTGTATTACTTTTACCTTGCAAAGCAGAGTAAGAGCTGGGGTAGCCCCTGTGGAGGGCAGTTATGGACTCCTGCCCCAGAAATAGATGCATTGAGTTGGGTGTTACATCAACTACTACCACAATGCTTTCAAAACTGACAAGGAGTAAGATGGAAGAATGAATATATACTTATTTAGTCAGTGTATTTAAGAATTACCTCTGTGTGGGGGCTAGGTGGCAAAGTGGATAGAGCACTGGCCTTGGAGTCAGGAGTACCCGAGTTCACATCTGGCCTCAGACACTTAATAATTACCTAGCTGGTGGCCTTGGGCAAGCCACTTAACCCCATTGTCTTGCAAAAACTAAAAAAAAAAAAAAAAAAAAAAAAAAAAAAAAAAAAAAGAATTGCCTCTGTGTAGAAGTGAGAGCTCTACTTTGGTAGAGGCCAGAAAGGTTTATTCTCTTGCTTGCTTGTCCCTGGTTGGAAGGTTCTCAGACTGTCAGTTTGATGCCCAGCTAAAGTCAAATCATATTCACTCTCATTCAAGTGTGCCATGGAGTAGGGAGAGGGTACCCTCATTTATTTATTTATTTTAAAATTATGTAAATATTTTTTTTTGTTTTCCAATTACATACAATGGTAGTTTCTACCAATCATTTTTTTGCAAGGTTTTGAATTTTAAAATTATTTTTTCTCCCTCCCTCCCATGATATGCACAGATCCAAATTGAATGTGCTGAGAGAAGAAACAGATCCAAAAGGAAGAAAGAAAGCATTAGAAATAGAAAAATTATATAATATATATGATAACTTTAAAAAATTGAAGATAATAATTTTTGGTCTTCATTTAAATTACACAGTTCCTTCTCTGGATACAGATGGTATTCTCCATCACATATGCCCTAAAATTGTCCCTGATCATTGCACTGATGCAATGAACAAGTCCATCATGGTTGATCATCACCCCCATGTTGTTGTTATTATGTACAGTGTTCTTCTGGTTCTGATCATCTCACTAGGCATCACTCATGCAAGTCTTTCTAGGTTTTTCTGAAATCCTGTCCATCATGATTCCTTATAGAACAATAGTATTCCATCACATTCATATATTCAGCCATTCCCCAATTGATGGGCCTCCCTCCAATTTCTAATGCTTTGCTACCACAAACAAAGCTACTATGAATATTTTGGTACATGTGGGATTTTTGCCCCTTTTCATGATCTCTTCAGGATACAGACCCAGTAGAGAGAGGTATTGCTCTTTGGGCATAATTCCAAATTACTCTCCAGAAAGGTTGGATGAATTCACAGCTCCACCAACAATGCATTAGTGTCCCAGATTTCCCATATCCCTTCCAACATCCAACATTGATCTTTTTCTTTTCTGATCATATTGACCAACTTGAGAGGTATGAAGTAGTACCTCAGAGATACTTTAATTTGCATTTCTCTAATCAATAATGATTTAGAGCAATTTTTCACACAACTATGGATAGCTTTGATTTCCTTCCCCAAGGTCACACAGCTAGGTAATTATTAAGTGATTGAGGCCAGGTTTGAACTCAGGTCCTCTTGACTCCAGGGCCAGTGCTCTGTCCACTGCGCCACCCAGCTGCCCTTCTGTATATCTTTTGAAGTTCCCCTCATTTAATGAGGATCCTGTAAATTGATCTGTTTAATGTACTGGAAAAAAGAATCAAGGCAACTGGAACCTGTCCTGTTTTGCCAGTTATTATGTGATTTTGAGCTTGTTATTTATTCATAGCCTCACTTTCCTCTTATATTAAATATAATAATAATATAGCTGATAATAGCTGATATTTATGAGGCAGCTAGGTGGTGTGGTGGATAGAGTGCTGGGCCTGGATTTAGGAAGCTTATCTTCATGAGTTCAAATCTGTTCTCAGACACTTAATAGCTATATGTGACCCTGGGCAAGTCACTGAACCCTCTTTGCCAAAGTTTCCTCATCTGGAAAAGGAAATGGCAAACTTTTCTAGTATCTTATCCCAAATGGGATCATGATGGAGTAAACACAGCAACAAAAATATTTATGTAATGCTTAAAGGTTTGCAAAATACTTTTTATATATAGATATATGTTAACCCATTTGTTCTCACAATTCTGGGAGGTAGATGCTACTATTATACCCATTTTTACAAATGAAGAAACTAAGGTGTACAGAACTGAAGTGACTTGCCTAGGATCACACAATTAGTAAGAGTCCAATGCAGACTGCAGCACTCTATCCATTGCATCACCTCACTGGATATATGAACTGCCTCCCTTAGGGGCTTCTTGTGCAATAATGGATACAAAAGGTTCTGTTTTATAAATATATGTTTTTATATTATACTTTCTAAGCAGGTTGAGTGCAATATTGACAGCAAATGAATAGACCCTCTTTCTACAGACTGTTTTAAAAAGCATTTTTCTTTTTCTTACCAGTCAGCCAAAAGAAAGAAATACATATAAACTGCTTTTGAAATAGAGCAGAAAATTAGGTTATTCAAACCAAAATGTACAGGCATCAGAAAAAGAAATTATTTTCCTGCAACTGAAATAGAAGAATCCCTAGTCAATGATCTAATAGCCCAGAGCTCTAATATAACATAATCTCTGTGCCAAATTTCATTTTTAAATTGATTATAGATCATGAAAATGAGAGGAAAAACATGATGAAGGTCTTATTGATTTAACCCAGCAAGGATAATTTATTTAGGTTCCTCTTTTTCAGAAAAAAAATTAATGATGACTCTTTTCTTTTAAAAAATAGAAGTGATTCATTGCTATTTCTGCTTTGCTTTCTATACTTAATATGAAGACTTTAAGAGTTATACTTGAGAATCATGGTCTTTCTTTGCATATCTGTTCAATAAGAGCTACTTGGGTTTTCATATACTATTATCATTATTATCCCAGTTGAATGACATTATGATGGTGAAAGAGATGTAACTAGAATGAAGCAATGGTATGTCCCATGATGCTGAAAATATTTATATTCTTAGTATTAATAGAAAAAAACAGGGTTTTTTTGGTTGTTCATTTGTTCAAATCTGTCCAACTCTTGACCCCATGGACCATACATAGCACGCCAGACTTTCTAAACTCCACTATTTCTTGGGGTCTGTCTGAGCTCTTGTTCATTACTTCTGTGACATTATCCATTTCACCCTCTGCCATCCCCTTCTCCTTTTTCCTTTAAGCTTTCCTTAAAATCAGGGTCTTTTCCAGTGATTCCTGTATACTCATTATATGGCCACAGTTTAAGTTTGAGCTTCAGTATTTGTCCTTCCAATGAGTAGTCTGAATTAATTTCTTCTAAGTATTGATGGATTTGACCTCCTTACTAAACAGTAGTGATTCTGTAGTGCTCAGCTTTCCTTATAAACCAATTCTCACAGTCATATATTGCTACTGGAAAAACCATAATTTTGACCATATAGAATTTCATCAGCTCTGCAACAGTTTAGTACTTGGTTAACTAGAATAATTAGTAAAAATAGGAAATGAGAGGATGTCTCTTTCTACTTACCTCAGTGATAATATCCTGGTAAGTGCCATCTTATTTCAGTTCTGTCTCCCACCAACCTCTAGCAGTGGCTTTCCCAGCTGCAGCTTCAGGAGCTTTTCCTGATCATTTGTGGGGTTTGTCCACTTCAGGTGCAACAATTCCTATTTAGAGGATGTCTGTGGACAATACTCCCCTTGTGAGACAGAAAGAGGTGCATTTCATACATCACCATGTTAAACATAAATTGCAGTGGGAACTGAATCTGTTCCATAGTTCCAAATTTTGGAGATTATTGAATTAAATTGAATATTATTCTTAAATTCTTGTGTAATTATAAAGTCTTATAGTTAGGTAAAAAAATAAATCAACTTCATCATCATGATAGGTGAAGCAGCTAGACCACAACAGTTCTTGTGAAAAAGAGTTGAGGATTTTAATAGACTAAACATGAGTTTAATAGATTCAAAATGAGTCATCAGGTGTTATTTGAGAAACCAAAAAACAACACAAATTTCACTAAAAGTCATATCCAGAATGAGAAAGGTGTTGTTCTATTGTCCTCTTTCTGGTCATTTTCTTTTTGCTTATATGCCCACTGCTTAGCACACAGTGTCAGAAACGTAGTAGGTGCTTTAACAAATTGCTTCCTCCTTTCCTCCCTTACTCCTTCTTTTTCTTCCTTCCTCCCTTTTTCTCTTCCCTCCCTTTCTCTTTCCTCCTCCCTCCCCTTTCCTTCTTTCACTCCTTCCTTCTTCCTTTCTTCCCTTCATTCCTTGTTCACTACTCCCTTCTTTTACTCCTCCCTCCCTCCTTCTTTTCCTTTCTCCTTCCTTTTCTCCCTCTCTCCTCTTCTCTTCCCTCCCTTCCTCCTTCTTTCTCCCTCCCTCCCTACTTTCTTTCCTTCTTTCCTCCTTTCTTCCTTGCTCCCTTTCTCCTTTCTTTTCTTTCTCTTCTCTCTCTTCCCTTCCTCCACTTTTCTTCCTTTCTTCTTTCCATCCTTCCTTCCTTGTTTCCTTCCCTCTTTCTTTCCTTCCTCTCCCTCCTCTTCCTTCCTTTCCTTCCCTTCCCTCACTCCCTTCCTTCCCTCCCCTCCCTCCCTTCCTCTTTCCTTCCTCCCTCCCTTCCTTCTTTTCTAACACACATATAGTATATATCATATTTGCCTTTATGTTAAAGATTTAAAAAAAGAGAAAACAAAAAAAGCATTTAATCAAAACAACCATCATATCTGACAGTATATGCAAGACTTCACATCCATTAAGTTTCCCACCTCAGCAATGAACAGAGAGGATGCATTTTGTAACTTTTTTCAGTACCAAGCTTGCTCATTATCATTAGACAATTTCTTTTAAAATCTTATTTTTAGGGTCTTTTAAAATATCCAGGACTTCTCTTCAGTGTCCTTTGGGCTTCAGAACTATCTTGTATAATCCTGTGATGGGAGTGCTCTTAGGTTTATGGAGGAAGGAGAATATGCTAGACTGCTCCTGTGAATTTCCATTCCCTTGGTACATTCCTTCTGACTATGTAGTTTGAAGGCTGGTAAAGGGTATTTTGTGTACACATTGGGAATGGCCCTGGGGGCAGAGCCATGCATTCTTATCCATCCTTTTAACATGGAATTGTCTTACTTGGCACCTGGGCAAAACATTGCTAGTAACAGCTGAGTGATTCTGTTTTCAAAGTGGGCAAGACTTCAGTTTCAGAGTAAATATAATATGGATGTTAGAGAGGTAGGGAAAGGAGTATTTTCCAGTGTGGAGGGGTTATTGTTCTGACAGTATTGGCTTGAGTGTAAAGTGCTGGTTTTATTGATAGCAAGTTTGAATTCTGGTGAGGCCATTTTCACTTTGTAACCTTGGACAAGTTTCTTCACTCCCCACCCCAACTTTAAAAATCTTTGTTGCTTCTGATAGCAAAGCTAAAAATAAGATAAGCAAAAGTACATTGACAAACTTTTTAAAAGCACAAAATGAAATCCTTATTATATAATAATAATAAGAAAAATAACAACTTTTCCTAATGCAAGAGATGGTAACCTGGGTTCATGAACTTTTTTGTTGTGCTTAAAAGAAACTATTTTGAGACATGAATTTCAATATAATTGGTTTCCTTTGTAATTCTATTGATTTTATTCATTCAAAAACTTTATTCTGAGAGGGGGTTCACAGCTTCACAAGAATGCCAAAGTAGGAGGGGGGTCCATTATACAAAAAAGGTTAAAAACTGCTAAAATGGGACTTTGTTTATGGTCTTGACTATTGTGTGTGTGTGTGTGTGTGTGTGTGTGTGTGTGTGTGTGTGTACACAATCTCACTTATATTCTGGCATTATGTGAGCTCATGGGAGTTAGTACTTGGTAAAATAGGCTTTTTGTTTTAAAAAATTCCGAACTTAAAAATCAAATAAAATACACATTTCCAGATACACAGTATAAAGGAAAAAGAGGATGGTAAATTAAGCCATGCATATTTTATATACAGTTTGATTTTTTAAATACATAATAAATTTCACTTGGAACTTTCAAAGCTGCTCTGGCTTTCCTGTTGTTTCTGTACATTAAAAATAAATGCTTCAATGACCCTTTTCTCTGTAAACTTTTCTAGCATACCATGTTCAGTTATTATTATTATTTAGTTGTTTCAGTTGTGTCTGACTCTCTGTGACCTTATTTTTGTGAGCTTTTCTTGGCAAAGCCACAGGAGTGTTTTGTCATTTCCTTCTTCAGCTCATTTTACAGATAAGGAAACTGAGGAAGACAGGGTTAAGCAAACAGAATCACAGAGCTAGTTAGTGTCTGAGACCAGATTTGAACTCATGAAGAGAAATCTTCCTAATTCTAAGCTCAGTGTTCAATCCTTTGCACCATCCTTTGACCGCCTATGTTCTGTTATCAACATTCAAAAAAAACCCCTTTTGAAGTATTGTTTTGCTCCCTCACACTGTGCTGCTTTCAATTCAGCAAGCATTTGGCAAGTGCTTTTTATGTGTGAGATACTAGAGGTACAACAGCAATAACCAAAAAAACTCAAAAAAAGGTGCCTGCCCTCAAGGAGCTTACAGTCTAAAACTGGTCATTTTTAATAAATCCCTTTTAAGACCTTGCTTTGGAATTTACTTTGCAAAATAAGGATTTAACAAGGACACAAGCACTGAGAACTTTTTTTCTTAACAAACCACACATTACACAGTGCCAGAAGTTGTTTTGAGAGCTAGACATATTTACATTGTGTTTTCTTTTCCTTCCAAATATATGTCATAATTCTCCACCAAACTCCTCTGCAAGAGCTGGGGATGTGTCCTACCTAGATTTTTCATCTGACCCAGCCCTTGCAGAGTCCTTTGCACATAGTAGGTATTTAATTAGTATTTGTTGAAATGACCTTAGAATCACAGAATCACAGAATCCCTAATTTGGAGTGGAGATTACAGGACGTTCAGCCCAACCCCTGTGTAATTCATGAATCTCCTTTACAGCAGACTCTTAGAAATCTGAGAGTTGCAAAGGACCAATGTTATCTCAGCAGGGAAATGTACATAAGCTGAAAATATAAATGTGTTTTTCATTCCATTCTATTCTTTCCTTCTCTCTTGTTGGTATGCAGTGATGCAATCCCGCAGCTAAAATTAAGAACAATGAGCTCATGCTGGGTTCCAAATAGACAGAGAGCCAATGACAAAGAGTTTTTTTGTGTGTATCAGTTGCTAGGCAGAGTAAGACCCTGTCTAGCTGCAATCTTACCCAGGTTTGCAAAACAAAAGGAGCCAGCTGCTATTTTGATAAAAGCAAGCAATTTTAAGCTATTAATAATATAACTTCTCACAGAAATAGAAATTATAATCAATCTTGTGTTCGTTTTTTAATTGCAGTAAACCACAGCAAAACCTCAATTAAACAGAACTGAATAAACCAATACCCTAAATAAGCAGTATATTTTCCCCCAGTTCTACTTTTAGCACCTAGCACAGAGGCTTGAGCTACATAGAGCCATAAATATTTGTTGATTGATTGATTGAGGTCAGAGAGGCAAATTTGAAGAAAACAAGTTCATATCAGCAATTTAATTTTTTAAAGCCAACAGTTTGGGGAGTGTCTATTGGAGTCAGCTCAGATTTAGCTTAAACATATGCTTTTTGTATCAGCATGGATCAAAGGGTCATAGTTTTATATCTATAAGTATTAACTGACAGTTCATTAATGTTTATTAAACCTCTACTATTTGCAAAGAACTGGGCTAATTGTTGGAAGATAGGAAGAAAGGTGAAACATGTTTAAGGGTATAAGGGTCATATAGGTAGTGCACAGCAGAAGCAGTTTCTTTTTCTCCAAATCCAGAGTGTTTTTCACTATGGCATGTAGGATAATGGACAGAACACTGAACTTGGAATCAGAGATCTAGGTTCACCTCCCATTTCTGACATTTATTACCTGGATGACCAATGGCATATTTATAGCCAATATTGTAGTTATAGCCAATACAGCCTACCTTACAACGCTTCCTGCTTTTCTCTCACCTCCCATTTCTATTTCTCAATATTTAGTCAAATCCTTTCCCCCTTATTTTAAGTGAAACAAAAGTTGTTTTTCAAAATCTGTTTTATTAGGTTACATCAAAGTAAAAAAGGAAAAAAATATGCTGAGATTATAAATCAGAGAAATTTTGTCCCCAAAATATTGATAATATAATTACAGATTGTCTTGAACAAAATAGAGGGGCACCTTTGCCTCCAGATCTTTTTCTTGCAATAACATTTTACAGAAAGGCAATTTTTTTGCAAGATTTGAGTCCATGTCATAATTGTAGCACTAATATAACTGTCTCTTCCCTCTTTTTTTCCTCTCAGCTCTCTCTCTTGTTTTATTATTGTATTTTGTTTTTACATCAGTCATTTCTGTATACACACACACACACACACACACACACACACACACGTGACCTTTTCTAGTGATAAAGAAGAGGAGATAAAATATCTGACTCAGTGCCAACAATATAAGCTGCAGCTTTTATCCATGTACCTTCCCCCTCCAATCTCTCCAAGGAAAGGAGCAAGTTCTATTTATTTCTTTATCTTTACTACAAGTTGAAGATTATTTATTACCATTTCAAAGTGTTTGCCTTGGAATGGCTTTTTCATTTTCATTAATGTAGTCATGTAGTTATTGTTTCTCTGATTCTGCTTACTTTACTTTGCAACCATTCAAACAAGTCTCCTCTGGTTTCCAGACCTCTGGAAAGTCTTTTCTGGTTCACTAAAGCAAAAGTTCTATGAGGGCAGGGACTGTACCTTAAATTAACTTTGTATTTTCCTGGCATCTCAAACAGTGATTTTCATAAATAGATACTTAATTGATTTTATTTGATTTACCTGTGAATCATTTCTTTCTCTTTTTTTGCCTGAAATATTCTCATTAGTTTTATTATTAAATCTGATTCTATTTTTCTTAATTAAAAATTTTCAATTAAAATTTATTTCTTCTCCCTCCCACTTCCCCTCCCTAGGGGGAAAAACCTCTTGAAAATAATATGTTTAGTCAAGCAAAATAAATTTGAATAAGTTTGAATCCAAAATCAGTCCTCTCAAATCTTGGTTGGTCATTGTGTTGATCAAACTTCTTAAGTCTTCCAAAATTGTTTGTTTTTCGTGATTATACATGTATAGCTTAAATCAAATTACTTGCTGTCATGGGGAGGGGGAGGAAAGGGAGGCAGGTAAAAAATATAGAACTCAAAAGCTTACAAATAAATAAATGTTGAAAACTATCTTTGCATGTAATTGAAAAAATAAAATAAAATGCTAAAGAAAAAAATTCTTTTTACAATATTATTTCATAATAAATTGTTCTAGTTTTGAACACTTGTATGATTCTATTTTTAGAGGAAAAACAGCACACCCATTTCTTGATCTAGCTAGTCACTAGGTCTCTCTCTCCATTTACTCTATATTTATCTTGTATGTATGTAATTAGTTGTCTTTCCCCTCTCCCTGCATTAGAATGTGAGCTTCTTGAAGGCAGAAATTTGTCTTTCTTTGTATCCCCAGTACTTAGCATAGTCTCTGGTACCACAGGAAACACTTATTAAATGAATTTGATTGACAGACTAATTGCTTGGTAATTACTGTCCTAATAAGCCTGTAATAGTTATGACAGTTCCTTGCCAGTTCTACAAACTGATTTACTTTTCTTAAATATCAATAACTATCTGACCCTTCTACTTCAGGTTTTTGTTTGAGGGATTCTTTTAGTCCTCCTCTAATGGGCAGAGCTGAGATGGTCAGATTCTAAGTCCAGTGACATTTCACATCTTTTGTGATCCAGTTTATCAGTTCTAGTCACTAAATGTCTTTTATTGATTTGTTCTTTAGGTATCCATAGAGGAATGGTCTTTTGAAATTTCATCTCAAGTTTTTACAATTTTATAAAACTGTGAATACTTCATATGTATAACAATAAATGAAATTTCCTATTCTCTTCCTTCTCTCTCCCCACTACACATAGTAAGAGCTGGTTGGTTCTTTTCATTGTAAAATATCCAAGTATTAAAGAAACACTGAGTTATTGTATTAGTCCAGATATAGTGTGGCCTAAATTTGGACTATAACTTTTTTTTTTTAGGTTTTTGCAAGGCAAATGGGGTTAAGTGGCTTGCTGAAGGCCACACAGCTAGGTAATTATTAAGTGTCTGAGACTGGATTTGAACCCAGGTACTCCTGACTCCAAGGCTGGTGCTTTATCCACTATGCCACCTAGCCACTCCTAGACTATAACTCTTAAAGGGGCTAACTTTGAAATGGAAAAAAGAACAAAGGGCAGTTTTACTATAAAAATGACTATAGTTCAGTCAGGTTTTTAAAATTTTTTTTACAAAGCTTATTTGGAAGAAAAAGATAATATTCAAATTAGTTTGTTATATTTACTAGATTTATCTAGGCAGAAGGAAAGTGGATCGATATTTTTTAAAAAAAATTTAAGATTTGGAGCTTACTCTTAGTTAAACAAAAATATGGAGAGAAACTAAATTTGTTTTCTGAACATTCCAGATAATTAACATATTAACAAATACATTTTATTGATATTTGTTTTTATGTTTCCCTTCATTTTCATTACATTCCACCCTTCTATCCTCCCAGAGATCTGTCCCTTATAGTAAAGAAGAAAAAAGATGATAATAGAAAAAAAGAAAACTATCAACTCTGCAAAACTAACATAAAAATTCTGATATTATATCCAATATTTCATACTTTCATTCCCCTACCTCTGACCTGATACACCACTTTGGGTATCTTAAAATGACTGAGATTTCATTCTATATTAGGTGAAGTTGCCCTCCTTTCTTCCTCTCCTATGTGTTTCCTCCTTTTCTTCTGTCCTGCCCCCCCAAAAAATTTTTTTTAAGAGTGCAAACTTCTGTCACTCATTAGTCTAATGTTAGCTCCTTGATGGCAGGAGACAATTTTGACTTTGTATCTCAGTGCTTAGAATGGTGCCTACTGCATAAAAAACTTATTAAATGCTTTTTGACTTGATTTTGGAAAATCTTTTTAGTTATTTGCTGTGGTTATTGTTGACAGTGATGATGTTTGTCCTTCATTCTTTTTTTTTAGGGTTTTTTTTTTTGCAAGGCAAATGGGATTAAGTGGCTTGCCCAAGGCCACACAGCTAGGTAATTATTAAGTGTCTGAGACCGGATTTGAACCCAGGTACTTCTGACTCCAGAGTCGGTGCTTTATCCACTGTGCCACCTAGCCACCCCTGTCCTTCATTCTTGAAGAAGATCATAACATCAGGGAGGGATAATACCAAGCTGAGTCAAGAGATAGAAAACATGTCCTGGAGTCAGGAGGAGCTGAGTTCAAATCTGGAATGTGTGATAAAATAGCAGACCACAGATTCACAGAACTAGAAGGGGTGTCAGGGTCTCATCTAGTCCAGCCCCTTGTTTTACAGATGAGAAAACTAGGAGAGAAAATTTACCTAAAGATTATAGGACTGGCTAGTAGTCAAGTCAAAACTAGAGAATCTAGAATATTTTCTGGACTTTGAGACACAATTCAATATAGCAATAAGCTATATGCCTTTATTAATTCTGCTGCCACAATCTCTATAATCTCATTTTCCCTCCTCACATTGTTACCTCTCCTACTCCCATTACAATAATAATAGCCAACATTTTTACAGTGTTTTAATATTTGCATTGTATTTTATATAAATCTTATTTGATATTCACAAGCAATCCTATGAGGTAAGTGCCATTATTATCCCTATTTTACAGATGAGGAAATAGAGAGGTTATATGACTTGAACACATGATATTTGAGCAGGATTTGAACCTAAGTCTTCCTGACTCCAAGTCCAGTGTTCTTTCCATATAAAACAAAGGGACTGAACTAGTTGATCTTAAATATTCCTTTCAGACCTAACAATCTATGAACTAAGAAGTCAGATGGTTAATAACAACCTTTGACTATGATGTTGATGGATGACGGAACTGAAAGTATGCTCATTAAATTTGCAGATAATACCAAACTGAGCCAAGTTGTTAATGTCTTTGAAGACAGGAATAGAATTCTATGACCTTGACAAATGAGAGAGAAATGGTCCACTTGGAAAGAGGGACCATTAGGAACTTTTGTAAAGTAATGTACAGAAGGTCAAAATCCAAACTACAAAAGATGAAGGAAAAAACTGATCAAACCTAAGCAGAGTTATAAAATAGGCCCTCAGATTCCAAGAAGGATGAATATGACAGAAATGTAATGATAACATGGTTTAAGGAATTATAGAGATATGCTATATAAGACCTTGGGAGTGTGACAAACTAAGGAGATGGAAGGAAATCAAAGAGGCAAATGTGTTTTGGAGTAAATGATTGTGGCACATTGTTTTTGTCTTTCAAAGCAAATGATCCTCACTTAAAATTCAACAAGGATTCATATAATTAAGAAGTCTTGTTTAACTATATCCTACTAAAGGATGGGTTGCAAAGTGGTAGAAGACCTTGTATAGATAGACATTTTTGGTTGCCTTGAAGAGAATAATTTATTTGAAAATTGACCTTCCCAGTGGCAAGACTACTGAACCTGTACCCTGCAGTGAGAAGATCTGGGTTTTAGTCATTTGCCACTTACTAGCTATATGACCATGGAAAAGTCGTGTAATTGGGTAAGTATTAGTTTAAGTGACTACTGAGTTTCTTTCTAATGGGGGGGAAGAGTCACCTGTTTAATTTTCTATTTACACTGATTGCCCTATGAGATAGGTGCCATTATTTATACCTTGGTATTTATACCTTGAAAATGAACAGGGGGTGGCTAGGTGGTACAGTGGATAGAGCACTGGCCCTGGAGTCAGGAGTACCTGAGTTCAAATTCGGCCAAAGATACTTAATAATTACCTAGGTGTGTGGCCTTGGGCAAGCCACTTAACCCCATTTGCCTTGTAGAAACCTAAAAAAAAAAAAAAGAAAATGAACAAAAGCTACAAATTAGGACTTGATTTATTTATTGTTTTGTTGATTATCTGTTCTTAAGTGATGGAAAAATGTTAATAATGTATAAAAATAATAATAATAATAATAATGTATAATGAAAGTGTGTCATCAGTATATTTCTTCCGTCCTCTTCAACCTTCTCACCCCAAAGTTTCACCCTAACTCCATCCAATCCTTTTACTGTGCTCTCTGGAACAATCTATTCCTTTTTTTACTCTTTCCATCTAATAGATTTCCCCAAGGACATAACCTTTCTGACCACCCTTTCCAATACTGGTTGAACCTTCACTCATTCTCCTTGGCTCACTAGTCAGAGAAGGTGTGTTGGGATACTCCTTCCTCCAAGGCATTGCCACTTCTAGGTTCTTCCTGTTCTTCCATCAGTCAGGAACCTTTCTTCCTTTGAAGTTCATGCTCTTCATATCTACCATTCAAGTAAAACCCTGGCAGCTATTGGCTACAGACCCTATGTCTTTCCTCTTTCTTCTTCCATAAGTTCAATATTTACCTTAAAATTTTTCTGTTCTCAACTGCTGCCCTCATCCTAAGGGACTTCAACATAGATATTGATTATCCTCAAACATCCTAACCAACCAGTTTCTTAACCTACTCACCTTTCATGAATTACTCTTCTGCCCAACCTCAACCCCACACAAAATATGATCATACCTTTGGTCTTTCTATCATTACAGATATACCACTTCTATGCTCAAGAATTCTGAAATCCCCTTATCCAATTATATAATCTATTGGGGTTTTTTTTTTTTTGCCTTTCTCTCTCTCTCTTCCCTTACTTAACTCTACTTCTTTCATACCATAACCTAAAATCCCTCAACTCCTTAGTTCTCTCCCAGGCCATCTCTCCTGCATTAACCACTCTCTCCTTTCCATCTTGACTGCTTGATGGAACAATTCAACTCTATAATGTCTTCCTCTCTTGAATCCCCAGCCCCACCTATACATATTGCTGATTCTGCCAAGCCAAGTTACAGGCCTGGAACACTTCCACTATTTGTTGCCTTTGCTTCTACACATATGCTGCTGAATGAAAATGGAGAAAGTCATGCAACAATTCTGAATGGATACATTACAAATTTTACATTACATAACTTCAGTGTTTTTGATTAATCCAAGTATACATCCCTTATCAGCTCACTGTCCCATTGAACTATAGCAGCTCTTCCAAATCTTTTCATTCCTCCCCTCTCAATCTCCCATGGTATTACCTCCTCCAAATCTCTCAGATGAGCACCTTGCCCTCATATTTTACATAAAATTTGAAACTATTTACACTGGAATCTCTCTCTTCTCCCCACTTCTTCATCTTATAAATCTTCTTCCACTTTCTCTTCCTTCACCCCTCTCCCATGTAATGAAGCAGACTTATGTAGACTAACCCCTCTACTTATACAATAGATTCCATTCCATCCTGTCTTCAAGACATTACCCCTTCTGTCATTCCCACTTTTTCACCTATTTTCAACCTCTCCCTCTCTATTGGCTCATTTCCCATTGCCTACACCATACCTATGTCTCTCCTCTCCTGGAAAAAAATCCTGACTTGATCCCTCCATTTCTGTTATCATCTATCTTCTACCCCTTCTGCCTGGCCTCCACTTTATCTCGACTCACTCACCTTTTATAATCTGTCCACCATCTTTATCATCCCACTGAAACTGTTCTTTCCAAAATTACCAGTGATCTGACTTGAATTAGATCCTTAATAATTTTTGCTAGAATTATATAGCTAAGGTTTGTGAATCAATTTACTTTTTATACTCTCACCTTGTAAGACAGGTGCTATTATTAGCTCCATGTTTTAGTTGGAGAAACTGAGAGAGATTAAATTACTTTTCATAGCAAAGGGCAGGTCTCTTTGTATCTCTGCCACTTCAGCACAGTGCTTTATAAATGCTTTCTAATGACTTGAATGTGACTCCCAAGTCTAACACTCTATCCATTGACTACTTAGCTATCCTAAAATACCTCTTTCAACCCTGGTTGTGAATATGATATATGCAATCAGAAATTACTGAGTTGGACTAGGTCTATAACCTGAAGAGGTCATGAAAAAAGGTACAAAATTATTGTACTTGTGCAAAAATATTCATAGCAGCTCTGTTTGTGGTGGCAAAGAATTGGAAATTGAGTGAATGTTCATCAGTTGGGGAATGGCTGAACAAATTGTGGTATATGTATGCTATGAAATATTATTGCTCTATTAGAAACTAGGAGGGATGGGGATTCAGAGAAGCCTGGAAGGATTTGTATGAACTGATGCTGCATGAGATGAACTAGAAGAACATTGTACACCCTAAGAGCAACATGGGGGTGATGATCAACCCTAATGGATTTGCTCATTCCATTAATTTCATCAGGGCAACAATCAAGGACAGTTTGGGGCTATCTGCAATGGAGAATACCATCTGTATCCAAAGAAAGAATTTTGGAGTTTAAACAAAGACCAAAGACTATTACCTTTAGTTTTTTTTAAAAAGGTAACTTATTATGTAATTTTTCTATCGCTTATATTTTATTTTTTCCTTAAGAATATGATTTCTCTCTCAACACATTCAATTTTGATCATTTTTTAGTATGGAAACAATATAAAGACTATCAGATTGCCTTCTGTGGAGGGGGTGGGGGGAGGGAAGTGAGATTGGGGGGAAAATTGTAAAATTCAAAAAACCAAAAAAGGAAAAAAAAGAATTACTGAGTGGGAATTTGGGGTTGGCAATTGTCTATTTTTTTTTTAATGATTGCTTTGGGTTTGAGTTTCTGGTGTTTGAGTCTCTTCTTAACCCCTAAATCCAAGTTTCTGATCTGTAGGTGTCCTGCCCCAATCTTTTTCCTAACCTCCATTGCCTCTCGGACATCTTGAACTGGATGTTAAACTCCAAATGTTCAGAATACAACTCATTTATCTTTTCCCCTAAATCCTCTCCTCCTCCTATCTTCCCTATTACTTTAGAGGTCAGCACTGTCTTCTCTATCCTTTGGGTTTGCAAGTTTGGAGTCATTCTGGATTCCTCACTCTCATCCACTCATATCCAAGCTGTTGCATAAGGCCTACCAATTTCACCTTTATACCATCTCTCCAATACACCCCCTTCTCTCCTCTGACACTGCTACCACTCATTAACTCATTTCTTAATTATTTATTTCAGTAGCCTGCTGGTGGGTCTGCCTGCTTCAAGTCATTCCCCACTTCATCCATCTTCCATTCACCTATTAAAATTAGTTTTCTAAAGTTCAGGTCTGATTATGCCATCTTCCCTTCCATGCACCCTCACCCTTTGTCAATAAACTCCATTGACTTCCTGTTGCCCTGGAGATCAAATACAAGCTAGTCTATTGGCATTCAGAGGTCCTCAAAACTTAGCATCCCCCCCCCCACCTTTCCAATCTTCTTACACTTGAATATCTTCTACATAACTCTGTGATCCAGTGACACTGACCTCTTTAATGTTCCATAGTCAATACACTCCATCTACTAGCTCAGGAAATTTTCTTTGGCTATCCCCCAGGCTTGGAATGCTACTGACCTCCCTAGCTTCCTTTTAAGTCCCAACTAAAATTCTACATTTACAATAAGTGTCCCCCAAGCTCTCTTAATTCCAGTGCCTTCCCTCTTTCAGTGACTTTATTCATCCTGTAAATAGTACACTTTGAGTTCCTTTGTTTGCCTGCAGTCTCGTTCATTAGATTGTAAAATCTTTGAGGTAGGGACTGTCTTTTGCCTCCTTTTGTAGCCCTAGCACAGTGCCTGTCAACATAGAAGGTATTTAATAAATGTTTATTAATTGCTGTAATAATTATTAATATAACCTTGCTTTTACTCAAATTCTGTGATTCTCTGAGTCTCACTTTCTTCATCTGGAAAATGGTCATATAATACTTGCCCTATTTACATGATGGGGTTATTTTGAGGAATTTTCTTTGTAAACTGTAAACTGTTATAGTTGTTAGTTATCAATTTAAGAAGGGCAACTTAGAACAAGCATTAATTTAATAAAAATGAATCATTGACTCCATCCAATATCAATGGCTTCTGTCCACATTGGGTTTCATTGATTTTTTTCCTTGAATTTTTTTCTTTTTTGGGGTTGTCTTCCAAAGTTGACAATATTCAAGTTTTTTTCAAAACACAAATGAATTTTCTTTGTAAAAATTCAATAGGATTCTATAAAACTGTTTTTACAAGTGGATCCCATCTGTCTTTTACAAGTCCCATCTCTGATACCTTCTAGACTTACATTAGTAAAAAATAATTTTCCTACACATTTCCTCATCTATAAAATGGAAATAACATGTTTCACAGGGTTGCTACAAGAATTAAATGAGATTATATGTATGGTGTTTTATAAACATCAAGTACTGCTGAAATATTATTATTTTAATGGTGCTATGTAGAGAAGTTGATTTAATTGACTTTTCAACCAATGCATCCTATCCCTTTCAGAGCTACTTCTTAAAAAAATTAGTAGCTTTTGCTTATTTCTTTTTGCTGATTGAAATAAGATTTGGAAGCAGATCTTATGGGAATCAAACCTTAAATATCACAATTATTCTTGGTTTATTACACATCTCCACCTAACAAGTACCTACTAATGTACAAAATGATTGCTGTGGAGATAGGAAGAATATGAATGAGTGTAAGATAAGGAAACATAACAAGTTAAAGAAATAGAAATACCCTTTACCCTCAGGGAGACTGTTATACGATCTATAAGATCTTTGATGTTAGAGACAGTTTTTCATTTTGTCTTCATTTTTCTGGAGTCAACATACAGAATATACTTAATGACAGTAAAAATAGCTAGTGGCTTAGGGGTTTGCAAATCACAAATATATCATCCTTACAACTCTGAGAAATAGGGGTTATTATAATTACCTACATTTTACAGATGATGTAATTCAGACTGGGAGAGGCAAATCAATTTGTCTAAGTTCTGTGTGTGATGGAGGATTTAAACTCAGATCTTTCTAGATCCCAATCCAATTTTCTATGTGCTATGCTATCTAACTGACTTTATAAATACTTGTGGGATTTATTTGTATATATACATAGGAAAATATAGTGAATTGTATAAGGAAATCAGGGGTAAGTAACAAGTGAAGGCATAGATTAAAAGATCTCAAGAGAAGGAATACATCATTCCTATTGAGGATGATCAGGAATGGTGCAGGAAAGGAAGGAAGAAATCAAGTATTTATACCTATAATTGTAAAGGCGATGTGCTAAGTGCTTTACAAATATTAACCCACAACATTTCTGGGGTAGGTTCTATTATTAATCCCAATTTTATAGTTGAAGAAACAAAGTCAGAATGACTTACCCAGGCTACAGAGGTAATAAATATCTGAGACTTGATTTGAACTCTGATCTTCTGATGCCTTGGCTGGTGCTCTATTCACTCATGAGAAGGTAGGAATAGATTCAATGGGACTGTCATTCCAGGTGTAGTTTAAGCAAAGATGTAGAGGTGGGATATCTTCAAGATTGTTTGAGTCTGGCTGGAATTAAGAGTTTCTATGGGGAAGGAGTGAAGATGGGGCTGTAAAGGTAGGTTGAAGATAGACTGAGTGTTCAAAGGCCAGTAGCAGATCTTCTGTTTTCCATTTTTATATTCCATCTATTCATAAATACATAAAAGCAATATAAAAAAACCTCCAGCCTTGCAATTCCTCCTCCTCCTAAATTTCAGTCAGTAAATTACAGCTTCTCCTCCTCTGGGAAGCATTTTGGAAAATTAAGATTTGTTGATCAAATAAATGTCTTTTAGGGTAGCATTTAGTCTCTACAGTTTCCTGCACTGCTTTTCAATAGATTTCTGGTCTTCCAAGGGCACAATTTCTCTCTCCTTGTTTTACCCAAATTCTCACTGCTTAGTGAGGAAGATTGAATGGAAACAAGACCCTTCTCCTCCCCAGCCCCCTTCTCCCCACTTTCCTGCTTTGATAGCAGCCACCTGCTGCAACAACCTCTCAGGGGACCTGCCTGGCTCAGTCTTCCTTTCCTTGGAGAGAGCACAGGGAGCTCTACTTCCATTACTTTGGTTAGGGACAGCAAGCTGGCATTATCAGCAAACATTTCCCGTTAAACAGTAAAAGCAAAACCAATATCCTTAATGGCCTAATTGGAAAGAGTTTATCCACTGTTTCTATGGCTGCCTGGTCATTAGATTGAAAAAAGTCAGATTCTGATGACTGAATGAATAACTGTGCAGTGTATGAAATTATAGTAAATGGGTAGAGAGAGTGGGGGAGGGATGAAATCTAGAAATTTATCTTCTCCTTCTATGTAAAAAAGGGTTGCCCAAAATAACTTTCTAAAAATCTGAATTTTCTGAAAAAGTGTGTATGAGTTTCCTATTTGCGCTAACCATAAATTTTTATTTTACATTCCAAGGTCTGTTTATCTTCTCCTTCCCACTCTAAAAACCTGCATGTACAGGGCAGCCAAGGGTACACTTTTCCTTGTCTGATTGTGTCTGTTAATTGAAACAGGCTCTACTCTTTTGCTGTAATCTAGTTCTTGTTGGAAATAAAAATGCCTCAATTCTCTCAGAGTATAAATTCACTGCTTTTGGATTTTTTTCAATTGAACAGTTTCATTATTCATGTCAACCACCTCCACCAAGTACATCTTTCTCAGACATTTAAATTCCTTAATCATTTCTTCTGGGGGGGGGGGGGTGCTGATAATGTTGAAAACATAACAGCTCATTTGGGAGTTTTCTATAAAATCTGAAAAACAAAGACTATCAAACATAATATAAACACAAGAGGGATGGCTAGGTGGCTCAGTGGATAGAGTGCTGGCCCTGGAGTCAGGAGTACCTGAGTTCAAATCCAACCTCAAGAAACTTAATAATTACCTAGTTGTGTGGCCTTGGGCAAGCCACTTAACTCCATTTGCCTTGCAAAAAAAATCCCTAAAAAATATAAACACAAGATATAACATGGTCTTTTGAATATTTCAAAAATGACTGAAATTTTTATAAGGGATCTGATTTTCAGAAACAATAGGACAGAATGTTAATTGAAATGTTTTGGTTTTGATTCTTATTGAGAATTATAGGGTTGCTTTAGTTTCTCTTGCATCATAAAATGATACCTAAAAATCAAATAGCAATTTGTTTCTTTAAATATATGTATATATATATATATATATATGTATGTATGTATTTGGTTTTTATTTATAGTGCTTTCATTTCCAAATATATCTCTTTCCTCTCCTTTACCTAGTTTTATATGAAATGGAGAAATAGAATATCAGAGAAAGAAAAATAAAATAAATATTTCATCAAAACCAATACCTGATAATATTTGTAGCATTTCTAACCAAGGGTCTTCCATATCTGTCATGGAGGAGTGCATCATGTTTAGTTCATTGTGTATACTTCTTATTTCTCTTTTTGGCATCTTGATGTTCAACTAAATTTGCTGAAATATCTCAGTTATACACCTAATGGCATTTCCTAAAGGTGAAAAGAATTGCTTTCCTCTTTTTTTCTAATATATTTCATTCAAACGCTTTGCACATCAAATAAGATCTTGTAAATATAAGCTACTGTTATACTGCTATTGAATAGAATAAACAGCAATACAATATTTGACATTTATGCAGTACTTAAAATTTACAAAAGCTCTCTAACATACATTGCCTCTTTTGTGCCTAAGAGTCCTTATGAACAGTTAAGTTGTTATCTGAAACCAACATGCCCCTTCTGGAATGAAAATGCATTCCAAAAAAAGGATTTCCTTTTGATTTTCGTATGTTAATATTTTAAGTATGGATGCTTGGAAATTGGTCTGAAATCCAGCTCTTAATCTGTCTGATCAGGGAGGAGAGAACGGGCCACACCTGTGACCTCCACCTCACCTTATTGTTTTAGACACAGGGTTACATTAAGCAGCCTCCATAATCACCATGGAAGGAAAAAACAAATTGCAGGACAGATCATTTTCCTTCTGATTCTTGAAAGAATGCAGGTTAGTGAACTGGTGAAGAATTTCAACCAAAATAAGTCCATAGTCTCTGACAGTGTTTCTGGGTGGTTGCTAACAGGCATCAAGATCAGAAACATCTGTGTAGTTTCCAAGAGAGGTATCTTGGCTGTGTCCATTGGAAGAGACTTATTGTGGGCTGTTTGCTAAGAGAACAGAACATGCAAAGATAATTATAGTCTCTTTCTTCATGCTTGTCATTGTCTCTCCTCATTTTGCTTGCCCACTTTAGCTAAGACCATTAATGCTCATTTGCTTAATTTATCTCAAGTCTCTCCAAAGCAAAAAAAAAAAAAATGCAAAAAACAAACCAAAACCATAAAATAAAACCATTTAAGTTCTATTGTGAAAAAAGACAAAATCATAAACTATATAAATAATTTGAATAATAATAATAACAACAAAAACAAGAAGCCTATTCATTCAGGTCCCATCAACCTTAAAACTGGTTATTCTATATGTTCTGTATCTTCAATAAATTCTGTATGTTCAATAAACCTTGCATGTCAATATTTAAAATAATATACTCAGCCTCAAGCCATATTTTTAAGAGAAAAGAATTCAGATCCTGCTTCCTCTTGTTTTTTTAGTCATGATGCCAGAAGCTTGGGGAATGGGGGGTAGGGATTGGGCAGAAGAGCTCAGACACATTAATTGAGAATATTGAATGAGAAACAATTTCACAGTCTTCTTTTGATAGACTTTGAAATGTTCACCTAACAATAAATGTTGCTTGAAAAGTTAAAGAACTATTTTGCAAGTTATTTTTTCTGTCTAAACATTTTCTTATTTGTGGGTTGATGGCCACATTACATCATGATACTCATCTCACTGTTGGGAACACTGACAACTATTGGCTCTGTGTTGTTCTGACAACACAGAAATTATGTTGTTGATGATTGTTGGAACATACATTTTGTGACTTTTGTGAGCATTTACAATAATAAATAAATAAATAAATATATACATATACATATGTATATATATATATTTATATATATATATATATATATATATGTATATATATTTAGTTTTTGCAAGGCCAATGGGGTTAAGTGGCTTGCACAAGGCCACACAGGTAATTAAGTGTCTGAGGCCAGATTTGAACTCAGGTACTCCCGACTCCAAGGCTGGTGTTCTATCCACTGGGCCACCTAGCCGCCCCAATAATAAATATATTAATAAAACAATAAATATAATAATTAAATGACAACATGATAATAAAATAAATAATAAATTAATAAAATAAATTTTCAAATGTTAAAGAGTTGGAAAAGACTAAGAGATGTAATCTAATCTAATCTCATTCTCAGTAAGACAATCACTTTCATCACTCTAATAGGTAATTATACAACTTCTGCTTAAATACTTTAAGGAATAAGAAACTCACTGTTATTTGAATAATGTTAAATAGCAGGAGAACAGCCAAGTAGCACAAGTGAATAGAACTTGAGCTTGGAGTCAGAAAGAATTCTGTTTAAACCTAGCCTCAGATATTTGCTAGCTGTTTGACCTTGGGCAAAGCACTTAACTCTATTTGCCTCAGTTTCTTCATCTGCAAAAGTTGCTGCAGAAGGAAATGGCAAACCATTCCTTTATCTTTGCCAGAAAACCCCAAAAGTGATCAAGAAGAGTTGGACATGACTGAAAATGGCTGAAGAACAACAAAAAATATCAAGAAGTTTTTGTGAAATAAGATCTCCCTCTTTGTAATTTACAGGCATTTTTCCTTGACCTTCTCTCTGGAATTAGATAGAATAAAGGCATATTCTACTTCTGTAGGGGTACCTTGTATAGGACTTCCATTTAATAAAGGGGCTCAGCATAATCTTCTCCCCCATTTCTTGCCAGCTACTCTACTTTGGACTTCTTTGGAACTCTCCATTTTGTTCTCTTGTGCCAGATACTCTTGATCCCTCATCCATGTCTCCATCCAGGCTTTTCAACTTCCTTTTCTGTATTTTCTTTCCCCATTAGATTGTAAGCTTCTGGAAGACAAAGGTTATTATTATCTTTTTTAGGTTTTTGCAAGGCAAATGGGGTTAAGTGGCTTGCCCAAGGCCACACAGCTAGGTAATTATTAAGTGTTTGAGACCAGATTTGAACCCAGGTACTCCTGACTCCAAGGCCGGTGCTTTATCCACTATGCCACCTAGCCGCCCCTATTATTTTTTTTTTGAACTTGTATTTGCATCCCTAGGTCTATCCCTAATATTATTCCTAGAACAATGCCTGGTACAGAGTAGGTCCTTAATAAATGCTTGTTGAATTTACCTAATTTTTACTTAGAAGTAATTAGACTTTAAAAGATATTCAGCAAATAGAATTATTTGAATTTTTGTGCCCTTGAGAATAGTTAGATGAACCTCCTATTATCTTGGTCAATTCATTCTTGTACTTGTGTTTTCCTTTTGATTTGTTATAATAAACATATTTATCTGGTTCTACTTTTTTTTTATTTCATGTTACTATACAAACTTTAATGGGTCTCTTTAATCCTTTCTACTTTTTAACTACACCATAATAGTCCTTTGCATTGATATGCCTGCTTGTTCAGCCATTGCTCAATTATTTGACATTTAGATTATTTCCAGTTTTTCAAAATTACAAGTAAGGGTGATATAATTGCTTTGAGCCAATAGTATGTTTTCCCCTCTAAATTTATTTTTTATATCTGTCTCATCAGGTTCATGAAATCTTGCCTTTCTGATAGTTAAAATCTATCTAAGACAAGGGATAGAGATGCAAACAGAGATATACAGTCAAGAACATATTTTTCCTTTTGTATAGTTTGATCTCCACATACAGAATAATTGTATTTTATTTTATAAATGAAAATTAAGCCATTTATTTAAAAAACAGTATCATTAAATATTTTGAATAAATGGAACACTGAGGAAAGTAAATCAGAAAATGACATTAAAACTCTAATCTGATAAGTATATAATCTTTCTTTTTTATTTTAATTAATGAAATATCAGTTAAAAACCATAACTCTGTTGGTCAGTATGTTTCAGTTACTGATTCCCTTTTCATTTTTCTTTTTCACCTTTCTGAAAGGCTACTGAAAAATTTTAACGTATCAGTTAGATTCATTGACACTTAACTTTTCTTAGTCTAGATAAGGTTTTGTTTTTGTTTTTTAGCTTAACCCAATTAAATATATCACTGAATTTTTCAAACTTAATTGATCTTTTTTTTCAGTTAGCAAAAATCTATTTTCTCTTCTTACCCTTTCCCACTGGTGGAAAAAAAAGAAACAAAATCTTTGTAGCAAATAAATATTAATAATCAAGAAAATCATTTCTTCATTGATTATTTCCTATAGGAAAAAATACATGTATCTGTATTTACACACATCTGCATCTATTTGTGAATGTATGCATGTATATCTTAACTTGCATCCTAAATCTATCATTTCTCTATCAGGAGGATGATGGCATGTTGTGGTTGATCAAAGTATTGATAAGAATTCCTAAGTCTTTCAAATTTGTTTATATTGTTGTTATTTTAAAATTTGTCCTCCTAGTTCTGTGTACTTAAATTTTCATCAGTTCATACAAAATCTTCCAAGGTTTCTCTGGTACCATTCCTTCATCATTTCTTACAACCCAATAGTATTATATCGTATTCATATACCCTCATTTTTTTCAGCTGTTCTCTATGATGAGGATCCCTTTGGTTTCCAATTTTTTGATAACATGAAAAAAGCTGCAGAGACATTTTCATACTTAATGAGCCTTTTCCCCTGTTTCTTTGATTTCTTCTGATGTACACCTAGGAATGATATTATCTGTTCAAAGTGTATGCACATCCTAATAGCTTTTTTAGTCACAGTTCCAAATTGCTTTTCAGAAGGGTTGGACAATTTATAGCTCCACTAAACAATCCATTAATGTACTTGTTTTCTCACAGTTCCTCCAGCATTTTTGTTTTCCTCCTTTGTCAGGTTTGCTGATCTAAAGGGTGTGAGATGAATCCTCCAAGTTGTCTTAAAAATTTGCATTTCTCCAATTATTAGTCATTTGGAGCATTTTTTATTTGAATATTTATAATTTAGATTGCTTCCTCTGAGAGCTGGCTGGTCCAAGATATCTTTGGAATTACAATCAATATTCATTCTGGAGTTGTCTTTACTCTTCTGGATTTGCTGCAGTTTTCCTCACAGAGTCTTTGTCAAAATACTCCCTTATTTGCCTTGTGATAAAGAATGAACTCCTGTGGTTCCTTGTTCCTTCTGCAATTGTTTATAAACTTCTCTATTTGGTATTTTACAACACTTGACAGCCCATCCCTAATCTACCTCATCAACCTTATTATATACCACATCTTACGTGAGTTATAGCCTAATCAAATCAGTCTACTGGTTGTTCTTCCTACCTCACATTCCATCCTATATCTCTGTCTGTGCTCTGGCTGTCCTCATGCCTAGAATGAACTCTTTCCTCACCTTTGTCTTTTAGAATCCTGGTTTCCTTCAAAGCTTCACTAAAATATAACCTCCTCCATGAGAACTTTGTGGATCCCTGAGGTGTTATTGCCTCCTCCTGCCAAGATTACCTTGTATTTTATATTTCTTTATATGTGTACATGTATCTTCCAATAGAATACAAGTTTCTTGAGAGCAGAGATGACATTCATTTTATCTTTGTGTACCTATGTCTACATAATTTCTTTCATATAGTCAAATATGCTTATTGACTGAGTAAAAGATCTAAATGAACAAATTCTTTAAAAGTTTCTAAGCATGCATCTCCAACTCCCTTTGAATATCCAATAGACATCTGAAATTCAGTATGTTCAAAATGCAACACACTGCTTTCCCTCTAAACATTCCCCCATCCCACCCCACCTTCCTGATTAGGTAGAGGGCAACATCACCCTCCTCAACTGCCTGTTGCCAGGCTTGCTGATTTCCCTTTTTTTTTTGCAAAGATATCTTCTGAATACTCTCCCATCTTTCCTCTGACATTGCCACCACTCTAATATGGGTTCTCAACACCTCTTACCTGACTGCAACAACCTGCTGGTGGGTCTGCCTGTTTCAAATCTCTTCCCATTTTGATCCATTTTTCCATTCAGTAACTGTTATTTCTTAAATCTTAGTTCTGATCATGTTACTTCTCTGTTCAATAAATTTGCATTGGTTTTCTATCACCTCCTGGAGCAAGCACAAAATGCTCCATTTGGCATTCAAAGCCCTCAAAAAACTAGTCCTCTTCTAACTTTCCTGTATTCTTATACCTTACTCTTTGATCTAGTAACACTGATCTCCTGACTGTTCTGCAATTAAAATACTCTATCCTCAGCTTCCAGAATTTTCTCTAGTAGTCCCTCATCTGTGAAAGACCTTGACTTTCTTTAAGACCTATCTAAAATCCCACCTTCTTCAGGAAACCTTCTGTAATATCTCTCTTTTTATTTTTAGGTTTCATTTTTTTTGCAAGGCAATGGGATTAAGTGGCTTGTCCAAGGCCACACAGCTCCATAATTATTAAGTGTCTGAGGTCAGATTTGAACTCAGGTACTCCTGACTCCAGGGCTGGTGCTCTATCCATTGTGCCACCCCTGTAACATCTCTTAATCCAGCATTTTTCTTCTTTTAATTTAATGTCCTGTATATGTATATAGCTTGCTTTGTATATATCCATTTACTTGCAGTTTCCACCTTAGACTGTAAACTCCTTGAGGGCAGGGAGAGTCTTGCTTTTTTTTTTTTTGTATCTCCCCCAATGCTTAGTGTACAATACTTAGTATATGATGAGCACTTATTAAATGTTTATGAAATTGAAATGAATACTTATACTCAGGGATGTGCTGGAACAGCTCTCTTATTTTTAAATTTCAGTGTAAGCATGTATGACTCAAATATCAGGGCTTGATTTATTATTTTGTTAATTGTCTAATTTAAAGAAAATTATAATAATGTAGATTAAACTTAAAAAACTTTTTTGAGAGTCTAGTTATTAAACATTTACCAGCATATCCCTATTGATACTCCTAATTTCACATATATAATTCCTTAATATAAGATTATGATAATATAACATGAAATGCACTTTTTTTAGTTAAATTAAAATTCACACAAAATCATGTTTCTATCACAAGAGCAAAAATCCTAGCCCTGATATCCTCTATCTTGGTCCAAATCCATCTAACAATTCTATCAACCAACCCATGATGCTCCTTTTCTCCCAGAATATTTGGAGTGTCTTTGTCAAAGATTTTATCAAAGATAGAAGAACTTATGTCTGGCATTTTCCCTAATTGACATAAAACCCAAATTCCACAATAGCAAAGTAAGTTTAATATAAAATAAAATATTATAGAGGAGAGGCACCTGTTTCTCTCCTGGGTTTTCCTTGAAAGCCAAAAAAAAAAAAAAAAAAAAAAAAGAAAACACAACAAAGGCAGGGATAACCCTTTTACAAAGGTGGAATTTTATTTTAAAGTAACAATATAGCAAGTGTTATGGGGTCCTGGTAAGAGGTGATGATAAAAGTATAAGCTTTTAATCAAGGAAGTTATTTTAAGGGGAATGGGAATGACCAGAATGGAGGAGAGAGCAAGAATGGTAGGTTTACAAGAAAGGCAGAATTTTTTACTGGCGAGGAGGCTTTGTATTAATGATACTAGCAAATATCAATGGCTAGAGTGGGGATAGATTTTAGAGGATTATGAAAATCAAGCAGCATTTAATCAGGCAACATTTAGATATTATTGGCATTATGGAGTTTGTGAAAGTTTTTGAGCAGGGTAAATTAATGTTTTAAGAATATTAAGCTAGAAATATGTAAAAAATTATTATTTCAATAGAGGACAGACTGGAGGTCCTAGAGTCAAGTTAAGAATCTCTTGAAGAGGTACAAAGGGGCTGATGAAATGTTTGGGAAGGACTAGCACTTCTGGTATAAGGTTTGTAGACCACTTCTCAGGGCTGCTTATCCACTTTTGATATTCATCTCTCACCTCACTCTCACTCATAATTCTAAGAAGTTGTAGCATGAGCATCAGCCATACCCTGGTAAAACAAAAACAAAAACAAAAAAAACAAACAAAAAGTCCATCTTGGCACACAGGCTAAGATATGTCAAAGGGTAACCAACAGATCTCAAATGCGTCAGTGAGTTAGGGGGATGGCTACCCCAAGCATGTGAAGACTTTCCCTGATGGAATGGACAGATGAGAACAATTTGTTCTAATGGCCATGAAGACATTATGGAGCTCTTAGAACTTGGTCAGACATCAAAGAACTAAGGTCAACTACCCCATGTCTTTCTTTGAAAATATTGGATTCTTAGTTGCATGATTCTATGCTTTTGTTCATAGACAAACTATAAATTCTAATTCTTAACAGAGGCTGAAGAGATTAAGAAGAGGTGGCAAAAATACACAAAAGACTAGACAAGAAAGATCTTAACATCACTGGTAACCATAATGGTGTGCTTAGTGATCTAGAGGCAAACATCCTGGAGAATGAACAATAAGCTAGTGGAGATGACAGAATTCCAGCTGAGATATTTAAAATCCTAAAAGATAATACTGTTAAAGTGCTGCATTCAATATTTGGAAATTTGGAAAACTCAACATTGGCCACTTGATTGGAAAAGATCAGGCTCAATCCTAAAGAAAAGCAATGCCAAAGAACTTTTTTTTTTAGGTTTTTGCAAGGCAAATAGGGTTAAGTGGCTTGCCCAATAAGTGTCTGAGACTGGATTTGAACCCATGTACTGCTGACTCCAGGGCGGGTGCTTTATCCATTGCGCCACCTAGCCACCCCTGTTCCCTTATTTATTTAACTTATATTCAGTGTACATCATGCAAAATGCCAGACTGGAAGAGTCAAAAGCTGGGATTATGGTTGTTGGGAGAAATTCTAACAAATCTCTGATATGCAGACAATAGTACTAGGATGACAGAAAATGAAGAAGAATTAAGAAGTCTCTTGATGAGTGTGAAAGAGGAGATTATAAAAGCTGGCTTGAAGCTTAACATCCAAAAAATTAACATCTTGGCAGCTGATCCATCACTTCCTTGAAAATAGAGGGGGAAGTTGGAAACAATGTCAGATTTTATGTTCTTGTGTTCAAAGTTCATTGCAGACAGTGACTGTAGCCATGAAATAAAATGATGCTTGCTTCTTGGAAGGAAAAGCCATGGCAAATTTGAACATCATTCTAAAAAGCAAAGACTCATCTTGCTGACAAAGGTCAATATTTTCAAAGGTATCATTTTCCTAGTAGAAATGTACAAACAGTGAAAGATGGAATATAAGGAAAGCTAAGTACTATAGAATAGACACTTTAGAATTATTGTGTTGGAAAAGATTGTTGAGAGTCCCTTGGACAGCAAGGAGATAAAATCAGTCAATTTTTTTTTTTAGATTTTTTGCAAGGCAAATGGGGTTAAGTGGCTTGCCCAAGGCCACACAGCTAGGTAATAAGTGTCTGAGGCCGGATTTGAACCCAGGTCCTCCTTACTCCAGGGCTGGTGCTTTATCCACTACACCACCTAGCTACCCCCAAATCAGTCAATTCTTAAGGAAATTAATTTAGACTATTCATTGGATCATCAAATACTGGAGCTGGAGCTTAAATAATTTTGGCTACTTACTTAGAAGACAGAATTCTTTGGAAAAGACCCTGATGTTAGAACAGATTGAAGGCAAAAGAAGGGGACAACAGAGGTTGAGATGAATAGAAAGTGACAATGAAACAATGAAGATGATAGACAGACTTTGGGAGAGAATAGAAGATTAAAAGGGTCTGGTGTGGGGCAGCTAGGAGGTGCAGTGGTTATAGCCCTGGCCCTGGAGTAAGGAGGACCTGAGTTTAAATCTGTCCTCAGACACTTAATAATTATCTAGCTGTGAGACCTTGGGCAAGTCACTTAACCTCATTGCCTTGCAAAAAAAAAAGAAGGGCCTGATGTAGTATGATCAATGGGGTCATGAACAGTCAGATATGATTGAATACCAAAAAATATGAATTCTAAGTTGTTCTATTATTTTGCTTTTTAACTTATTCCACCTTATTCTACTTTTTCCATTAGAAAATTATTCTCATACCAACTAAACCAAGTAAAATGGGCATTTCCAACTACATTGTAAAGCAGAAGAAAATTATAAATGAAACTGTACATTTTTATTGTGAAGAACTTGCTTTTCTTTTAAAGAATATAATAAATCCATCATGTAGCCATTTTCTTTCTTTCCTTTTTTTTGCAAGGCAGTGGGGCTAAGTATTTTGCCCAAGGCCACACAGCTAGGTAATTATTAAGTTTCTGAGCCACATTTAAATGCAGGTCCTCCTGACTCCAGGGCCAGTTCTCTAACCACTGCACCACTTAGTTGCCCCCATATAGCCATTTTCAAAAGTTGAATCATTGGGTTTTGTTTTGTTTTTTTTGGTAAGGCAAATAGGGTTAAGTGGCTTGCCCAAGGCCACACAGCTAGGTAATTATTAAGTGTCTGAAGCTGGATTTGAACTCAGGGACTCCTGACTTCAGGGTCAGTGCTCTATTCGCTGCACCACCTAGCTGCCCCTGGATCATTGTTTTAAAGAGGAACACAAAGAAGAGAATTTCTTGGATTCATAGATTCCTAGGTTTCACACATTTTTTATCTAACTGTGGATTCTAATGCAAGGAAATGCAACCGGAAAATTCCTGCTGAGTTTGAATATCTCAAGTCCAAGTTTCCAATGATTATCTGTCTGTGACTGTGAGGGTTTTTCTATGATGTCAGCTAGTCCTGTCAGGGGGTTAAACCAGGCAACCAGAAGCCCAACAGCTGCTGCCAGTTATTAGGGTTGTCAACATTCCTTCCAACTCTTGCTGTCTTATCATTGCTAATTATAAGCTGAAATCAGATTTCTTCTGTGAGCAAGGATGGAATGTTAATTTGTATCTTGTGATTTCATGTTTCCTTTAATGGGGGGGATCTCAAAGCATTATGGTAACTTTTTAAACAAATGTGAGTTCATCCTTGAGATCCTATGAAAAGTCATTGGTTGAGCTGGAAAGAATAACTGTACCTCCTGACTTACCACCTTTACTTAATGATTTAGAATAATTAAGAATTTTAGTGACAGAGAAGGTTTTATTATCATTTGTTTATACATTTAATTTTTTTTTTTAGTATAAAGGAAACCCAAGGTCAGAGAAGAGTATGTGACTTGCCAAATGTTACACAGTTAATGGCAGAGCCAAGACACAAATACAATTGTCCTGATATTTAGTCTACCAGTTGTCCCACTATACTATGATGCTTCCAGACTGCAACTTTCATTTAGTCATTCAATAAGTATTTATTGTCATCTATGTCCAAGGCAGTGGATTAGGTATGAAGGTATAAATTTTTTTGTGAAAGAAATTGGAAATTGTTACTAATTTGTTAATTTGATGAAATGATAACATTGAGCCAAAGGGTAGGAAAAAACACCTCAGTATATGATTTCTCTTTGCATATGTAAACAGCAAATTAATTTCAAGGATATGTCTCTATATAGTTCTGCATACCTATGCAAAAAAAAAAAAAGAGTAAATTTATTAGGCACAAACCAAAATATATAGGAGCAATTTATGAACTGTGGAAGTAACCTCTTCCTCAATGGAAGCTCTAAAGAATCATGGAGATATATAAAGTCTTATAAGAGAAAGTTCCTCCCCTCATAGAGTTTGCAATTCTATTAAGGAAGAAAAAAAATACATTTAAAAAGGAGACTCTTAACTTTTGTGTGATAACAAAATACTAAGAATTCAGAGGAAAAAGAGATCACTTTAAACTGGTGTGATCAGGGAGGCTCTAGGAGGGCAGTGTCTTTTAGTGTAGAGAGCCCTAGATTTGGAGTCAGAGAAACCAAGTTCTCAGTCATCCTTTTTGTTGTACCATGTTATGAAAATGCTTATTTTTATTCCATAAATTAAAAATAAAGCAAATTAAAAAAATTAGCTTCTGAGTTCTTGTTCTGCCAATTATTTGTGTGACTTTGGACAAGTTACTTAACCTCTTTTTACTGTTCTTCCTTTTTTTTTTTTAGCTATACATTGCCTTTCTCAAAGTGTTATTTGCAGTAAGCACTTTGTAAACTTTAAAGCATATTATAAATATGAGTTAATATAATTTTTGAGGTTAGCCTTGAAAAATAAATAGGATTTTTGGGAGACAGAAATTGATATTGGGCTAAGAGGAAGGGAATAATATTTTTAAAAATTGTTACAGAAGAGAAAAAGCATAAAGTATAATTCCATGTATATTTATGTGCACAAATGTGTATATACCTAAATCCTCCCCTACTTATTTTTTTAAAAAAAACCTGCTGATAAGATTTCTTTTATAATACAAAGTAGTAAAACTGAATGAAAATATAGTAGATTTAATGGCAAAGATTAACTGAAAAAATATACAAAGTATTGCTAAAATTTAATGTAGTTAAAGAAAAGAATTTGTGCCTAAAGCCTAATTATAAATCCTCTTGGATTAAACTAAACACTAATTGAACTGAATTCATGATTTAAAAAATATCAGACCATTTTATTCTAATGTATATAAATTATATCCCTCCTTCAGAATAAGTTGAATAACAAATATGGATTTATTCATTCATTTCTTTATTTTCTAAGTGAAGATTTTATTTATTTTGAGTTTTACAATTTTTCCCCCAATATTACTTCCCTCCCCCCAACCCCCCCACAGAGAGCAATCTGTCAGTCTCAGCATTGTTTCCATGTTGTACATTGATCCAAATTGAATGTGATGAGAGAGAAGTCATATCCCCAAGGAAGAAACAAAGTATGAGATAACAAGATCAGACAATAAGTTAGCAGTTTTTTTCTAAATTAATGGGAATAGTCCTTGAACTTTGTTCAAACTCCATGGTTCTTTATCTGGATACAGATGATATTCTCTATTGCAGACAGCTCAAATTGTCCCTGATTGTTGCACTGATGGAATGAGTAAGTCCATCAAGGTTGATTTCACCTCCATGTTGCTGTTAGGGTGTACAGTGTTTTTCTGGTTCTGCTCATCTTGCTCAGCATCGGTTCATGCAACTCCCTCCAGGCTTCCCTAAATTCCCATCCCTCCTGGTTTCTAATAGAACAATAATAGTGTTCCATGACATACATATTACCACAGTTTGCTAAGCCATTCCCCAATTGAAGGACATTTACTTGATTTCCAATTCTTTACCACCACAAACAGGGCTTCAATGAATATTTTTGTACAAGTGATGTTTTTACTCTTTTTCATCATCTCTTCAGGGTATAGACCCAGTAATTGCTGGATCAAAGGGTACGCATATTTTTGTTGCCCTTTGGGCGTAGATCCAAATTTCTCTCCAGAAAGGTTGGATGAGTTCATAGCACCACCAACAGTGTAATAGTGTCCCAGATTTCCCACAACCTTTCCAACAATGATCATTATCCTTTCTGGCCATATTGGCCAGTCTGAGAGGTGTGAGGTGGTACCTCAGAGAAGCTTTGATTTGCATTTCTCTAATAAGTAATGATTTAGAGCAATTTTTCATATAATTATGGATTGCTTTGATCTCATCTGTAAATTGCCTTTGCATATCCTTTGACCATTAGTCAACTGGGGAATGGATTTTTTTTTAAATATGACTCAGTTCTCTGTATATTTTAGAAATGAGTCCTTTGAAACATTGGTTGTAAAGATTGTTTCCCAGTTTACTACATTTCTTTTGATCTTGGTTACAGTGGTTTTATCTGTGCAAAAGCTTTTTTAACAAATATGGATTTATTTAAGAGATTTGAAATTAAGATATTTAAATAATTTGAATTATATGACAAGAAAATAAAACATTTGTCTTTTCGCATATATTTTGAACTGGTTTATAAGTGCATAGTAATTACTAAGTTGTGAGAGATCCTAATCTCAGAAATACTGACTCATAGCCAGATTGTTTAAAGCCAGTCAAAATAGTCTTCTATCTCTTTCCCATACATGGTACTACCCCATTGTCCCACTTACCCATCACACATCATTTAAACATCTTAATAGATGTTTCAGATGATGAAGTATCCCTTCTACTTGCCAAAGTGACCCTTCCACATGTACCCTTTAATCCCACCTCTTTCCACCTTCTCCAGAAAGTTGCCTCCACTAACATCCCTACCATCTCTTTTATTTTCATTTTGGGGGGTGGAGTTTGCAAGGCAATGGGGTTAAGTAACTAATCCAAGATCACACAGCTAAGTAAGTATTAAGTTGCTGATGTCGGATTTGAACTTAGGTCCTCCTGACTCCAGGGTCATTTTTCTATCCAGTCTGCTACCTAATTGCCCCATCAGTATCCTTTTCTTGGTCCTGATCTATCTTGACTTTCTATAATATCTGATACTATTGGACATATCTTCCAGGATATTCTGCTTTATCTCTTTAAGTTTCATCTTCATGCTAGATCTTTATATCTAACCCTAGATATAATTAGGCTACAGTAATGTATTGCTACCTGTCTTTAGGACATCTCATATAGAATAACCTATGGGTATCTCATATGTAACCTATCAAAACAGAACCCAACTCCCCTCTCGCCCCCAAAGAAGTGATAGAATCTGAATGCAAATTGAAATACTATTTTTTACTTTATTTTTTCAGTCTGTATTTTCTTTCACAATATGACTAATATGAAAAATGTTTTACATGACTGCATATGCACCTTTATTAAATAGTTTGTAATATCAAAGGGGGAAAGGAAGAAGGAAGAGAATTTGAAATCTAAAATTTAAAAAAAATCTTAAAAATTGTTGTGTAATTGGAAAAACATTTTAATAAATATTCTACATTTTTCCAACTACATACAATAGTAGTTTTTACCAATCTTTTTTTTTGCAAGGCTTTGAGTTTTACAATTTTTCTTCCTCCCTCCCTTCCCCCGCTCCTGCTCCTGACCTTATTTTGTATTTAACTACTTGTGTTTACTTATTGGATTTTATTCTCTTTATATTTATCCTATATATTGTTATATGAGGACTTGTCCTCTCTGTCAGAATGCAGGGATTACTTGGGCATAGGTATTAATTCATTCTTTTTTTGTTTGTAACTCCAGTGTATAGCATAGTTTCTGGCATGTAGTAGGCATTTTATTTTCCAGAGGAGGAAAATGAGGTCAAGCTTGCATGGACTATAGGGTTCTTGATGGAGAATTGTGAGAGTTGAAGCTGATAGAATAGATTGGAACCAGAATATGGGAGAACTTGAATTCCACAATGAAAATTTTGTTCAGTAGACATTGAGAAACTATCAAATGTTTTACAGCAGGAAAAGAACATTACCCAAGCTGTGAATCAGGAAGATTAATATAGCAATGGTTTGTGGGACATATTAGAGACAGGAAACTCTGTGTTCCTATTTTAATACTTTAGTGTATCTTTGATCTTAGTACAGATATACCCATTACATATAAACAGCCTTTCATCCTGTGTGACTCTTGTCTACATTCTTCTCTTAATTCTCCATAGAGGATTATGAAATTATAGACTTTAACCCAACATTCTGGGTCCTTCCTTGATATTTCATGGAAACCAAGGAGTATATAGGGTGGTCATTGATTAAACCTTCCTTATTCTTTGTTTTAAAAATATCACTCACTAGCCTATTTCCTTTACTGATAATATACTTTAAAACATTTTTTTTTTGTAATTCTCCATTGCTAATGTGTTTCAACTTGCTTACTCATGCCTATAAGTTCCTCTCCACTGATCTTTGGATGACCTGCCTCTAATTTATTGGAACTTGTGCCTTTGATAATCAGTGACTCACAGGCTTACATATTGTGGGAAGAATATTGATGTTAAAAGCTTGGGCCCTTTTTTCATAGGGAGAAGCTTGAAGATATTAGAAAAACTGCAGTTTCCCAAAGGAAATCCAGTGTACTCTCTTCTATTATTCAATTCTTGGTTCAATTCCTTGACTACGTGATGTCTTTGTCTAAGATATTTGTATTCCTGGCCCAAATTTATGGGTTATTCATCCACTTCACATAGCAGTCAGGCACCAACCTGGATTTCCAGCCTGTACAACTCACTTTTGGGATCCAGTCAAACTGACTTTTCTATTTCTCACATATGATTATACTGGTCATCCTCTGGACCTGAAATATATTCTGTCATCACTTTTACTTCATAGAATCCCCTTTTTCTTTCAAGATGAAACTCACATACTACTTTCAACACAGAAACTTTCTTGTTCCCTTTGATTGCTAGTGTGTCCATCCTCTCTTCCTAACCACCTAAAATTTTTTGTTCTTGTTCAGTTGTTTCAGTAATGTCTGGTTCTTTATGATTCCATTTAGGGGTTTCCTGGCAAAGTTACCTTCCATTTCCTTTTCCAATTCATTTTACAGATGAGTAAATGAAGCAAACAGGGTTAAGTGACTTGCCCAAGGTCACAAAATAAGTTTCTAAGGTCAGATTTGAACTAATGAAGATGAGTCTGACTCTAAGCTCAGAGCTCCATCTACTGTGTTACTTAGCTGCCCTCCCTAAAATTTATTTGAATTTAATTCTCCCTATGTTTATTTTATATGTACTTATATCTGCACTTATCTTCATTAGACTGTTAGTTCCTAGGTGGTGCAATGAATAGTGCTCCAGCCCTGGAGTCAGGAAGACCTGAGCTCAAATCTGGCCTCAGATACTTAATAATTGCCTAGCTGTGTAGCCTTGGGCAAGTTTCTTAAACCCATTGCCTTAAATAAAAAAAAAACAAAACAATAGGTTTGCTTTAAAAAAATAGGGTTTGTTTGATTGTTTGATTGGTTCTTGTCTTTCATTATTGAAGAAGACCAAACCGATGTCACTATGTTAGAGAAGTTATATTGTGTCTGATTGTGGCAGATCAGACCAGTACAAACTCGGAATGCTCTATCATAGGTTGGTCACAGATTGCTCACCTGGGGTAGAATATATTAGGTACTTAACAAATGGTGTTTATTGATTGGAAATCTTCCATTTGCTTTTTTATGTGAATAGACAAAATTCTCCTTTTTCTTTTTTTTTTTGGGGGGGGGCAATGGAGTTAAGTAGCTTGCCCAAGGTCTTACAGCTAGCAAGCTATCAATTGTCTGAGGTCAAATTTGAGCTCAAGTCCTTATAATATCCACTGCACCACCTAAT
Organism: Macrotis lagotis; assembly: GCF_037893015.1. Taxonomy (NCBI): domain Eukaryota; kingdom Metazoa; phylum Chordata; class Mammalia; order Peramelemorphia; family Peramelidae; genus Macrotis; species Macrotis lagotis. The sequence continues at coordinate 407,656,012 of NC_133666.1, forward strand.
TGCCCCTAGACTAAATGTTCTTGAGTGTTTAGGGCTCTACAATATTTTGGGACTTCATAAAAATGCTTACCATGAGAACTATACTAGGAGATGATTAAGCATATCATGAAATGTTGTTTATCATCTTCAAATGAATGAAAAATCTTACTCTTCCAACTTCTTTAAGAATCTCTCCAAAAAGAGTGGTCAGATATAACACATTTTCTTTTTTACTTCTTTTAAAGGGCTGGGATTGGATGGACTGTCTGGGGCCACAGGGCCAGGTGGTTGCTGGGCCTTAGGGGTGGTATGTGAGCTCAGGGCCTCTTGGCCCCAGGGCCTGTGATCAGTCAGCTGGAACACTTAGCTACCCTATAGCCCATTTAAGAAGAGGGACAGAGTGAAAGGAGAGAGAAAATACAGTATATGGTACTGGGGAAGTACGAATGGAGGGAGTTGCGATCAGCAACAGCTACAGTGGAAAAATATGGAATTAGCTTTTGTGATGGATTTATCCTAAAGAATGTGATCCATCCGTGACAGAGCTGGTGGTGTTGGAACACAGACAGAAGCACATTTATTATTATTATTATTATTATTATTATTATTGTTATTGTTGTTGTTGTTGTTATTGTTATTAATTTTGGGGGGGAGTTGCAGGGCGGATGGGGTTGTGTGGCTTGCTCAGGGCCGCACAGCTGGGTGATTTTTGGGTGTCTGAGGCCAGGTGTTCCTGACTCCAGGGTCAGTGCTCTGTCCACTGCTCCACCTGGCTGCCCCTATTATTATTATCATTTTATTTTATTTTGTTTGGTTTTTGGTTTTTGCAGGGCAATGGGGTTGGGGTGGCTTGCCCAGCTGGGTGATTGTTGGGTGTCTGGGGCCAGATTTGAGCTCTGGTGATCCTGACTCCAGGGTCGGTGCTCTGTCCACTGTACCACCTAGCCGCCCCTATTGTTATTATTTTTAAATTTAAATTTAAATTTTCTTCTCTTTCCTTTACTTTATTTCTCATGAGGGTCTATATTTTTTGAGGGAGGGGGTATTATGTTTACTCTTAAACAAGAATATTTTAGTAATGTATAAAAAACATCATTTGTACAAAAATAAAATAAATATAATTTTAAAAAAATCTCTCCAAAGAGAGCCTATAAGCTTTTACTTCCTTTTACCTTTTGGTTTAATTTGCAGTCAGATTGATATGATTCAAATGCTCTAGTAGAATATATACATTTACTGATGACTGGACAAGAATCTTTTAATTCCAAAACTCAAATCTAAGTTAATGTTTATGGATAGTCTAAAAATGGCTTAGCACCTTCTATTCCTTTTCTTCTACTTTTGCTATAGAAGCAAAGAGGATCACACGAATCATTTTATAATTTTCTTTTTTTCATGTGTTTCTCTGGTTAAGGAAGCCAAGACTCTCAGAAATTAATCAGTGAAAATTCCAAGATATCTAACTGGACAAAGAAATCTTTAGATGTGAATGCAGTAATACTTAAGATAATTATAGTTTTTAATCAATGATTTTCTTTTTTAAAAAAATTGTTATTTATTTTAGGCAGTGGGGTTAATTAACATGCCCAAGATCACACAGCTAGGCAATTGTTGTTAAGTATCTGAGTCTGGATTTGAACTCAGGTCCTCCAGATTCCAGGGCCAGTGCTCTGTCCACTGCACTACCTAGCCACCCCAGATCATCATATATTATTGCTGTTACTTATGTATTCATTGTTTTCCTGGTTCTACTCACTTCAGTTAGAATCAGTTCATGTATTTTTCCTAGGTTTTTCTGAAATCATCCTGCTTGTCATTTCTTATAAAACAATAATATTTCATTCTATTCATATACCAAAGCCTGTTCAGCCAGTCCATAATTTATCGGCATCCCCCTGACTTCCAATTTTTAGCCACAACAAAAAGAGCTGCTATAAATAATTTTTGTACAAGTAGGTCCTTTTCCCTTTAAAAAAAAAATCTCTTTGGAGTATAAGACTTAGTAGTGTTATTGCAGGATCAAAGGGTATGTACAGCTTTGTAGCTCTTTGGGCATAGTTCCAAATTGCTCTCCAGAATAGGTTGGATTAGTTCACATCTCAACCAAGAGTGCATCAGGTTGTCCACATGTGGTAATTTATCATTTTTATTTTTTGTCATATTATCCAATTTGATAGGTAGGAATTGATGCCTCAGAATTGTTTTCATTTGCATTTCTCTACTCGTAAATAATTTAGAGTATTTTTTAAATATCAAAAAGGAGTTTTGATTTCTTTGAAAATTGCCTGTTCATATCATTTAGCTTTTTATCATCTGGAAAATGACCTGTATTCTCATAATTTTGACTCAGATCTGAATGAGACCTTTATCAGAGATACTTGATGCAAAAATTTTCCCCAGTTTTCTGTTTTCCTTCTAATTTTTGTTGTATTGTTTTGTTTGTGTAAAAATTTTTAAAATTTATTTAATCAAAATGATCTTTTTTATTTTGTAATGCTCTCTATATCTTATTTGGTTCTAAATTCTTCCCTTATCCATAAATTTTGGTGAGTCAACTATTCTTTGCTCTCTTAATTTACTTGTGGTATCATCCTTTATGTATGATTCATTTACTTATTTTGACCTTATTTTGGTATATGGCTTCTACTTGGTTTCTGCCATAGGTTTTCCAGTTTTCCCAGATGTTTTTTGTCAAATAATGAGGTTTTGTCCCCAAAGTTTGGATCTTTGTGTGTACTGTAAACTAGATTACTATGGTCTATAATATATTATGTATCTAATCTATTCCCCTGGTCCACCACTCTTTTTCCAACATTAAATTAAAAACTTCCTGTCTGCCTCCCTTCATTATGACCCTTATTTCCGACTCTGGATCTTTCCTTTGTCTCCTTAGTGATAATAATGCTTGCTTGAAACAGTGAAGGACTGATCCAGAGATTTAATTTTAACTTAAATAAATTGTATAAGATTAAAAATCTCAGGCAAGATATCAACTAGAAAATATAAATACCAATATCTACTCTTTGTCTTTTGTCTTTATGTTCCTCAGAGCTTAGAAAAGGTGTTTAATAGATATTTCTTGACTGATAGTGTTTATTGATTGACTGATGTTTCACGAGTCCATAAGTATCAATGTCCGGATTTTTTTCTCACTGAAAGTTTGAGAACAAAGATTTAATTTTCAGTTTCACAAAAATCACAGAATCTCAGGGTGGAAAGGAACCTCAGAGTCTATCTTGTTTTACTCACATCCCAGAAAGAATCCTTAAATAGCTATATCTAACGAAGTAGTCTTCCAAATCTTTACTTGAAAAGCTCTGATGAGGTGACCTCTTACTGCAGCCCATTCATCCTATTGATAGTTATGCTTGTTAAATTTTTCTGTGAAACCTAAACTTGATTCTCCATAAATTCCATCCATTGCTTCTGGTTCTGCCCTCTGGTTCAGAAGAAAAGTTTAATTCTTCATATTTCAAGGCATTGTAGCCCTTTGGGCATAATTTGAGAGTTTTTTTCCATGCTAAACATCCCAATATAGGTCTGTGATGCATTTACATATGTTGGCTCAGAGATGGACAAACAAAACTGTAGTATTGGGTTACTTTTTTAATACTCTTTTCTGACACTTCCCTTTTTTTTTTTATGAAGCTACTTCTCTTTTCTTCTTTCCTCTACAATCATGGTTTGACATGAAGGCTCCCCACTGTTTCCCCCCCACCTTCTATATACAGGTTTTTATAGGAACTACATTACCAAAACTGCAACATGGCTACAAATGAATGATTAAAATCTTGTTGGAGATAATGCTAATATTTTTATCATGCTCTGCTCTTTTGCTTCAGCAATACACTAGTGCCATTTTGGTTTCTCTGAATGTTGATTACTCTGCTAAGTCTTGAGTGATGGGTGCAAACTAAACTTACTGACACTAATATTGACTAACATTCTTGGTGACTCCTAATGATCTTCCTGACCTCCAAGTTCCTTGAATTGGGATAGAGAGGTAATCTAGGGATAAAGAAAGAAAAATCTTGAAAGATTTTCTGATTGGCCTGCTTAAACCCATACAGTTTTGACTGCTATCATTCTTGCAAACCTGATGAATCCTTCACCTTCTTTCCTTCAATAGCTCCCATAAATAATTTCCAGGCAAAGTGCATGCAGTGCTGAGCACATATTCTGATATCACTAGAGGAATTTGTGTTATTTTCCATGTCTCATTCTGGAAATGCCTTTGAGGTTTATATTGTACTGTAATGTTTCCTCCTTTCCCCTCCCTATCCCTCCCCCTAACCCCTCCCCAGGACTTTGGAAGGATTAAATGGAGTTCTTTATTTTAAACTGGATACTTCACTGGATTTAAACCAATATTCATTAAATGGATAAAGCTCAGCCTGCTCAGTGATCACTACAAGCACTCTTAAATGGGCTAATCTCTATCAGCTGAATCATTTTCTGAACTTCCTTGAACAAAAGCTCTGCAGCCCAAATTTTCAGTGGGGCTAATGTCCTTTGTCCTTATCTAAATTGGTATGGAGTCCATAATATAAAATGCAAAAACTCTTATAACAATCAAGAACTTTTCAAGTATGCTATTTAAGGTGAACATGATATTTTTATTTTACACTAAAGTACAATGTCTCATCTCTCACCACGTGGTACCTCCTTAGTTCAAATAAATCCAAGTCTTTTTCTAAGTTCCCCTTAAATCGATATGCTCGGAGCTGAAATATTTGGGGCCATCATTCATTGTTTATTAGGTTTAGACCTACTTTCATTAAATGGACAGACCTCTGTTCTACCACTTTGTGACAAACATAGTACATTCATAAATGACTAAAGCTCTTTGCCAGTAGAATATATGCTCTGGGAACTGTCTACCTTTATCTTTTTTCCTATTTTCAATTTCTATCAGCCTGTGTATGTAAATCTTTGACCATAAATCATGTCAACTCCCAGATTAGAGGTGTGGGAGTTGGGTAGAGAGAGAGTATATTCAGTTCCTATATGCTTGTGTTATGTCAATGTCCCTGATTGATTTAATCCCAATAGTACTATGCATTCTGCAAAATGGCTAATGCTTTTAGGAAGGCTTATTTCCCAGTGCATTTAAAAAATATTAATCAAAAAGAGTGATTAGTCTTTGTTTATAATTTCAAAAATGAGGGGTAACTCATGAAAAATCAATTATGTATAAAATTTAATTTTTAGAAATTTTGTTTTTTTAAAGCAGGACTTATAGCTTAATGCAATGAATTCAAATGTTACCAAACAAGTACCTAGAGACCTCTTGTTATGACTAAGCAGAAGATGAATATTTAAATAACTATAGCACTGCCTTTTTGATTTTTTCAAAGTCATAAAGATCAACTTGTCAAACAGTTTACTGTTTAGATGACACAAGGGGCCTATGCCTCCAACTTCATTAGAAATAACATGTACAGTTGGGTCCCCCTAGCTGTTCCTGGTTTTAATTGTTTCTAGTTCCTATAGTCTCTGCCAAGTTCTGGGGATCCTTGGACCTAGGGCCTCAGAAAGACTTCCAGGTATGTTAAGGGGCATGAAGGGAAGGAGAGTTTTATATAGCCCAGATCAGCTAGAGATACAGCAGCAACCTATTATAACTTTTCTGTATCCTAGGAAGGTCATGAGATGGAAATGAGGCTAGGAATCTTCTTGTCTCCCTTCTCAAAAGAAATTCACCAGATTTCTAGGGAGTTCTGTTGTTGAAATATTTATGATTATTATCTAAGAATAATTTAGCAAATGTTTAGTTATTCTTCTTTATACTTTAATCTTTCCCCAAAGCTTTTTCTTTGACAAATGCAAAGGATTAGGTATACCTCTATTTCTAAGTAAATCAGATGATTAATTTTTAAAATTTTTTCCTTCCTTAACTTAAAGTTCTCTTAGAATAATAATATAAACATCTTGGATGCCCAAATAATTATTTCAAAATACTCTGAGCTTATTTTTAGAACATATTGCATAACAATTCTAACATCTTTGTATGAAAGTGTTTCTATTGACCTATTTTCTCTCTTATTGACTGGAAGCATTCTTTTTCTAGTTTTTTTTTTTGAGGAAGGAATATTATTTATATTTTTAAAAAGATGAATGTAAAGGAAACACCTGTTTTTCTCCAGGTGATAAATCTCACCTGGTTTCTGATTGTCTGGATAATGTCTCTTTATTTGAAAAAACAATGCAATTAAATAAAGATTATGCACCAGTCAAAGACCCCTAAAATGTCTATCTGCTTTGTTGTAAGGAAGGACTTGATTTCCTACCATTCCTAGGCTTTTTGCCCCCACCTCAGCTGATGCAAGCATAGAATATAATCACATATGATGAAGTGTATTGTGCAGAGCAGACTAAATTTTCACATTGACATTGAACCTTGTAACAGAATTCCTGTGCATGCAGTTGAGAGGAAAGGTTTTCTGGAAGGATTCAGTCCCCATATGTGTGCATCCTCCTAGTAACTTTAGTCCTTTACCTACTCAATAAATCAACAAGGAGTATTAAGCAACTACTATGTCCAAGGTAAAGCTCGTAGACACTAGAGATACATAGACCAAAATAAAGCAAAACAAAAAAAAAGGAAAAAAAAAAGAAAGAAAAGAATAGTAATCCTCAACACCTGTTCTCAAGGAGCTTCCGTTCTATTGGGGAGACAACAGTAGATTTGAAAGTATATGTAGGATAATTATATACAAGCTAAAAACAAGGTAGCTTAATGCACAGTCCTTAGGGAGGGGAAAAATTAGCTGGAAGACAGAGGGGGAGGAAGTGGTATGGGCACTCCCTCCATTGATGCATATTACAAACCTAATGGGACTTAGCAAGAAACAAAATTGAATAGTTCAGAGCCTGAACTTGGATTCAGGAAGATCTGAACTGACTCATCTCTGACATCTGTCAGTTGTGACCCTGAGCAAATCTTTTCTCCTGTTAGTCTCTTTTCGGTTTATTCATTCATGAAATAAGAATATTAATTGTAACTACCTTACAGACTGTTGTGGGGATTAAATAGGAAAATATATTGAAAAATTCTTGATAGCTCCTGAGCATGGAGTCTGAAAGACCTGAATTCAAATTTGACCTCAGACATTTACCTGCTGTGTGACCCTGAGCAAGTCACTTAAACCTGTTTGTTTCAGTTTTCTCATCTGTAAAATGAGTTGAAGGAGGAAATGGTAAATCCTAAAAGAGGTGAAGAATTGAACATGACAGAAATGGTTGGACAAAAATAAACAACAGAGCATTTTGTACATCTTAAAAACTAGATAAATGTCAATATTATTATAATTATATGTGTTTATAATTATATTATTATTATTATGTTATTATTACAGTCTTTGAGAGTTGCACTGATTAAAAAAAATCATCACCTGGAAGCCAAGCAAAACAGATAATGATGTTCCAAGATCAGATGGCTGGTTTGTAACTCCAGCTATAGTATTTCATCATTATTTTAAATTTAGAATTCATATTGTCACTATTTTAAAAATTATCATAAAATTGATTCTTTTTTTTAACATGGACTTCTAACATTGCATCATCTTTTAGTTTTGAATTTTAGTTTGTTAAAAGAATTAATTGAGAAATTAGCATTATAAAAGACATATATCTCCACTTTTAGAAAATCAAGTTAATAATTTGCTGGTTTATTTTTTAATGTTTTTAATAATTATTGGATAAAATGCTTTATAAAGTGTTTGTGGATATTTCAGTCTGTCTAAATTTCCATTATTATGGTATCATTAAAGAACTTTTTCTTTTAAAATTGAGAGGGTCTTCCATGATGATTGTTAAAGTATAAATTGACCTATTTCTTCACAGTCTTAGTTTCTAAACTATTTTTATAATCTGACTTTATGTATTTTTTTCTTCAAAGCTCTTGCTTGACTCATTCTTTTTATTCATTAGAGCCACCATTTTACCAATAGACTATTTTTGTCCTTTTCAGAACAATTAATAGTAATGAGGACCAGAAAATGGGTTCTCTTTGTCTTAAACAACTCAGTTGTTCTTATGAGTGTATATAACTACTGGAACTCAACAAAACCATGAGAACAATGGAGAATCTGGAGAACTCTTGTTAGAGATCATTGATTTTTAGAGTTGTTTTCTGACATGTTTTCCTCACCAATTTCCATTTTATACTTCATAAACAGTCAATGATCAGTTCTTTATGAACTGTTGTTGGATGAATAGATAACTTTAAAATCTCCAATGATGCTGCTACTCGGTGGGTTTATTTTTAAAACTCTTTTTCTGGGGACAGGTTTGGTTATCATAATTACAGAGTGCTCAGTTCTTTTTATGTTACTTCCCTTTGAAAAGTTATGATCATTTTGCATGTAATTTTTCTGGTTTCTTTTGCTTCACTTTGCACATACATTCATACATTTTCACTTGCTCTCTGTTTTTTATTTTCATTATTTTTTATAGTAGAGTATTACCTTTTTAAAGTTTTTTAATTCTGAACTTAAACCCAAAATAAAATAAGCATTTCTACGTATGCAGAGTAAAACAGAAAAAAACAGGATTGTACATGAAATTGCAAATATTATATACAGCTTGATTTTCTTTAAAACATAGCACATACATTTCAGATATATCTAATTCTTTTTGGCCTTCCTTTATTTTCTTCTATGCATTAAAATGCTTCAACAATATTCTTTTCTCAGGACAATTATATTCCATTCTATTCATGATTCCATTCCATCCATATATATTTCACTTCTATGTAATTCTTGATAGAAGGTCTACTTTGTTTCAAGTTCGTTGCCAATATACACTACTCAACAAACACTTATAAAGCATCTATTATAGCAGAAATGAAATCTGGGTGGAGATTCCCAGCTCTTGAGATCCTCCCTCCCCTGGACACTGTTGTTTATATTTTGTCCCTGTTTTCCCTTTCACTTAATGACATATTGAACTTGGGAGTCAAGCACCTTGAGACAGAAAGGACTGGCATGTAGCTTGCCAATGGGAGATACCTAACCCAAGGTGTAAGACCACTCCCCAAATAGAGGGGTATATATTTTAATTTTTTAATTTTTAAAATTTTTTTAGGGATTTTTTCTTTGCAAGGCAATAGGGTTAAGTGGCTTGCCC